>NC_067139.1:10818187-11123187 GCF_903995435.1 Acomys russatus
ACGTCGAGATGTTTCATGTCTATATTACTCGATTCTCTAACGAGACTGCTGTGTTTCTCACCATTGTAGAGTAGATAAATCCATCTTTATATTCAGAATACTATTACTTTCAACCTTTTTGTACAGAATGATTGGTACACAAATGCAAGCATTTCTCTTGGGTAAATGTCACAAGGAGTACTGTAAAATACACATATGTAAGCAAACAACTAACTGGATTTTTGTCTGTGTGGTTGTCACCAACATCGAGGCCTGTTGAAAAAAAAAATCTCCCCATGGTCTTTCCCTGTACAAAAGCCTTTTCTTTTATATGTAATAGTGCCTACCAAATTGGTGCTCCTGGCAATTACTTCAAATTATATACATAATTTTAAAGTCCTCTTCTATAACTCTATTTACTTTCTGAGAGTCATAACTATGACTTAGTACACATGTCCTTTACTATAACTTGTCAGTTTTGTTTTCTTATTCATCTGATTCTGTTTGACAGCCAACTGTTGTCTATGGAAATACTTATAGATAATATAATATCTTTCCCAGAAATTGTATATCCATTTACTGTAATTTAGTTAGAAAAAAAGCTGACTAGTGATTAAGCTTGGATCAATTACAGCTATTTATCTACTTATTAACTTATTGTTTTATGTTTCAGGTGGGATCTTATTGCTGCCCTGGTTGGTCAGAAAGTAGCTATATACTATTGAGGTGGCCTCCCTCAAACTTACAGAGACCCTTTGATCTCTTCCCACTGAATGCAGGGACTCTAGGCACATGCTACGATATCTAATTTGAAAATATTCTTAGTTCCCTCACATTTCTGGGTTACAGACCTAATTCTCAGTCAAAATCGATGTGATTTTTTTACCTGCCATTGACCCTGGGAGGCCTTGAATCCCTGTGTGTGGCTGCCAACCCCAGTGGGAAGTGACACTTCTGATAGACTCTGATTGGCGCTGCAGAGACAATCCAGTGGTTTTCACATTCTCCTGACTTCACTGTGCTTCTGGAACCTCAACCCCAAACCTTTTCACTGCTTCGTGATTCAAACCCATTCCAACTTTTAAAAAAAGAATTGTTTTGTATGCTTTTTCTAATTGTTCTTGGAGGGACATTTGGTCCGAAGAAACTTAGCTTGATTTTGTTGTAAGCTCAATTCATAGTGCTTTTGTTTTCATTCTTTACGTTTTTTTTTTCAAGTTCTGCAGAAGGAGAAAAAGACACAGCTTAATAAGAAACAATCTCTCCCCCTCAGGCCATGCTCATTGTTCTGATAGAGTCAGAAAAATATAAAGTAAATGCAAGCCTAGAGCCCAATGCTACCACGTGATCAGCATTCTGGAAGCAGTGCATGTGAGGGGCTGCAGTGCCAGAGAGAGAGAGAGCACAGAGTACACTGAGAGTATTTCTTTTCTTGTCCAAGTTTATTTAATGATAACAAAATTGGGCCCTTTTTTTTTCTGGAAGCAATCTTGACTAGTTTATACTTATCTCCCTTTGAAAGCAACAGTAAACTGAGATCACAGAGAGCAAAGGTCAGGAAGAAAAGTTAGGTGTGTATGTGTGGCACGCAAGCTGTGTCTCCAAGTCACAACCCATGAGCTAAACCTAATTTGTCTGGGAGAAATGAGGATGTATCACTCTTAAAAGAGATGGAGGCTCCTTTTTTCAAAGATAGTATGCACAGGACCCGGTAAGAAAGCATTTAATAGACACATGCACAAGGTTTTGAGAGCCTGGCACTTAGTGCTGTAAGAGCCAATTCTCCTTGTGGAGGCTGGCTAGGTAGGGATGGAGAACTAGGAGCCTTGATATATTTTTTTAATTTTTTATTATTAATTTATTCTTGTTACATCTCAATGGTTATCCCATCCCTTGCGTCCTCCCATTCTTCCCTCCCTCCCCTTTTCCCCTTACTCCCTTCCCCTATGACTGTTCCTGAGGGGGATTACCTCCCCCTGTATATGCTCATAGGGTATCAAGTCTCTTCTTGGTAACCTGCTGTCCTTCCTCTGAGTGCCACCAGGTCTCCCCCTCCAGGGGACATGGTCAAATGTGAGGCACCAGAGTACGTGAGAAAGTCATATCCTACTCTCCACTCAGGTGTGGAGAATGTTCTGACCATTGGCTAGATCTGGGTAGGGGTTTAAAGTTTACTGTCTGTATTGTCCTTGGCTGGTGCCTTAGTTTGAACGGGACCCCTGGGCCCAAATCTGCCTATTATAATGTTCTACTTGTAGGTTTCTAGGACCCTCTGGATCCTTCTACTTTGCCATTCTCCCATGCTTCTCTCATCTAGAGTCCCAATAGGATGTTCTCCCCTCTGTCCTGGTTTCCTGGTAAGTGAAGGCTTTCGTGGGACATGCCCCTTGGGCTAGTCTGCAGATATAAGTGAGTATATACTATTTAAGTCTCTGCTTCTGTGTTAACTCACTCATTCTGATAATTTCTAGCTCAATCCATTTATCCACAAATTTCAGGAATTCCTTGTTTTTAATAGCTGAGTAGTATTCCATAGTGTATATGTACCACAGTTTCTTTATCCATTCTTCTACTGAGGGACACTTAGGCTGTTTCCATGTTCTGGCTATTATGAATAAGGCTGCTATGAACATGGTTGAGCAAATTTTCTTGTTGTGTGCTGGAGCATCTTCTGGGTCTATTCCAAGGAGTGGAATAGCTGGGTCTTGAGGAAGCCCTATTCCCATTTTCTGAGATAGCACCAGATAGATTTCCAAAGTGGCTGTACTAGTTTGCATTCCCACCAGCAATGAAGGAGTGTTCCTCTCTCCCCACATCCTTGCCAGCATGTGGTGTCACTTGAATTTTTGATCTTTGCCATTCTAATGGGTGTAAGATGGAATCTTAGAGTTGTTTTGATTTGCATTTCCCTGATGACTAAGGAGGTTGAGCCTTTCTTTAAGTGTTTCTCAGCCATTTGATATTCCTCTGTTGAGAATTCTCTGTTAAGTTCCAAGCCCCGTTTCTCAATTGGGTTATTTGGTTTGTTGGTGTTTAGCTTCTTGAGTTCTTTATATATTTTGGATATTACACCCATGTCAGATGTAGGGTTGGTGAAGATTTTTTCCCAGTCTGTAGGCTGTCGCTTTGTTCTCTTGACAGTGTCTCCTGCCTTACAGAAGCTTCTCAGCCTCATGAGGTCCCATTTATTAATGGTTGACATTAAGGCCTGGGCCGTTGGTGTTCTGTTCAGGAAGTTGTCTCCTGTACCAATATGTTCCAGACTCTTCCCCACTTTTTCTTCTAAGTGACTTAGTGTCTCTGGTTTTATGTTGAGGTCTTTAATCCACTTGGAGTTGAGTTTTGTGCAAGGTGACAAATATGGGTCCAGTTGCATTTTTTTACACATAGACCTCCAGTTAGAGCAGCACCACTTGTTGAAGATGCTATCCTTTTTCCATTGAATGGATTTGGCTTCTTTGTCGAAAATCAAGTGACCATATGTGTGTGGATTCATATCTGGGTCTTTGATTTGATTTCACTGATCAACCAGCCTGTTGCTGTGCCAGTACCAAGCTGTTTTAATTACTATTGCTTTATAGTACAGTTTGAGATCAGGTATGGATATTCCTCCGGAGATTCTTTTAGCTATTCTGCATTTTTTGTTTTTTGTTTTTCCATATGAAGTTCAGAATTGAACTTTCAATGTCTTTAAAAAATTGTGTAGGTATTTTGATAGGGATTGCATTGAATCTGTAGATTGCTTTTGGTAGGATGGTCATTTTTACTATGTTAATTCTCTCGATCCATGAGCAAGGAAGATCATTCCATCTTCTCAGGTCATCTTCAATCTCTTTCTTCAGAGTTTTGAAATTTTTTCAAACAAGTCCTTCACTTGATCATCTTTCATGTGTTCTTGTATTAATTTTGCAAGTATTTCATTTAGTGTTTTTGCATTGATGTTCATAAGAGAAATTGGTCTGAAATTCTCTTTCTTTGTTGAGTCTTTGTGAGGTTTGTAATTCTGATAGGTTTGCCATTAAATGTTATTTGGCCCTTTTCCCTTGCAGCTTTTAATATTTTTTATTTGTTCTGTATGTTTTGTGTTTTGATTATTATGTGACAGGCAGTTTTTCTTTTCTGGTCAATTCTATTTGGTGTTCTGTAGCCCTCTTGTATGTTTATAGACATCTATTTCTTTAGATTGGGGAAATTTTCTTCTATGATTTTGTTGAGAATAGTTTCTGGGCCTAGAGTCTGATATTTTTTCTTTCTTCAATGCCTATTGTCCTCACATTCCTTCTTTTCATAGTGTCCTTAATTTCTTGGATGTTTTGTGTGAGGATTTTTCCAGATTTGGCATTTTCTTTAATGGTTGCTTCAAGATCTATGATTGTATCTTCTAGACCTGAGATTCATTCTTCCAACTCATGGATTCTGTTAGAAAAGCTAACTTCTATGTTGCTCGCCTTCTTCTCTGAGGTCTCACATTCTCGTTTTTCTTCTGTCTGTGTGTTTATCATTGAATCCATTTTCATCTTCAGATCTTGAACTGATTTTTGATTTCTTTCATCTGGTTGTTTGCATTTTCCTGAAATTTTTCCAGTTCCACTCTATGTGCTTCTTTTATGTATCTCACCTGTTTGGCTGTGCCTTCCTGCATTTGATTACGAGTTTTATTTGTTTCCTCCATTATCATCCTCATTACTAAGGATTTGACGTCATTTTCTTGTATTTCCATTGTATTTGAGTTCTCTGGGTTGTTTTTTTTTGGGATAGGTGGAAACTGGAGACGCCATGTTGTTTTGGGTTTTTTTTGTGTATGCTTTTACACTGTCCTTTAGACGTCTTGCCATCTCTGTTTTTGTTGGGTAGCTTCCAGAGTTGGATGGAGGGAGTCTGATGATAGATTCACTTGTTTTCTCATGATTTCCGTAGGCTGGAAGCTCTGATGCTTCACTGGTGTGGATGGCAGGAGGTTAGCCCTGTCCTTCTGGACTCTCACAGCCAGTGCTCCTCAGCTCCCCTGTGCTGTGGGTCCTGCATTCATTCTGGGTCTCTGAATGAGCATTGGGTCAGGCCAAGGTATCCACAGCCTTCTGGGTCCCCTGACAAGTCCAGCCAGGGACACTGGGCCCAAACCACACGCCGAGCTCAGCTAGATTCTCAGGGCTTGAACTGTCTGCCGAGCTCAGCTAGGGATTCGGGGCACAAAATGCACAGAGGGTCCAGCCAGAATTTTGGGGGGCTGGGACTGTGCACCAAGCTCAGCTAGGGGCTTTTGGCCCAAAGTGTGTGCTGTGGTCAGTTATTGATTCAGGGCCTGAACTGTCTGCCAAGCTCAGCCAGGAATTCTGGATTCAAACCTCACACTATGTCCAACCAGAGTCTTAGAGCTGGAACTGTGGCAAAAGCTCCACTAGAGTCTCTGGGCCTAATCTGTCTGTCAAGCACAGTTAGGGACTCAGGCCCCAAACTGCACGCCGAGCTCCACCGAGTCTCTGGGGTGGAATTGTGCACCGAGCTCATCCAGGAACTCTGGACTCACACTGCACGCTGAATTCAGCCCTGGACTCCGGGCCTATACTGTGTGGATAGTCCAGCCAGAGTCTTGGAGCCTCCAAGCCTGTGTGCACAGCTCAACTAGAGTCTCTGGGCCCAATCTGCCCAGCAAGTCCAGCTAGGGCCTCTGGGCTGAATCTGCGTGCTGACCTCAGCCTGTTTTAGCACCCCAGAACTGCCCGCTGAGCTGTGCTAGTGTCTTGGGCAGAACTGCTCGTTGATGTGAGCTAGTGCCTCTGGTGGAGCTGAGTGCTCCGTCCTGTCTGCGTCACAGCAGGAGAACTATGGCTGTGCTGAGCTGGTGCCTAGGGTGGAATTGAGCGCTCTGCCCAGCCTGTGTCACAGCAGGGGAACTGTGGCTGAGTTGAGCTAGTGCCTAGGGCAGAATTGCTTGCTGTGCTGAGACAGTGGACTCTGGGGCTGAACTGTCCGCCGTGTCCAGTTTGGGTCACAAGGCACCACGCGACCCAAATCCTGTCCAGAGTCCCCTCTCCCGCAGCAACTCCCACCGGCCACCACACTAATCGCCTCCCCCGGAAGGCTCAGAGCTGCAAACCTCAGCCACTGCCACTGCTGCCGCTGGTGCTGCTGGTGCCGCCGCTGGTGCTGCTGCCTCTGCCGCTGCTGCTCTGATCCAAGAAAATGTGCGCTCCTCCCCTGTGCAGGGACACGCAGGTCCTCTGCACCCTGGTCCCTCCGAACCGTGGAGCACTCCTGCTGCCGTGGTGTGGGGACCTTGGTGTTCCTGGCTCAGAAATCTGCGCAATTCCCTGAATTGTTCACTGGAGCCTCCAAACACGGTCCACACTGCTCGCCGCCATCTTTGATCCCCCCGGAAATAAATCAGGAGCCTTGATCTTCCCCTGTGAAAGTGCTCCCCTTTTCAAGAAGGGCTTTGAAGACTAGCATGGTCTTAGGTTAGGAATTAAGTAGTCTTTTGTTATTATTGTCAGTGTGAAGAAAAGGTGGATTCATATCTGGGTCTTCAATTTGATTCCACTGATCAACCAGCCTGTTGCTGTGCCAGTACCATGCTGTTTTAATTACTATTGCTTTATAGTACAGTTTGAGATCAGGTATGGAGATTCCTCTGGAGCACCTTTTATTGTACAAGATTGTTTTAGCTATTCTGGGTTTTTTGTTTTTCCATATGAAGTTCAGAATTGAACTTTCAATGTCTTTAAAAAATTGTGTAGGTATTCTGATAGGGATTGCATTGAATCTGTAGATTGCTTTTGGTAGGATGGCCATTTTTACTATGTTAATTTTCCTGATCCATGAGCAAGGAAGATCTTCCATCTTCTCAGGTCATTTTCAATCTCTTTCTTCAGAGTTTTGAAATTTTTTTCAAACAAGTCCTTCACTTGCTTAGTTAGAGTAACTCCTAGATATTTTATATTGCTTGTGGCTAATGTGAAGGATGTGGTTTTCCTAATTTCTTCCTCTGCAAGCTTGTCATTTGTGTATAGGAAGGCTACGGACTAAGGCACCAGCCAAGGACAATACAGACAGTAAACTTTAAACCCCTACCCAGATCTAGCCAATGGTCAGAACATTCTCCACAGTTGAGTGGAGAGTGGGATATGACTTTCTCACGTACGCTGGTGCCTCACATTTGATCATGTCCCCTGGAGGGGGAGACCTGGTGGCACTCAGAGGAAAGACAGCAGGTTGCCAAGAAGAGACTTGATACCCTATGAGCATATACAGGGGCAGGTAATCCCCCTCAGGAACAGTCATAGAGGAGGGGAATAATGGGAAAATGGGGGGGGGAGGGAAGAATGGGAGGATACAAGGGATAGGATAAACATTGAGATGTAACAAGAATAAATTAATAAAAAGTAATAAAAAAAGAAAAGGTGGATATATGGAAAGTACTTTAAAAATGACAGAAAAGCCTTCATGGGCTTAGCCAAAGAGAGTTGGCATTTTCCTGAGCACCAGGGAAAGAATGTGGGTCAACCATTCCAGACACAGAAAATATGTACATCAAGTTGACTATGATTCCCTGGTCTCTCTCCTCTAGTACGTTTTTCAACTGTGAGATATTTAGAAATCATCCTTACATCCCATGATTGCTCTGAAAGCATTTCAAAACTTTTTTTTCCTCCCTCCATGGTCATGTAGAAGTATGAAGTCTCTGGAAAGTAAAAGCAAGAAATGTCAAGTAAGCTGAGCATCTCCAAAAATTGTGTCCACAAGTAAATGATTTTGACTTAGAAACAGCAATAACAACAGTGACTTCTCAGTAAGGGAAAATGCTGGGCTGGGTAATAGCTCCACTAACAAAATGCTTGCATTGCAAGCGTGAGAGTGCCCGAGTTCAGTCTCCCAGAACACGTGCTTAAAACACAGTAAGCAAACAAAGAGAGTAGGTGTGGTATCGTATGCTTATAAGCCTAGGACTGGGGAGCTAGAGACAGGGGGTCCCTGGGGTTCTTGGGGTTTCTGACCAGTCAGCACTCCCTACCTGGTGAGTTTCAATCATTTTTAAGAGAGACATCATCTTAAAGAACAAGATGAGTGGCCCTTGAGGAACAGCAGCTGAGGGTATCTTCTGGCCTCCAAGTATCTTTCCACACACATGTACTTGCAATTTGCGTCTCTATGTGCACCTGCACACCTATGAACACACCAATTTAATTTGTGATTCCTATATATGTATAAGTGATATGATACATGAATTTATGACACCAAAATAAAAGTGAGACTGTCTGGTGAGACAAAGGAGGCTAATGGGAGGGGAGAGGGCTGAAAAAAGAAAGAGTGGGAGGGAAGGGCATATATATTAAATAAAATATATATGTATGTGAAAACTTAAAAATAAAAGCATAAACTAAAATTCTTAGCTGTGTTCATCAATCCAAGCACAGTCCAGAGGACATGAGGAGAGGATTTGGGCATCTGGTTCCTATAAGCTGCTTTATAAATCACATCACATGACTGGGCTGAATCTACACAAACATCTGGTTCAACCTCACATCAGTTAAGTTCTCTCGTTTGGCTTGACTTATTTTTACTGGATTTGGCCTTCATCAGGGCTCATCTGTTCATCTTGCAGACATATCTGTGTGTCTTTTTTTTTTAAATGATGCAGCCTAATTCAGGAGCTGGTTTATGAGAAACAGGCTGATAACCCAGGGCACTTTGGGACAGCTCTCTTTTCTGCTTATAGCTAAGGATTTCATTTCAGTTGTGCTGGAGTCTTGCTTGAGACAATAGGGGGAGGATTTCCAAGAAGCTGTTATGTCTTGCTATTATTGTGGGAGTGAGGGTTTCATTAAAGCAGATTAGTCAAGGAAAATATACAGCCAGAGACTCTAGGCCAAACAATTCGTTATTTTAGAGGTCTATTCATATCTGAAACCTTGCGTAAACTGAGATAGAAATCTGGTTTTTACGTGCTCTTTGCTTTATAGGCCTTATTCTTTTTTGGAGGGGAAGGGCTCCCTTTTCAGGAAGGACCCATTCTTACATGTATCAACTAATGTCCAAGGCCTCTTAAGCTCTAGGATTTGTTACATCTGCAAAAGTTCATTCCTTCCGTGGCTCAAATATGAACTTCACGTAAGAAATGAGTGATTATTGCAAAGCCAAAATGTCTTGTGTTCTCTTCTTCAGTCTGAGGCTACAGACTTTTACAGAGATTTTTCTCTGGTGGTGGTGGCATGGGAGACTATAAGAGAGGGTGAAGTTAGGGCTTTGGGTAAGGACCAAGTGGGGAGGATGGCAGGTTGGATTCGATGGCTGTTTTGCTGTCTCTGTGGACTTATCCTCCCCTAGGCCTGTCCTCCCCTGGGCTCTCATCCTCATTTGATGAAGTATTTTCCAAATCTGCAAGGCCCTTTTGCTTTCCTTTTTTAGTATGATAACTCAGGGAATTATTATACACCCACACAGTTCTCGGGGAATGGTATTCAAGCCTTGTTCATGGTTAAAAAATTCGTTCTTTCCCACAAGATAAGGCCAGTGATATTTTTCATCGCTTCTCTAGACACACACACACACACACACACACACACACACACACACACACACACACACACACACACCAGTCACAAAGAGCAGAGCTCACATAAATACATAGGACGGGGTTGTGCTTGTTTATCACTTTATCTCAGTGTCTGGTTTGGGGTTAGCGAGGAACCATAAGACTTGTGCTCTTGGGGCACTGGCTCTGCACTCTGTGCCCTCAGCACTAAGTAAGGGAGCTTGTTGCATGCTCATGGCCATCCTGGGAAGAAGAGGTGGTGATTGTGATCGGTTTTAAAACTGAGCTTGTCATAAGCCATGCAGAAGGTGAGCAATCAATTCTTTTGTTTAGTATTAGCTCGTGGGCACCAGTGAGTTCACCAGGAGGTACAAACAGTGGCTGCCATGCCTTAGGACCTGAGATTGATCCCATGGCCCACAAGGAGAAGGAGAGAAACCATTCGGCCCCTGTGGCATGTATATCCATACACACAAATAAAGAAATGTTTAAGGAGAAAAAATTTAAAAGAATTGATTTACTACTGGGTATGGTAGCATTTATCTGTAATCCAAGCACTGGTGAAGATGAAGTCAGAGATGCATTCTAGGTCAACCTGGGTCTTGGAGGAATGCCCTGTCTTCAAAAGCATAAATAAAAAGACTGAAATTGTGTTTAATTTTTAAAGATCAAACCATGAAACACCCCTTTAGAAACTGTATTTAATGTACTTTGTGTGTGTGTGTGTGTGTGTGTGTGCGTGTGTGTGTGTGTGCATGCGCACGAGTGTGTGCGTTTATGTGCCTGCTGGAGTGCTCATGCCACAGAGCATGTGCAGAGGTCAGAGGTTGACTTTCAGCAGTTTCTTTTTCACTTTTCTACCTTCTGTGTGTTCCTGGGATCAACAGAAGTTGACAGGCTTTTTGTGGCAAGTGCTGGTACCACTGTGCGGTCTTGCAAGCCTCACTCACTTCATTGTAGATCTGCAAGATCTGATTTGAGATATTGAAGTTGCTCTGGTAAAATCAGGTAGTTTTGATGGAGACTTTTCATGTTTCAATGTGATTTTTATCCATAAGCGCCTATACTTCTTTGTATTTGGGAGGCATGTCTTTTCTAGGATCTGATAGAATTACTAGGTTAAAAAAAAACCCTAAAAAACCAAATCACAATTTTCCAACTCTATTGATTAGGGTGGCTTGAATGGGAATGACTCTCACAGGTTCTATGTTTGAATAATTAGTCCCCAGTTTGGGGAGTTGTTGCCTGGACAACTTATTGAAATATTACCTTGAACACAAGGAAAAACATGGCTGGAGATACAGCTCAAGGGTACCATATTTTTCTAACATGTGTGAGGCTCTTGGTTCAATTCCTAGTGCCCCAACCCCACCCACAAATAAAGAAATTCAATGGAAGATGGCTATTACAGAGTAGAAGCTTTGGTGTCCATTTTCTGTTTCACTAATGTTTAATTTTTTTTTCTGTAGATATGAGGAGAGTTCTTGTTTTTTTCAATATGAGAAAGCAAATTTAAAAATGGAGGCTCAAAGTTAAGTTGCTGGGTAAAAATATGTCACTCTGCTGTGGCATACAGTGCATCACGTGCCAGGGAACAGTTCATATAGTATCAGGGTTTTAGCTTGTTTGAGAATAGATATGGCCTAGAGAACCTTTGATCGTTTCAGCAAAGACAGATCCTTTAGCATCTGGATCCAGACTGCCTGCCGGAAGCTTCTGCTGTACCTTTGGTCCTAGCCTCACGAAGGACCCCAGGAGCCAGTATATACTTTCTCCCTGTCCACATATTCCAAATGATGACTATTCCTTCACTGAAATTAATGTGTGCTTTGACATCTGTTTTCAATATGTTCTTATTTTTTTTCCAATCTGTTGTACATACTCTGTAGATCTTGAGTTTGACCTGAGGCGACACCATTTACCCCAAATAGGCCTGCTGTGCAATGCCCCCCTTTTTAAAAGGGTGGATAGTCTTTCTTCAGACCTTATGAACTTTATTCAAATATATCTTCATAATGAGTTTGTTTTATGTGAGTCTGTTTTGTCTTTATTGTAATTATACTTACTATTTGTGATAAATGACATAAAAGTCCTGAATGTGCTCTTCTGAGGCACACACTCTGCCTCATCTCTCTTCCATCATTCCCTCATGCAGATGCAGAGTTGTTTTTGCTGGAAAAACATCTGATGTTTTTAATATTTTATATACTTTTTATTTTACTTTTAGATATTTAAAAAATATTCCTTCTGGGAGGTATTTTTAATTACTTCCTCAAATACTTGTCAGGTGTGTTTCCTCAATGTATTTTATAATTAAAATACATGTGTATGCAGAACTTGGATGTCATTCTGCCCTTCGAGAAAGGTTGTAAGATAAGAAAAGAAGCTCTTAGACATTCTTTAGTCAGAGGCATCAGCTCTATATCCCCGTATAGCTTTCCACATCTTTGTGTTTAACTTTGTATAGTATATCTCTCTGTCTCTCTGTCTCTGTCTGTCTCTCCCTCCCATCTTTATTTATCTATTGCCTGTCTACCAATTATCTCCTGCTCTATTATCGATCAATCTTTCTATTTACTTAAGACATGCATGTCTATCTACTTACATTTTATATATACATATGTATATACCTAAATACATCTAGGCACCTCTGCATGACATATACTTATGTGTGGTATACATTTATACACCACATAAACATACATACATACTCTGTGGACATCTCTTCATCAAGAAATACCTTCGGGTTTTCATTTTGCTGAGAAAGGAAAACAATATTTTGAGAGAGACATTTTTCACTTCTGTCTTAGTTTGCTTTCTGTGGCCCAGACTAGTCTGTAGAGGAAGGAGGCTGTTTGGCTTACAGGTTGTAGTCTAGCACCAAGGAAAGCCAAGGCAGAAGCACAGAGGCAGGACTTGAAGCAGAGACAATGGGAGAGTGCTGCTTACTTGTTTGGTGTTATGGCTTGCAAAGTTTGCTTTTTTTTTTTTTTTTTAATTTTATAAAACACAGAACTATCTGCCCAAGAATGAACCTGGGACTTCCTACATTAATCATCAGGAAAGAAAATTTCCCCAGAGGCTCTCCCATAAGTTGGTTTGATGGAGGCATTTTCTCAAGTGAGGGTTCTCTCTTCCAAGTCACTCTAATTGTGTCAATTAAACAGAAAACAGAGCACTAACCTGCACAACCTCTATACTTTCTCTTCTTTTCAATTATTTTATTTTATTTTTGATTTTGTGTGGTTTCTTTGCTCTGAAACCTCCTATAGATTGTGTATTGTTTTATTCTGTGGTGTGTGTGTGTGTGTGTGTGTGTGTGTGTGTGTGTGTACATGTGCATACACATGCATATACGCATGTGATCTTGTGTATGTACTTTGTAATATGTATGTGTTCACATACATGGGGTATGTAGAGGCCAGAGATTGACATCAGATGTATCCCAAGATTTTTCTTCTTGTTTTTTTTTTTTCAGACAGGATCTCATCACTAAATTTGGAGCTTATATGTTGACTAGCCTGGCTGGCCCATGGGCTCCAAGGCTCCTCCTGTCTCTGCCTCCTTTTCTACAATTCTGGGGTTACACATGTGTGTGAATATATCTGGGTTTGTGTGATATCTAGAGAGCTCTCTGAATTCCTGCCCTCCTGATCACACAGCAGGTATTTATCCAGGTAGACATCTCCTCAACCCCATTTTTAGTCCATTGTAAACAACTTCTCTGCACATAGAAAAATCATTTTCTGGAGTTACTGCATGCCCGCATTCACTGTGCAGTGATGCATCTTTGTTTGTTGGAAGCCTGTACAATGTATTAAGTGGTATAGTTTTATCTTATCCTTAGGTAGTAAGAGGAGAGCTCAGGAGATTCACATTAGATTATTTCAGTGCATTTTTAAACTTCTGATATGGTGTGATAAAGTGCTCATGCAGGTGTAATCATTAATGTGCTAGGCTACTACAACCCTTTCTCTTCTAATTTCATTTGAACACGTTATCTGGAGAGATGATACTTCTCAGAATGAAATGCCTGGTCTGTAGTAACGTGAGTATGTTTTTTCTAAGAATGGGTACTTCAAGAGCAATGCAGAGAGGGACTGATGAGAAGGTAACTCACCTCTGGCTTCCACAACAGCATGGCCATACACTTCAGAGATTGAGTTTAATGTTGGGATGGCAGCCACCTACGAAAGAGGCAGAAGGGCTCTAAGTAGAGTGCTTTGAGTGCATTTACGTGGGCGACCCATGGTCTCATGCATTGACCTTAGCACAGCCCTATTGCTGTGGATATTGATATTGGTGTTTTAATGATGATGATGAAGAAGAAGATGAAGAAGAAGGAGGAGGAGGAGGAGGAGGAGGAGGAGGAGAAGAAGAAGAAGAAGAAGAAAGAAGAAGAAGAAGAAGAAGAAGAAGAAGAAGAAGAATTTGGGTTTTGAGACAACGTGTCATGGGAGTTGAGGCTGTCATGAGCCACTGAGCGACTGCGCAGCTGTGCAGGTCGGTACTAAGCACAGCAATCTTCTTTCTTTATCTTACCAAATGATGCAAGTGCAGGGATGACCCTCCATAGCCAGCTAAGGTCCATGTCTGTTGATTTCAGAACAATGAGTCCAATATTCTCTATGTTTGGGTTGAGGCTGAAAGTCTTCTGCAGTTTCAGAGATAAGACATTTATAGCTCAGCATTTTAAAGGATTTTGAGTATTGAAACAAGGAATAAACATGATATAGCATTTATATTGAAGGCATAATTAATTGGTTCTGAAATGCATTTAAATCATGTGAGATACATGCCAGCATGTGGAAATTTAATATGTTGTTGGCATTATTCATCCATTTAATCACTCATTTATTTTGAAGGAGTAGGAATATTCAGTTTAAGGTTATTAACTCCAGGGCCAGACATATGGGGGACAGGTAAACTGGTCTGCTACCAAGCCTGACAACCCGAATTCCATCCCTGGATCCACTTGGAAGGAAAACTTGACTTCTGTAACTTGTTCTCTCCTCTCCATATGTGCACTGTGATACCTCGCACACACCAATAAGCACTAATCAATTTTGAATTATTATTAACTCTGGATTTTAACATAAATATTGGGTCAAGTATGCTGCCTAATTTCGTTGGTTTGGGGATTATTGACAGTCTCTTGATTCTCCTCTCTATTTGCTATTTCCAAGTTAGGAACACTACCTATTTTTTAAAAAATATCTGCAATAATTAAAAACATAGTAAAAAATTAGCCTTCTCGATTGAATTTGACTCATAGTGGATACATACATGAACTCTACTATTATTTTTGAATCCCTTAATTATTTCTTGGAAAATCCACTCTGTGTGCAGTGCAGCGGTGTAACTCTATTTTCTAGCAGTAACTACGTGAGCAGGGCAAGTCTCTTTGACACATAGACTGACCCTAAAGGGAGATTATAGTGAGACTGGATGGGCTCTTAGATTTACCACCTTTGCAGCTCACTATACACATCTACCAATGGATGTTATATGTTCTAACACAGAGTAGATGTATTAATAAGGGACAGAGGAGATGGGCTGATTGAGACACCTTTATGGTCCTGGTGGCAGAGAAGCTAGGGTTTCTCTGGATGTAACTTCACTCCCATGTTATATCTACTTATTAATTTGTTTATCTATTATTATTTTTTTGCATGGCCTTGAAACAGCTCAGAAACCATCAGGCGCTGACAGCCAAAGGTGCTAAGAGGAATTCAGTTCCACAGTTGTCTTCAGGAACAGGGGTTTATAGCCATTAATATCCAGGGCATTGAAACTATATTGACAAGTCAATGAAGCAGGCGACAGGTCATCTGTCACCCAGGAGTCATGGTGTCTGTTTTTTTTTTTTTTTTTTTTTCTGCTTTCACCATCATTGCTTGGCCTTGTCTCTTCTATATGTTGCAGCAGGTGTTCATCATATGAGATATTCAGATTGACCTTTCACTCCATAGTTTCTGGTGACAATAATGTATGTACTTTTCTTTAAGAGTGCTATTCCATGGATGCTTCACTGATCTGTCAATATATTTTCAATACCCTGGATCATAATGGCTATAAACCTATGGTTCTGAAGACAACCGTGGGGCCGAATTCCTCTTAGCACCTTTAGCGACAGTATTTATAGATTTCTCTGAGCTGTTTCCAAGGCCACAAGCCAATTGGAGAGTGGTCACTTCTTTTCCAATGACATCTTGGCGTGTCTTGACATAAGGTCATATTCATACACATTCCAAGCTATGACTAATCTATATTTAATGTTTTAGAAAATGGAAAACTGTTGAAGGTTAAAAGTTGGTTATTTGGGGAAATAAAGACCCCCCCTATTCAGTTGGTTTGTTGAGAGAAATACAATCTGATTTTACTTGAATACAGTTACTTACACAGGAAATTATATTTTTCAGGGAAATAGAAAAGTAAGTTTGTCATTTATTTTTTTGTCATGTTCACAATGGAAGATCGATTAAGTTCCATAATACAAATAAATAAAAACTGTGTTTAGGGCTTGTCATCTTGAACAATGACCTGGTAAATGTAGAATTAAACTTTAATGTGTTTTTGAAATATGAGAAGAGAATAGCCATACAAAGAGTTCTATTATGAGTCTAGGAAGCATTAACCATTTTAGAAGAATATTAATAATTTAAAGATAAGAACAGGTACAATGAGAAATCATTGCAAATACTTTGCAACAAACATCTAGGAAAATAAGTTATCAATGTTCAAGTGGGCTGTCATGGATGGCTCTCAGTTTTATTCAAAAGAACGTCTGGCTGTGTAGAGCCTGCGGAGGCTATTTTAAAAGATGCAAGCATTTGCAGAATACAAACTTTTATGCTTGTGGTGCTAATGACTGTCATTTAGAAAGAAGAAAGGTCTGCACATTCCTGCTTCCTCCTCTGATCTTCTTTCCAACGTGGCCATTGAGTGTGTTTATTTTCCCAAACAAAACTTGCAGCAGAGCAAGAACACCCAACTACTTCATACAAATAACCACCGTGTCTTCCTTGCCCCTTAAACCACATGTACATCCTTTATCCCTGCTCTTGCTTGGAGTGAGCATGGAGGATAAGCCCTCTGTCCTTGTCCCCATAAACTGATTATGTGAATACGTTCGGACAAGTACGATATAGACTCAACGTTCATCTCACAAGAGAAATCTAGTTTATCTTCCTTTGTGGTAAAATGGACTGTGTTTCTGGAATTTGAAACAGAATTGACTAAAACCCTGATTTCTAAGACACCAGACAGAACCCCGCATTTCAAAAGTAAATGTAAAATCTCCTCAAAATATTCCTTTACTCTATAGACCCATATATTAACTTGATTTTTCTAATTTTAAGCAGTTAGCAGGATAATCTTCTGTTGTTATCATATTGTTGATATGTCATCCTTTTAAGGTATTTTTCAACTTTATCTGCATATTTTTGGGGTAAGGTGAGCTATTTTCACTCATGCGTATTGTGTTTAACATATGCAAAGGTCAGGTCAGGATACTTGGTCTATCCATTCCCTCAGACTTTTGCCATTTTTTTTTTTTCCACGCTGGGACCACTGAAAAACCTTTGCACTCGCTGTTTTGAAACACAATTAATTGCATGCTGCCAAATACTCTTAGTATGCTCCAAGGACTATGAAATGTTCATTTTCCTATTCATTTGTAGCCCTGTACCTACTAAACATCTTTCTTCTCCTCTCATTTTCTCACCCTTTCTAGCCTCTGGCAACCACTGGTCTATAAGATAAACTTAAAAAAAAAAAAAAGCTTATCCTGATAAGTCTTCCTTTTGGAAAGTTATAGCATTTTTCTGGACTCTTAAAACTTTCATATTTTTCTTACACAAAAATGATAGCTCTCTGTCACAACCACTTTCATCCAGGTTGGAGACGTTAATATCATTAAGACTTTTCTTTATGACATAAACAACCAGAAAACCTGCAAAATAACACCACAATTCAGCTGTAATGAGATATTGGGCAGGAGATGATTTGATTAGAGGAGGCTGAATTGGGGCAGGATACTGAGGAAGAGAGAAAATATTCAACAATATTGTTTTTGCATAACTATGTTGAAATGTCACGACGTCATATACAGCCAGATACTGGAAATGTGTAAGTTCAGTACCTCTGAGACTGATCTTAAATGAAGGGTGTTTTAGTCTCACCTAGCCAGGGTGCAGAGACCTTCAAGGAAGTCTTGGTTATATACCAAGGTGATAGGAGGCTCTCTCCTCAGACACAAGACTTCTATTGTTATTACTCTTAGTTTGTCCCAATGCATCTTGCCAACAGGCCAAAACAAATGATGAAGACATGCCTTAGACACCCAGTGCCAGGAGAAAGCACAGCACTCTTTAGAAGGAGACAAGCCGTGAGCGCAGAAACCACAAACTTCTCCACTCCTATTATCTAAGACAGTTCCATGGATGCACAGAAAATCAGGGAAAGGTGCCCGCTAATCATGAGAGAAATTAACCAGTAGAGTAGACAGTCCTGGAGGGAGACAGAGAAAGCAGCTCTCAACACTAGGTATCAATATTTAAGGAAAAGCATGGACAAGATGAGAAGAGGAATAAAAAAATCAGTAGAAATTGCAGTCGAATCCCTGGGAAGAAAAATGCAATATTTAAATGAAAAACTCACTTGGGGCCTTAAGTTGGGGAATTCATCACTCAGCAAGAATTATGTGGAAGGAAGCAAAATACATAGCACTAGAGTAACCCAATGAGAGGAGGAGAATCATAATCCTAAAAGAATTGATGAAGTTATTTTTAAACGTTATATAAATAATTAAGTTCAACAAACCCTAGCTATAAGATCGGAGAAAGGCAAAAGCACATTATAATCAAATTAATGGAAATAGTAGCTAGGAAAACAGAATTTGATGGCAGCCAGTGGAAAAAACCCCCAGACATTCTGTACAAGAGAGAGTGTGGAGAGATGGTTGTGAATGTGTCATCACAGTGGCTCCAGCCAGGAAAACAGCACAACAATATCATTAACCAAATTGGGGAGAGCCAACCTGCAGCTAGTTTCTATTTGGTGAAACTAGCTTTTCAAAGAAAAATTTAAAAGAAAACCTTTTCAGACAAACAAAGATGGAGGAAATCTACTCTTAGCAGTTATACATTAAAATATGTGCTAGACATACTTTGGTTGAACGCAAACAGTACTGGGTGTAGATTTACACTCCCATGCAATCAAAAGGGTTGATAATGACAAATATTTAAGGAGTATTTTCCTTTCTTGCTTTATTGCTCTATACATTTTCGTTATAAGTAGGAATACTAGGAATAGTTTTGGGACCTGGATTTAGAGTTCCTAAACATGGCTTCAACATTAGTATGCTCTGTTATGTGAAGGACGCTTTTAAAAGAATGAGTACATGAAGATTTGTCAAAACTCCAAAATATTTCACGTACAACTTATTATTAGACTATGGATGGTGCATCACTTAAAACAATGAAGGTGGAAATGGGTGCACGGAGAGGTGCTGTGCATCGTAGTCAGCAGGAGAGTGTGGTGAAACAATGCAAGGTTGTGCTTCTCCCGGATGTACTACTGGATTGCTCTCTCCCTCTTCCTCTCTATTTCCTCCTTTCCCTTTCTCTCACTCTCTATCACCCTCTCCTCCTTCTGGGGCTGAACAAACTCAAGGTCCACCTCCTGGCTTTGGTAAGCTAGAGATCCAGGACAGTGTATGTAAGACTGAAGTTCAGGTCATATAACTGCAGGCCTACAACAAAGAATGGTACAGATCTGCTTCTAAATCGTGACAGAATGTTCTGGTTTGAAGGGAATCTGGCAGAAGCCACTCTTCCATTTATTCTCAGTAAACCAATCTTGTAGAGCCCGCTCACATTAAAAGGGAAAGCCCACTTACTTATTCTGTTGACCAATATTTATTTTGCCCAGAGGTACCCTCACAGAGCATCCAAAATGTATGGCCAAACAGCCAACCTTTTGTGTTAATCAGGTCAATACCAGCATAGGGGTGTCTGCCCAACTTAATCTGTTTAAGGGGGTATCTACACACATATGATCATGCTAATATTTATCGAACTGTACACTGAAATGAAAGTCATCTCTGTTGTGTGATAAATTAAAAAGACTTAAAGACAATACTGCCTTATGCACAGCTCATGTGAAAATAAAATTTATCAAATTCAGAGTACAGCATCTGAAAGGAGCTAAACTGAAAGCTACTGTCATAGACTTTCAGTATTTAAAGGCATGCTATGATCAGTTATGACTGCAACTGAACACTCTATGAATAACCAGTAAAACATGAGCTCAGAGAGCATGCTAGTGTGCGAATGAGTGCTTTAAAGGTCCACAAGAAAAACTAATGGAAGAATAGGATGGTTAGATACAAAAGGTGGACTGGGAAGAGGGCTCAGAAATAAAAACACTTAGCCTGCGAGTCTTAAAACCTAAGTTTCATCTCCAAGTCCCACAGTAGAAGGAGAAAACTCACTTCCGCAAGTTGCTCTCTGTCTCTCATATACATTGTATGGCACCTGTGTATGCTGGCAAGTACACACACACACACCACACACACACACCAACACACACACACACACACACACACAAACTGAGGATGAGGATGAATAAAATTCTCAAATCTTTTAAAAGTTAGGAAATCAAGGATGGACAATAATTTTAATAGCAGGATGCTAAACCATAATAAGACCATGTTAATGATTACATGGGATCCTCCTTGTGTGTGTGTGTGTGTGTGTGTGTGTGTGTGTGTGTGTGTGTGTGCGCAAAATTGACACAAGGTAAGACTTATTTGAGAAGAGGGAAGCACATTTGGTAAAATACCTCCATAAGATTTGTGCATGCCTTTAATCCCAGCATTTAGGAGGCAGAGGCAGGCAGATCTCTGTGAGGTCGAGGCCAGCCTGGTCAAGAAAGCAAGTTTCAGGACAGCCAGGACTATTGTACAGAGAAAGCAAGTATTGGAAAAAAAACCCAACTTGCTTTCCGCAAGTCAATGTGAAATTTTCTGAAATTAGTGATTGATGTGATAGGGAACAAAGCCCTGTGGGGCTCCTCCAGGCAGGTGGTCCTGAGGTGTATAGGGAACCCAGCTGAGTAAACCATAGGAGCAGGCCAGCACACAGAGTTCCTCCACAGCTCCAGCCCCAGCTTCCTGCCCTGACTGAGCTCCTGCCTTGACTTTCCCCAGTGATGGACTGTTACCTTGAAGAGTGAGCTGAAGTAAATTCCGTATACCCAAGTCACTTTTGATCACTGGGTTTTGTCACAGCAATGGGAACCCTAATTAAGAAACGTGGAGTGTAAATGAACTAAGTCCTCCAGTTGAAGGACAGATACTGTTAGAGCAGACAAAACGAACACACAAACAGAAATCACAAGAATTCCATTTCAAACATAAGGATGCAAACAGTTTAAAAGCGAAATGGTTGGATTCTATAGAATTTTTGTGTATTAATAAAACAAAAAGATCTACTCAAATAATAATAAAACAAATAAATCAGAAAAATATTTCAAGATGAGTAATGTAATGAATGAGCAATGCAATGAGTAATGACAAAAGAAAAATTTATTAGAAAACATATGACAAATGTAAACAAGCATGTAGCCATACTAGAACCTGTGAACGTGTGAAGTAAACACAGAAAACTGAGAGGAAAGTTAAATGAAACCATAATCGTTGAAATCTCTGATTTCAACATTCCTATCCAGTAAGTGAGTTCTGAGTTGACAGAAAAATCCATAAGCCAGTAGAAAACTTACAACAACCCCAGCAATATGACCTCAGCAAAATTTATAGGGGAGTTCACTGACAGCAGAAGACACATTCTTTGCAAGTGACATGGGACATGTAAAAAATTAGACTCCGTTGAAGGAAGTAAAAGAAAATTCAATAAATTTATAAGAATATAAATCATACCATCAAACTAAGTGTGTGATCTATCCACAAAATTAAATTAGAAATGAAAAAAACAATAAGGCTATCTTGGAAAATCACAAAGTATTTGGGAAATTACAACAAAATTCTTCTAAATAAACTAGGGGTTGAAAACAATAATTTAAGAAGTGTTTTCAACTGAATAGAAATTAAGCACAATATAGCAAAGTAACTATGTTAAACTTAAATCAGTGTGTCTGCGGAAACCTGTAGTGGGTATGTGTGAAAACACACTTGCCTGCAAACACATTGCAAGTTTTTATTGATCTGTTCATTGGGAAAGGTGCTTGCTTGCACTTCTGCCTGACACTCTGCCTGACAAGAGCTTGTAAGACTTCTGACCTCCACCTGTAATCACACACGCACATGGGCACACACATATGCACACATGTATGCATGCTTTGCACACACACTAAAACTTAAAAGAAAAAAGTTTTGCTTTATGTCACGTTTTCAACCATTAACAGAGAAACATGACTATTCAATCACTGTGGAAAATCTTGAGATAGAGAGCATTTCCCGAGTACTGCTTTTGAAGGGCTGTATACAAGAGGACTCACGATGCACTGGGGGATAGTGAAAGTGTTTTAATGGAGACAGCAAACATTACGCCAGGTCTTGATGGTGGTGGTTGGATTATAACTGGTCTCTCTATTGTCTTCTGCCTTGACACAACACCAGGTGTCTCTGCCCTGACAGGAAGCCCAAAGAACATTCTTGATGGCAACTAGGAGTGTGAACCACAGGCAAGGACTTGTTATCACGATGGCGGAGAAGTTCTGCAGGCATGCATCCACTTGGCTTCTTTCACTAGACATTGTTTCAAATGTTTTCATTTTAATTTTTAAGAATTTCATATCAGTTCACTGTATTATAATGCTTCCTTCAGAGGAAGATTTCAAAATATATTAAGTTTATCAGGTAATGAAAATAAATATAGATTGAGACAAGCATTGGTGAGGACATGTGAGTTTAGCTAACTGTTTTATTATCAATCAGAAAAAAGAGAATAAAAAATGCTAACACTTTGATGAGACAATTGAAGAATATTTACTTTAAATAAATCATACTTCCAAGAAACATTTGAGAGTATATCTGTGATAGAAATGCTTTCCATATCCACTCCATAGCATGAGCACTTACACCCACATTTCTCTCTCTCTCTCTCTCTCTCTCTCTCTCTCTCTCTCTCTCTCACACACACACACACACACACACACACACACACACACACACTCATCACAAACACCAATTTTAAAGGCTGTGCATACAGTACATTAAAAAATATAACAGCAATCTACTACCACCTAATCATATTTTATGATATGGAATTTTGATAATGACGTTTGATAGGCAACACGTTGAAGTTGATTGAAACTAAATAACCAGATTTGAAGAGTTAAGTATTTGCCTATGGTTAATGTGGCTCCTGCATCATTAGGCCATGCCTGTCATATCTGCATTCTTATTTTGGAGGAATTGGTGGGCCCTGTGCCAGCTGCTTAGCAACGTTCTAGTAGCATATCATTACAACTAAAATCTCTTATTCTCAAACAGTTATTCCTGTTTGAGCATTAAAATCTGCTAAATTTGCAAAGGCTACTCTTGTAAATATTTGAAATGGGAATGAGCATATCATTTAAAATCTTCTATGAATGATACAATTGAGGGATTTGAAAACCCTGGGGTTTTGTGGTTATAAAGTGAAATTTTTCACATTAATTCATCAATTCTTGCTTTCAAAAGCTCATAACAACAGGCTAGTGAGGGGAACTAATATCACCATAAAATTCAACAGTTTCACCTTATCAGCTTATCAACAAAAAAGCTTTCGATTTTCTCATATTTTAAGCATTTTTGCAATTATTAAAGTAAGTGAATGTTTTCAGAATTTCAATTTTTATGGAAAGGTTTTGTGGTAGCAAGAAAACCAAGGAATATTAGAGCCAAAAGTGTGCAAAAATTCCTTCAGAGTATAATAGGTTTTCATTCATAAACAGAACTATGTTCACCATCTGCTGGGCATGAAAGATGGGACAAAGTATGAAATGGCTGACTTTGGGGGGGGGAGGAATTCTTTTTGCCATTGCTTTGTCATTTTATTTTTAAATGTTGTCTCCTTGTGGTTTTGTTTTGTGGATGGAACACTGGGCAGCATGCACACACACTAGAACATCTTCTTTCCCAGAGCTTCATGGGGAGCCCTGAAGAACAACTCTTCTGCCTCTTACCCACACCTCTGAATCTAGTCCATGACAGAGTCCCATCTTTTTTTGATCACTTATTCAAGATTGAAACAAACAAACAATGTCTTTATGGAATAACTTAACTGAAACGTATAAATCAAGCCGTTTTTATCTGGGGGTTGCACATCAGGCAATTTGTGCTTAATGCCGTGTCTCTAGCGTGGGTTAACATAGGTATGAAGGTTGTATGCAGCTGTGTCTTATTCTCTGAGTTTCCTATGTAATGACCAAATACACACTGGGAGGAGACTAGAAACCCTCATTACTGTGATGATGTGTTAGCATGGCTTAGCAGTTAACTAGCTATGACCTAGCTTCAACTGACAAACTTTGTAGGGAGTTCACACTACCAGCAATCATGGATTTTAATCAAAAGAATCTGGCTGATAATTTGAATAAGATTGCTTTCATCAATACCTCAGAGTTAGCTGAGTTTGTGTTTGATATGGTATAGATTTGAGCTGAGGTGTGAATAGATTAAGATATTGATTTTGCATCTTTTGCTGTGGTCCAGCATCTGCCATTATGCCTTTCATGTAACAGCTACTGAATAAATGCTGAGTTGGTAAAGAAATTAATGGAAAACTTGAAATTGGGTTTTGGTTATAGAAAATACACTCAATCCCAACATGGCCCTCATAGCAATTATAACAGAATGCCACCTGAGACTGTTAATGTGCTGCCAATGAGGACTGAAAAAAACCACCTGTTCTATTTCTGGAGAGATTTTAGCATGTAGATAAACAAACAACAACAATCACCTGAATATTCTTTATTTCCATTTTAAGTTAAATACTCTTTGACTGTTTTTAAAAAGTTATCTTTTAAAGTGACAGCATAAATTAACACTGTAGCAGTGATTATTTTTCTTTTCTTTTTTAATTTATTATAATTTATTCAGATTATGTCTTGTTATCGCCTCACATGTATCTTCCCATTCCCACCCTCCCTCCCTCTTCTGCCCTATTCCCCTCCCCTAGACCTCTGACAGAAGGGGACCGCCTCCCCCACCATATGACTGCAGCCTATCAGGTCTCATCTGGATAGCCTGCTTCCCTTTCCTCTGTGTGTCCAGTGGGCCTCCCCACCAAGGGGAACATTCCTCCATTGCTAGTGGGAGTGCAAACTTGTACAGCCACTTTGGAAATCAATCTGGTGCTTTCTCAGAAAATTTGGAATAGCTTTACCTCAAGACTCAACTATGCCACTCCTGAGCAAATACTTGAAAGATGCTCCACCATACAACATGCTCAACTATGTTCAATGCAGCTTTACTTGTAATAGCCAGAATCTGGAAACAACCCCGATGCCTCTCAACTGAAGAATGGATAAAGAAACTGTGGTACATTTATACAATGGCATATTACCCTGCTGTTAAGAACAAGAAAATATTGAAATTCGAAGGCAAATGGATGAAACTAGAAAAGACCTTCCTGAGTGAGAGAACCGTGACTTTTATCTGTAGATAATAGAACAAGTTCCTCTGGGAGGTAATCAAAATCCAATAGATTAATTTTTCTCACTCTGAGTCTTCTGAGACAGAAATGGTAAGAGAAAACGGGGGGATATGTTTTTAGAAGTACAAAAGAGACACACTAGAATGATCTCAGTGAATCCCAGGTTCCAGGGTAGATAGAGACTGTGGGTGTGGTATGTTGGTACATTTACTGGTACTGGACAGTGTACCAGAACGATTTGAAAATGTCTGATCTTATTGCTTCGCAGCCTTTTGGCTAAGATCAAGTGTAGTATCTGTTATTATCAGTTTAATATCTGATATGTCTTCTATCCAAGGACAACATGATAAATGGAGTTTTGAAAGTAGGAGTTGGAGTAGGAGCTTGCTCTCTCCACTGCACACATCGACCTGGTATTGCAGTGCCTCCAGGAACAGTGAACCCCCTCGGGGGAACACAGTAGTTTGAAAATAAGCCCTTACTTTTAAAGCTTATTGCAAAGTCCCATAAAGACTTGCTAGGAAAAAAAGTCTGACCTGAAAAGAGACTTTCAATAGAAGGAAAGAGAAGAGCCAAGAAAGGGCAAACACAGTAATGCACAAATAACCTGACTGGGGCAATCTGTTATATGGCTATCTGTGGTCCCTATACTTACAACTATCTTAATGCACACTGAGTTCATTGACATTTGTAATGGTTCTACATGGTGATTTGATTCTGAGCTAAGTAAATGCATTTCAAAGATCCCAATGAAAATAAATCCAAGACCATGGCCAGCAATGGACAAGGAAAACAAAGACCTTCTGGGACCACCATGTCTGTTCTCTAAACTTGTAAGTGGGCTGCTCCTTTGCTTCTGGTGCTCATTGGAGCTTCTGAGGTGGGTAGGGTTTGCTCTCTATATTCTATGTTAATACATCCCTGAAAACCAAAGAGGGGTTATGGCTTCTCCAGCCCCCCCCCATGTCTCCCTGCCTCCCTTCACCTCCCCACCCCTCCCTTCTTCCCATCATCCCTCTTTATTTCAGTTAGCACACAATTTTATCAAAAAATAAAAAATAAAAATAAAAAGACATTTGATTTCTTTGACTTAAAATTAAGCTCAGATGGCTGGAATGTTCTCCTATGTCTAATTATCCCAGTATGATAGAAGAATTATTTTATTTTATCATTTTATTTAGTAAAAAGGAGAAAGAATGTGTATTGAATAACCTCTGTAAAAGTGTCTGGCTAAGACAATGTCATGTTAGTGGCATGGAATTTTTTTGTACTTCATGGGTTTATACATTATTATTTTTTCTTTTTTCTGTTAGTAGTATTTTTCTATTAATTTATTCTTGTTACATCTCAATGGTTATCCCATCCTGTGTATCCTCCCACTCTTCCCTCTCTCCCATTTTCCCCTTATTCCCCTCCCCTATGATTGTTCCTGAGGGGGATTACCTCCCCGTGTATATGCTCATAGGGTATCAAGTCTCTTCTTGGTAACCTGCTGTCCTTCTTCTGAGTGCCACCAGGTCTCCCCCTCCAGGGGACATGGTCAAATGTGAGGCATCAAAGTATGTGAGAAAGTCATATCCCACTCTCCACTCAAGTGTGGAGACTGTTCTGACCAATGGCTAGATCTGGGTAGGGGTTTTAAGTTTACCTCCTGCATTGTCCTTGGCTGGTGCCTTAGTTTGAGCGGGATCCCTGGGCCCAAATCTGCCTATAATAATGTTCTACCTATAGGTTTCTAGGACCCTCTGGATCCGTCTACTTTGCTATTCTCCCATGCTTCTCTCATCTAGAGTCCCAATAGGATGTCCTTCCCTCTGTCCCAGTTTCCTGGTAAGTGAATGCTTTCGTGGGACATGCCCCTTGGGCTAGTATGCAGATATAAGTGAGTATATGCCATTTGAGTCTTTCTGCTTCTGGGTTAACTCACCCATTATGATCATTTCTAGCTCAATCCATTTATCCACAAAATTTGGGAATTCCTTGTTTTTAATAGCTGAGTAATATTCCGTAGTGTATATGTACCATAGTTTCTTTATCCATTCTTTTACTGATGGACACTTAGGCTGTTTCCATGTTCTGGCTATTATGAATAAGGCTGCTATGAACATGGTTGAGCAAATTTTCTTGTTGTGTGCTGGAGCATCTTCTGGGTATATTCTAAGGAGTGGAATAGCTGGGTCTTGAGGAAGCCCTATTCCCATTTTTCTGAGATAGCACCAGATAGATTTCCAAAGTGGCTGTACTAGTTTGCATTCCCACCAGCAATGAAGGAGTGTTCCTCTCTCCCCACATCCTCCCCAGCATGTGGTGTCGCTTGAATTTTTTATCTTAGCTATTCTGATGGGTGTAAGATGGAATCTCTGGGTTGTTTTGATTTGCATTTCTCTGATGACTAAGGAGGTTGAGCATTTCTTTAAGTGTTTCTCAGCCATTTGATATTCCTTTGTTGAGAATTCTCTGTTTAGTTCCAAGCCCCATTTCTCAATTGGGTTATTTGGTTTGGTGGTGTTTAATTTCTTGAGTTCTCTATATATTTTGGATATTAGACCTTTGTCAGATGTAGGGTTGGTGAAGATTTTTTCCCAGTCTGTAGGCTGTCGCTTTGTTCTCTTGACAGTGTCTCCTGCCTTACAGAAGCTTCTCAGCCTCATGAGGTCCCATTTATTAATGGTTGACATTAAGGCCTGGGCCGTTGGTGTTCTGTTCAGGAAGTTGTCTCCTGTGCCAATATGTTCCAGGCTCTTCCCCACTTTTTCTTTTAAGTGACTTAGTGTCTCTGGTTTTATGTTGAGGTCTTTAATCCACTTGGGTTTGAGTTTTGTATAAGGTGACAAATATGGGTCCCGTTGCATTTTTTTTTTACACATAGATATCCAGTTAGACCAGCACCATTTGCTGAAGATGCTATCCTTTTTCCATTGAGTGGATTTGGCTTCTTTGTCAAAAATCAAGTGACCATATTGTGTGGATTCATATCTGGGTCTTTGATTCGATTCCACTGATTAACCAGCCTGTTGCTGTGCCAGTACCATGCTGTTTTAATTACTATTGCTTTATAGTCCAGTTTGAGATCAGGTGTGGAGATTTCTCCAGAGCACCTTTTATTGTACAAGATTGTTTTATCTATTCTGGGTTTTTTGTTTTATTTTTGTTTTCCCATACAGAGTTTGATATTAAAATGGCTATGCCTGCTTGCTTCTTGTGACCATTTGCTTGGAATATTTTTTCCAACCTTTTACCCTGAGGTAATGCCTATCGTAAGAGTGAGATGTATTTCTTGAATGCAGAAGAATGTTGGATCTTGTTTATGCACCCATTCAGTAGTCTGTGTCTTTTTATTGGAGAACTGAGACCATTGATGTTGAGAGATATTAATGACCATGACTGCTAAGAGTCTTACTTTTGTTATTGTTCTCAGTTGAGCGTTTGTGTTTGTGTTTTTGCCATGGGATAGTTATCTATTTCCTGAGTAGTTTTGGTTGTAGCTTGACCCTTTGGGATGAAGTTTTCCTTCTAGTACCTTCTGTAAAGCTGGATTTGTGGATTGGTACTGTTTGAATTTGTTTTTGTCATGAAATATTTTGTTTTCTCTATCAATGGTTATTGATAGTTTTGCTGGGTAAAGTAGTCTGGCCTGGCATCTGTGGTCTCTTAGGGTTTGCAGGATCTCTGTCCAGGCCCTTCTGGCTTTTATGGTCTCTGCTGAGAAGTCAGCTGTAATTCTGATAGGTTTGCCATTAAATGTTATTTGGCCCTTTTCCCTTGCAGCTTTTAATATGTTTTTTTTTGTTGTTGTTGTTCTGTATGTTTTGTGTTTTGATTATTATGTGACGGGCAGTTTTTCTTTTCTGGTCATTTCTATTTGGTGTTCTGTAGCCCTCTTGTATGTTTATAGGCATCTTTTTCTTTAGATTGGGGAAATTTTCTTCTATGATTTTGTTGAGAATAGTTTCTGGGCCTTGGAGTCTGATACCTTATCTTTCTTCAATGCCTATTATCCTCAGATTTCTTCTTTTCATGGTGTCCTTAGTTTCTTGGATGTTTTGTGTGAGGATTTTTCCAGATTTGGCATTTTCCTTAATGGTTGCTTCAAGATCTGTGATTGTGTCTTCTAGACCTGAGATTCATTCTTCCATCTTTTGGATTCTGTTAGAAAAGCTTACGTCTGTGTTGCTTGCCTTCTTCTCTGAGGTCTCATGTTCTTGTTTTTCTTCTCTCTGTGTGTTTATCATTGAATCCATTTTCATCTTCAGGTCTTGAACTGAATTTTTGATTTCTTTCATCTGATTGTTTGTATATTCCTGAGTTTCTTCCAATGCCTCTTTATAGATCTTCAGAACTTGAACCGTTTTATTTATTTGTTTCATCTGTTTTTTTTTTTTTGCATTTTCCTGAAAATTTTCCAGTTCCACTCTATGTGCTTCTTTTATGTCTCTCACAGTCTTATGGCTGTGTCTTCCTGCATTTGCTTTTGAATTTTATTTGTTTCCTCCATTATCATCCTCATTACTAAGGATTTGAGATAATTTTCTTGTATTTCCACTGTATTTGAGTTCTCTCAGTTGTTTTCATTGGGATAGCTGGAAACTGGAGATGCCATGTTGTTTTGGGGTTTTTCATGTATGCTTTTACACTGTCCTTAGACATCTTGGTGTCTTTGTTTTTATTGGGTAGCTTCCAGAGTTGGATGGAGGGAGTCTGATGATAGATTCACTTATTTTCTCCTGATTTCCGTAGGCTGGATGCTCTGATGCTTCACTGGGATGGATGGCAGGAGGTTAGCCCTGTCGTTTTGGACTCTCACAGCCAGTGATCCTCAGCTCTCCTATGCTGTGGGTCCTGCAATCATTCTGTGTCTCTGAATGTGTGTTGGGTCAGGCCAAGGTATCCACAGCCTTCTGGGTCCCCTGCCAAGTCCAGCCAGGGACACTGGACCCAAACCACGCTCTGACCTCAGCTAGATTCTCAGGGCCTGAACCATCTGCCGAGCTCAGCTAGGGATTCTGGGCCCAAAATACACACAGGGTCCAGCCAGACTTTTTGGGTTGGGACTGCGCACCAAGCTCAACTACAGGCTTTTGGCCCAAAGTGTGTGCTGTGGTCAGTTACTGACTCAGGGCCCGAACCATCTGCCAAGCTCAGCCAGAAATTCTGGATTCAAACCTCACACTGTGTCCAATTAGAGTCTTAGAGCCGGGACTGTGCCAAAAGCTCAGCTAGAGTCTCTGGGCCCAATCTGTCTGCCAAGCACAGTTATGGACTCTGGCCCCAAACTGCACTCCGAGTTCCACCCGAGTCTCCGGGGCAGAATTGTGCACCGTGCTCAGCCAGGGACTCTGGACTCACACTGCATGCTGAGTACAGCAAGGGATTCCTGGCCTAAACTGCGTGGATAGTCTAGCCAGAGTCTTAGGGCCACCGAGTCTGTGCGCACAGCTCAGCTATAGTCTCTGGCCGCAAACTGCCCGGCAAGTCCAGCTAGGGCCTCTAGGCTGAATCTGCATGCTGACCTCAGCCTGTGTCAGTGCCCCAGATCTGCCCGCTGAGCTGAGCTAGGGCCTCCGGTAGAATTGAGTGCTCTGCCCAGCCTGTGTCACAGCAGGAGAACTGCGGCTGTGCTGAGCTAGTACCTCAGGTGGAACTGAGCATTCTGCCCAGCTTGCGTCACAGCAGGGGAGCTGTGGTTGCACTGAGCTAGTGCCTTGGGCAGAATTGCTTGGTGAGCTGAGCCAGCGTCTCCACGGCACTGCGCACTGAGATGAACCCGTGACTCTGGGGCTGAACTGTCCGCCGAGTCCAGTTTGGGTCTAAGGCCCAGAGTCGCCTCTCCCGCAGCAACTCCCACTGGCCACCACACCAATCGCTTCCACCGGAAGGCTCTGAACTGCAAACCTCAGCCATTGCCACTGCTGACGCTGGTGCCGTTGGTGCCACTGCTGCTGCCGCTGCTGCTGCCCCCTCTGCCACTGATGCTCCAATCTGAGGAAATCCACGCTCCTCCTGTGTGTAGGGGCACACAGGTCCTCCGCACCCTGGTCCCTCTGAACTGTGGAGCACTCCTGCTGCTGTGGTGTGGGAAGCTTGGTGTTCTTGGCTCAGAAATCTGTGCAATTCCCTGAATTTTCACTGAAGCTTTCAAACAAGGTCCACACTGCTCACCGCCATCTTGAATCCCTCTGTTATTTTTTTTTACAAGATAAAACAACAAAATATTTCCTCACAGTATTTTCCCACACTGTATCTTAATTTAGCAGAATGGATGCCCAGTTATATGGAGGCATGCAATGTGATAGACAGAGATTCTGTCTTAAAGTCCACTTGACACTACAATTTCACCTTGCTGCATACTCTGGAGTACTCTGTTGCCTATGCATAGCATACTCTGTACCAAAATGTATTAAGAGCATGTTTAAAAAGAAACTATCTAAGCGTGAATGGTCATGAAAGGGAAAAAAATTTAAACCATTGTCCAGAAAGAAGTGGACATACAAAGAAATAAAGGTGAGGATCTGATGTTTCAAGGTCCACTGGCTGGAGAATGGTATAGGTGCACAGAATGTGCAGATAAAGGAGTTAGGTTACTAGGTGTGTTATGAGAGGATGGTGGTATGTCTAAACCAAATAAAAACAGTGTCAGTTTACTAAACTATTCCCTGTGCTTGCCTGCCTCAACAGTACATACATTAGGGTTATTTCTACCAACCTGACATGTTGTATAGATAAAAGTTGCTCCTAATAGCTTAGTCTCATTATTCTTTTATTAAATTCCAACTTATGGTAGTCAGCTTGTCATGACCTCAATAAGCATAAAACCAAAATGTTCGTGGACCTTTAATTGAATGCTTATAAACTCAACACAGTTGAGACACGACTTCTTATTATTAATTTCACTGAAAAATTGGATTTATTTATTTATTTTTTATCATAAACATGTGATTGTTTTGCCTGACTATACATGTGAACCACATATATCCCTGGTACTGACTGAGGCAGCAGGTGTCCATCAAATGCCCTGGAAGTAGAGTCACTTATGGTTAGGAACTACCATGTAGGCCTGAGAGTCAAACTCCAGTCCCTTGTAAGAATAGCCAGTGCTCTTAATGGTCAAGCTATCTCTCCAGCCCCTTGACTAACAATTTAAATAGGACTTGAATACATACTTTGGAAAAAAAATCTCATGGTTTTCTATTTGATATTTCATAGAATGGATAAAATATTCCAATATATTTATTGATTGGTTATTACTTTAAAGTTTTATTTATTTGACAATTTCATACAAATATTTAATGAATTTTGGGCATCTTTCCTTTTTTATCATCCCCTCTACAGAAACCCTTCTCCATTTTTTAATTATAGTCCATAGGTGTAGAATGCTAGTAATATAACTGCTATCACACTATGATCCTTCATTTCATTTTGGGAACACTTCTGTTTGTCTTCTCATATCTGTAACTTAAAGGTCTGTGACCTCTGTAATTGCTTTGCTTATTTATTTTTCTTTCTTTCTGCAGAATCTCATCTGGGCAGAGATGGCCTTGGATGCTTGAGTCTCCTGTTTCTACCTCCCAAATCTGGAATTACAACTATGCACACTATGCCCTGTACATATGGTGCTGAGGATCAAATCTAGGGCTTCATGTAAGTGGCAACTTAGTTCTACCAAGTAAGCATCCATCCTCAGCTGGTAGACAGATGACTCCCACTGCCTTAATCAGCCTATTAGAATTCTCATTTGGGTGCATTTGGAAATTGTACAAGAACTCAGAAATTTAGAATGTTATCTTTAATATGAAAATGTATGGAACTTGTGTACATTCATTAAGACTTGTGAATAGATTAAATATGTAATATAAATTGAATGAAACAATAGAACTTACTTAAAATTCACAGTATTGCATCTGAATCAAAGAGAAGGGCCAAGTTATTCTATTCTCTTTAAAAACATATATTTAAATAATATTTTTCAAAATTTATATTTAAGTTGTAATATGATATATTTTGATTCTGTTTTTCCTTCCCCAGCTCCTCAACATGTCCCTGTCTACCTGACTTATATTTTCTCTGTCTTAAAAAAGAAACACCTTCCCACACAAACAGAAAAATAAAAATCAAGACAAATAGGCAACAGCCCAAATGAGACAAAAGTAATGTCAAAACAAAAAGTCCCAAAATAAATCATGGAGTTTAGTTTGGGTTGGCCAGCTTCTCCTGGGCATAGGGCTGTCTGGAATGTAATTGATACAGCCAATGATTTTCTCTTTCTTTACAGGTATCAATTGCAATTAACTTCTTGGTTAGGGGTAGAAATTTGATTCTACATCCCTTTCTCAGTTCTGGAACACATCTGGATTTAATCTTTGCAGGTCTTGTGCATGCAGCCAGTCTCTTTGCTTTCATATGCACTCTAGTCCCGTTGTGTGTGGAAAGCACTGTTTCATTGGAGGCACCCATCATCTCTGGCTCTGGTGGTTTAAATGAGAAAGGCCTCTATAAACTCATGTATTTGAGTGCTTAGTTACTAGGGAGGAAATTGTTTGGGAAGGATTAGGAGGTGTGGGCTTTTTGGAGGAGATGTGTCACTGGTAGTAGGTTTTGAGGTTTCAAAAGTCTGTGCCTAACCCTAGCACTCGGGAGGCAGAGGCAGGCAGATCACTGTGAGGTGGAGGCCAGTGTTGTCTACAAAATGAGTCCAGGACAGCCAAGGCTACACAGAGAAGCTCTGTCTCAAAAATAAGTCTGTGCCAGTCTCAGTCTCTCTCTCTCTCTCTCTCTCTCTCTCTCTCTCTCTCTCTCTCTCTCTCTCTCTCTCTCTCCATATTTTGATGCAACTCTTCAGCTAGTTCTCAGGTACCACATTATCTGCTGCCATACTCCTCACCATGGTAGTAGTGAGTTGAAGCTGTAAGCAAGCCCCCAAGTTAATGTTTTCTCCTTTAAGTTGCAATCACAGCAATAGAACAACAACTAAGAAGGGCTTTGAGTGAACTCCACCACCTCTTCTGCATAGATCCCTGAGCCTTGATGGGAGGGGTTTGATGAAGACATCCTGCTTTGGAGTGAATGATCCAAAGTTTCTTACTTTGCACATTGTTCAGCTGTGTAGCTCTGTGTAAATTCCCATCTCCTTCTCCTATATTGTCCCCATTGTAGGGCAGCTTCCTTCAAATTTTGTATATACATATATGCATATGTATCTGTATCAATATCTGTATATGTGTGTATTTTCAATGTTTCTATAGTAGTAGAGTTCCAAATGGATTTTAATAAAAGGTCTTAGTTTTAGTTACTCTTCCTTACATTCCTTCCTCTTCCATTCTCTCCCATCACCCACCCCAATTCAACTGTAAGAAGCAGCTTCATTGATGAAGACTGAGCAAGGCATTGCCTCGTGGATATAGTATATGCCATTAAGAGTCATTTCATTACTATGTTCCTTTAACAGACTAATAGTGGTAGGTTTATCTCGATGCTCATGACATATCTAGTCTCAGTGTCTTGACATTTTAACCAGGTCAGAAGCTATCATGTTCTTATGCAGTCTGACTCGACTCATGTATAGAAACTGAACCAAAACAGTTCTTGCTCTCCTAGTTAAAAACTTGAGCACTTGCTGGATGTAAGGTATTACAGTAAGTAAAGTGGTGTTTAAAAATGTGGAAATTAAAAACGCACCATGTGAGTGCTACAGTGTTTGTTTTAATGAATTTAATAGATGGGTAAGAGGAATAATGAGAACAAAGTATAACCTATGTATACAAATCACATAATCCAACTAATTTCTTTGTATGTTAAGAAAAAAAACTTTTATGAAATTTAATTTAATTCCCCCTACCTCTTGGATAAAATATGAGAGCAACTCACCATTTATTTACTACGTCCTCAATGTAGCTACGCGTTACAGTTTTGTAATTTCATCCATATGCATATAGCAGTTAGATTTTAAATGAAGTATTTTCCCCAGGCATCACAGGTTTGAAATTCATATATTTTAACAGAGTATGGACTGAGGAATAACAAGTAAGGTCCTAATCTACAGATATGACTTTTGGGGTTGTCATAGATTGGTTTCCCTATATCTGGAATGTTGTCTCACTTGGTTCTTAAATATAAGATATCCTACAGTTTATATTCATATTCTGATGATACAAAATAATTATAATGTGGAGTGTCTGGACCTGGGAACCATATAATTTTTCTATCTTAGGAGGCAACTGGAGGCTGGAATAGGCTAGCTTTACTAATAACTACCCACTTGCTTTAGGGAAGTGATTTTAATTTTACTTACTCCATAATTTTTTTTCTTTTACTTCCTTGGAGTTTTAAAGTACTTTGACATATGTGCAGAAATCATTGTAGGCTCTGAAAATTCAGGTTTGTCCCAGATAAATCTTATTTTCTGTCATTTTTGTCTCCATATTCTACATAATTATTTAGAAATAAAATTAACAGTCGCATTTCATATGCATTATTGGAGGGAAGTATATTGTGTAGTGAGAGACTAAGTAACAAGGAATATATTGGCATGGATAGAGTTTGAGAAACAAAGGGCTTTCACTACATCTGTTTTATAGTTGTTATTGTTTTGTTTTGTTTTAATGCCCAGGTGAGCATGAAGCTGGTCAAAATGCTGCAGTGGAGGAGAAGAGAGGGAGATGAGGATATTAGGGATTAGGAGGGAAGGCACTGAAATTCAATACACAAAGCTTAGAGTATGATCTTGTTTGCTCTGCTCCTGATGGTTTCATTTCTTCTCTCACAAAAGGACTCATAGTTTGGATGAGCTATTCTCAGCATTCCTTGTTTCAATTCACAGTTAGGGATCTGAAGCACAAGACAGGGAGATGACTTTATTTAGTCTTATTTTTTTCCTCCAATTGACACAAAGATCTAGGTTGGGAATGTCGGTCTTCTGTAGCAGTAAGGATACCACCCCGGCTTAGTTTCAGTTAGTGGGCAGAGTGAATCCTGGAAGTTCTTTGTGCTTTATCTGATAGAACCTCCTGGATCCTGGACTATCAATCCTCAGCCTTTGAATGGGTATACGTTGGGGGTGCCACCTGTAGTAAGGATGAGTCCCCACTCACAGACCACAAAGTAGCCTTCTTGATTGTCCACTTAAGGACTTTTTTCAAATGACATAGACAAATATGCTTTCCTACTTCTCAGCCAACAGTCTAGTTCTAGTGTGCTATATAGAATGTGGAGGCATCACAACATGTTGATTGGGAAAACATGTACAAAATAAAGTTTAAAGGCTAAATAAAATGTATTTAAATAAGTTGACAAGCATGAGTGTAAATGGGGGTTTTCCTTCTTTTCTCTCCCGGGAAAACACCCTCCACATTGTACACTCAGCTTGGTTATTGAAGCTTATACAGCTGGGTATAATACTGCTGTACTAAGCAGCCGGTCTTGGAGTTAAGCAAAAGAATGACCAAACAGTTAAACTTTCCTGTGAAGATATCTTGGAAGACATTTACCCAGCTTAACTAAACACCACAAAACTTATCATAGGTTGCTTCTAAATTCAATCAGCTTTAACCAGAACTGGAATATATTCTGCTAAAAGAAAATGTGTATTATAGTCAGTAAGTTTCTGTGGCGACCTTCATACTTGCTACTGATTTATAGGTCTTTGATAGGTTCTCATCCTATGGGCCACCCTTGGGGGTGTCAAATGATCCTTTCACAGGGGTTACCTAAGACCATTGGAAAACACATATATTTATATTACAATTCATAATAGTAGCAAAAATATACTTATGAAGTAGCAATGAAAATAATTTTATAGATGGGATCACTACAACATGAGGAATATTATTAAAGGGTTGCAACATTAGGAAGGTTGAGAACCACTGTCTTTGACAGTGAAGGCCCCGTAAGCCATTGGTTATAGCTTAATTTTCTGTACAAAACACAAATAATGCATTCTACATGGATTATCTCTCTATTCAGCCATAGAGCTGTCTCTCACCATGCCTTCCCACCATGAATACCCTCAAGCTGTCTGCCAAAGTACAGTTTTTCTCCCTTAGTTGACTCTTAGCAGGTTTCAGCAATGGGAAAGCTAATACAACAACAAAAAGTTTACTGTTGAAGTTTGTTGAATTTGTCTTATCATATACATCTCCCATTCTGTATACCTTTAGCTATCACAGGGTCATACTGTTTTTATTTACACCTAGGTGAATTGGCAATAGCAATACACTTTGCCTCTAAAATGTGAGAATGAATATCATAATCAAGTGTTTAGTATTTATTTACATTTTAGGTATAATCTACATGTAATAAAATGCACAACTATTGATTATTTTATGAATCTTGATGAATGCAGACAATTATGTCACAAGCCTCAAGCAAATTATGTAGCATCTTAACTTTCACAGTTCCTTTATGCTATTTCAAAATATGTCCTCATCTCCCAATCCTGAGAGGGAACTGCTGTTTTGATTTTGTTTACATTAGTGCAGTTCCGGTATTCTAGAATTTCACACACATGGCTCAGATACAAAAAGTCTAATATTGTAGGGTCATTTTGATTAGCAAAGTATTTTCAGATTCTGACACATTTGCATAATGAACAGTTCAATGTATATTATATTAAAATTTGTCATATTTTGTTTGAGTTCAGTCAGAAGGTGACAGGAAATGCCATTCCATCCCAATTTTAAACTTAATTATGTTTGTCTGAAAGTGTCCTCCTCGCTCCTAGAACAATATTTTCCCAATTCTGTGAGACAGAGCAGAAAAACAGCTTGCCCTGGTTGTGTTTTGTTTGTTTGTTTCTTTTTAAATATATCTTATTAATTTATTCATATTACATCTAAATTGTTATTCCATCCCTTGTATCCTCACATTTCTCCCTCCCTCCCATTTTCCCCTTACTCCCATCCCCTATGACTGTGACTGAGGGGGACCTCCTTCCCCCTGTATATGCTCATAGGGTATAAATGATTTATTTCGATTTGAAGAAAGTTAGAATTACCTGGGAAGCAGATCCACAATTAGGAAAATGCCTCTGTCAGATTATCTGTGGATAAGCTTGTGGGGAATGTTCATGATTGATGATTGATGTAGAAGGGTCCAGCCTACTATGAGAAGTACCACTCTTGGGCAGGCAGTCCTGGGTAAATAGGGAAGCAAACTGAACAAGCCATGAGGAACAAGCCAGTAAACAATATTCTTCTATGGTTCTGCTGTACTTCCTACCTCCTGGTCCTTGTCTTTCATTCCTAGTTTATCTTCCTTAAAAGGATTGTGATTCAAGATATGTTAAGTAAACAAGCCTCCTCTCCCACGCATTCCTTTTGGTCAGGGTCTTTATCACAGCAATTGAAAGCAAACTATGACACAACTCAAGAGTAGTAACAGTGTCCTTGAGAAAATCCAGAAGGAAAACCCACAGCTATCTCTATTGTTTATCTTGTGATATAAAAGTACCTGCAGTGAGGAAGAGAAGCTCAAGTTCAGCCATCGGAAGTTCAGCTATGGAAAGAAAGCCCAATCAACCTGTCTCTGTCATCTTCTCCTTTGGAAAGCTACTAACCTACACTCCCGGCATAGTCAGGAGTTGAAGACCCGGTAGCTCCATTTTACAATGAAGCTTACTTTTTAGGGCTGAAGATGCTTTTAGGTCTAGATAGATGTTTTAAGTTGATAACGACAAGATGTGATGGAGATTGTTCTACATTCAGAATTTTAGACGCACCAAGACCAAGATAGAAAACATGTCTTCTTCAAAGCTATCAAACACAAAAAGCCAAAGCACTAAGAATGTAACACTTATGTAATTCCTGATTGTGTCATGGTTCTTCTTGTTATAGGTAGTTTATTGTATATGTGTGTAATATTATAAATGCATATGTAAAAAATAAAAACAAATGTTTAAATAATAAAAAAAAGTCCAATCAAGAACATCAACTGACTACCTCAGCCTCCCCAGGTGGTTTCTACTAGATGTTTCAAATGGCCATTCTGTTCCAGCTCTCTCTCTCTCTCTCTCTCTCTCTCTCTCTCTCTCTATATATATATATATATATATATATGTATATATATGTATATATATGTATAAAAATATAATCTATCTGTCAATCTATTATCTATCTATACTATTTATTATTTTATGTTGGCTTGTTATTTATTTAACAAACTCATTTATTTGCAACCTAAAGTGTGGCTGGTCTGGATCATTTGCAGGACCATGTGGATCACATAGCTTTCTTTTATTGGTGAGTTGCATTACATACTGAGCATGTACCACCTGCTGTTGATGGATGTAAAAGCTCTAGTCCAGGTGTCTAAGATTTTGGGGAAAGACTTGCTCTGATTATAGTCATAGTTCTCTTCTTACTATAATATACTTTACTTCATTTGAGCAAACATAAGATTGAAAATTTTAGCAAGCTTATGCTATGTATTAAAATATTTTTGCAAATTTCTTGACACTTTCTTTTGAACAAGAGACTCATTGCACTTCCCTGAAGTGTTGAAAAGACTTAGATTCTTGTCATATGAAATATGGAAGAAAAGACAGTGCACAGGTCTCTAGTTAGTCTGAAATATATTTTTAAATGCTGTAGTCTGAGCATCTGTAATCAGGAAGACATTCCTCAGAGTTGAAGGGTTGTATTTCTGAGGCCACAGTGGCAACATGGCCCAATACTACTGAGGTTCTCTTTCAGGTGACAGTCCTCTCTGCAGAAAGAAATCAAGAGAGAACCCTGGATGCCCTTTTATAAGGGTTGCTGTGCAAACTATCAGTATTCTACCCTCATCCACTAATTCTAAATAGCTTTGCTTCCAACCATTGCACAGGAAATTAAAACTTTCCTGCACCATGGATTACTTTGTGGTGGGGTAACAGGGGAGGCACAGGCCAGCATACCATAGTTGAACTCATTAAGGGCATGATGAGTTTACTTACTTTACCTTAAAGCAGTCTCAGTGAAAACTTAAAATGTCAGATACCTACCAGCTCAGGTACCATAGCAGCAGAGCTACTTTCTGGAGATAAAGGGGTTAGGCAATGCGTATTTGTGGAGGGTGTTTAAAATTCCACATGTACAGCCATGTGAAAAATGAGGACAATAATAGTTATCAATAAGAATTTGATTATGTACACGAACCAAACAACTAGTTCTCTTTCCCGGCCAGTTTCTTACCATCTAATAGCTTTTTTCTAAATCTTGCTATTTTATTAATAGGATATCAACCTTTGAAGTAGGTAGAATAATTAGTTGGTGTTCATCTACAGACAAAAGGAAAACAAAACCAGCAAAAGCTCCTCTTCATGTTCTTTTCTGGGGAAACTGTTAGGACAAGATTATTTTTATATGTAAGTTAGACACAAATGTGTTCATAGTTGGTATAACATTTCTTTATCCATTTATTCACTTTATTTTATCGAGTCAGGGTTAGTGAAAGAGGGCCAATGGCTGGGAGGTAGGGAGAGTACCACCTGTGAGTCAGGAGGGGAGGGTCGTCTTCTTATGCTGGGAGGATGAAGTTTCATCCATCGGTCCAGAGGAGCTGGGGCATAGTTCTGTGGCTTTTATCTTCAAAAGAACCTTCCTTCTGGCCTCTCCCTCCTGGACCCGCTAGTCTGCTATTTCTGGAGCAAACACTGGATCTCTCTTCAAGGTAATCTGGTGTCCTCTTATGGCAGTGTTATGTAGAAGGGACAACTGGTCGATCTCCACAGTTCTTAGGCTTCAAGTCACCTCTTTAGAGTGTGTGTATATATGTATTATATATTTTACTTATTTATACATATAATATATATTATTATTATTATTTTAAAGAGTCCAGAATTGACATCTGGTCGACCTGTGTCCAGGAGAAAGAGCGGGGACTCCCTGCGTGGGGGTACTGGTATACCCAGCCTGGACCAGGGATGGAGGGGAAGGTGGGAGCGGTGCGGCAAGGGTGCCGAGACCCCGTGTGGTTCCCAGCTGTTCGGGAGACAAGAGAAAACAGTTCGCGAAGGAGGCTGTGACCATCAGGCTTTTTCTTCCTCCAGCACGCATCTTCCCCTCTCCACTCTCCCCACCAGGAAAGAGAGGCGGAAGAAGGGACTGGCGCAGGAAAAAAAACCTGAGCAGCCCTCCCCCAAACGAGGACCCATTTAAAGATGTGATGAGGGATAAATTCAGAAAAGTATGACTTAGTATGGTTCCATAATGCGTCAGCTTTGCTAGTCCACAATCCATTTCTCAAATGTCTCTTTCCAGGCATTTTGATAAAACAACTTTGTGTAGAATTTAGAAAAAGGGACTTTGCCTTATTACTTTAGTACTGCTGTGACTAAATACCTGACATGAAGCTACTTACAAGAGAAAGACTTTGTTTTGGCTTATGGTTTGAGGGTACAAGCAGCAGTGGCAGGGACAACATGGTACTAGGAGCCATTCATCGCTGTGGAAGCAGGAGTGTGAAATTGTTTGTTACCCTTTGGTAAATCAAGAGGTCAGACAGAAATGGAAACACAACAGGAATCAACGCTATGCTATAAATATCAGTGATTCACTTCCACCCTTCAGCCTCCAGCTCCCTAAGGTTCTGAAGTCATCCAAACAGCACCATTAACCAGGTACCAATTGTTCAAGCCCGTGAGGTATACGTCACACTGAAAGCATAACAAGGGAGAATCGACAGTCGTGGATTTCCTACTGCAGATGTCTGTTGTGGCTTGTTTATCAGTTTGTCTGGTTGGTATGGCAGTATACTGATAGCTGCCCCACACCCCAGTCCCCCACTGGGTCCTGGCTATATTCTGCGTCCACAGAAGGTGTTGACTATGAACTGTCAGGAAATAGCCATTTTCTACACATAGGACATTCCTGTTGCTACTGATGTTGAAGGCAGCGAGAATGGACATGGTTTCCAATCCACTCAGATTTCTCTTATCTTCTATTATTATTATTTATTTTATTTTATATTATTTTATTTTATTTTATTTTTTGGTTTTTCAAGGTAGGGTTTCAAGTATTTATAGCTAGCAGTGAAAAGGTTAATTTGCTGAGAGACAGACTCTCTATTATTGAAATCTGGATTCCTGACACATTGTGTGTCTGTACTTGTGTTATAATTTTTAAATATATTTTATTAATTTATTCATATTACATCTCAATTGCTATCCCAGCTCTTGTATCCTCCCATTCCTCTCTCCCTCCCATTTTCCCCTTATTCCCCTCCCCTATGACTGTGACTGAGGGAGAGCTCTTTCCCCTGTATATGCTCATAGGTTATCAAGTCTCTTCTTGGTAGCCTGCTATCCTTCCTCTGAGTGCCACCATTTAATAACAAATCTGCCAAAGCAACTCATGTGTCTGAGCCTGCAGTCAAAGGATGGGTATATTCTGCTGACCAGTAGAGTGTGAGTGGATTCTGAATTTAAAATATAATTATAAAGAGTAAAGATTAGCAGCTAATATTAAATCTGCTATACTGGGAAAACAAGGCCTATTTATAATAGCCTCAAATCTACCAGGATTTTACACCTTTCCTAACAAGAGTCTTCAATTTTTTTGAATATGTGTGTGGTGTGTGTGCATGTATGGATGCATGTTCTCGTGTATGTGTCTGTGTGTGTGGGCACGCGCGTGTGTGCTTGTATGGACAGGTATCCACATATGTATGGAGGCCTGAAGTTTATGTAGGCTGTCTTCATTAACCACACCCCACTTTAGTGAAGCAGAATCTCTCACTGAATACAGTGCTCACTGATTTGATATTAGCTTGATCCTGGAACCTCTGACTCTGGGTTTATAGGCAGCTGCTAAGCCTCTATGCTTTTATTTAGTTTGTAAGCATCCAAATTCTGCTCCTTACAGTTCTGTGGCAGATACTTTGTCCACTGAAGCATCTCCCAGCCCCAAAGTTTTAAATATTAATCTAATGATTTATGTCTAAACAGTTAATTCTGCCATTTTCCTCATATTAAAAACATCCATTTAGTAATTATCAAATATTTACCACTGGCCAAAATCTGTTCCTGACACAAAGCACAGAATGATAAATGCAGTCTCCTCATAAAAAAGCAAATATTAAAACACTGAAATGGAATAAGAAAAAAACTCAAAGTAATTAAAAACAGAGAATATAACCACTTCTTAGAGGCTCCGTGTATTTGTCATGAACCCATAAATTCAAATTCTGAGTGTAGTGCCAACTTGGAGTAATACATCTCCTATTGCTTTAAGTTAGTAGGTACCCTAGAGCAAAAGAAATCCTCATTTCTGGGTTATAGCCAAGAAAACTGAAACCCTCAATGAAATTGACTTCTACTCTGTATTAACATGGAAGAGTATAAATGGCCATATTTTCTTATTGAATAGATAAGCCAAGACACTTTCTTTCTACATGTGCCCTTGTACACACACACACACACACACACACACACACACACACACACACACACACACACACACACATGTACATACATAAGCATATAGCACAACCAAACTAGCAGGGATTGTAATTTCTTTTTGTAAGTCTAATTCACAGTTTATTTATAGGGAGGCTGAGATGGAGGTAGGGTTCTTCAACCACGTGGGACCTAGGGATCAAATATAACTTGTTAGGCTTGCAAGTGTCTTTACCCATTGAGCTATCTTATTTGCCCTTGTAATTTCTTATATCTTAAAAAAAAAAAAGACCACAACAGTTGAGTAGCTTCCCTTTATACTCAGTTATAGAGACTAGAGGTGCTCAGAGTTCCCATTGTGAATGTGTAAGGCACAAGATGGTTCACTCTTTTTGAAAGGCCAGTGCAATGAGTATCTTTCTCAGGATACCCAAGCTAACATCTGTAGTCTTTGATCTTTTAAAAAACCTACTTTATTTGGGGTTTTTTAAAGACTCTACTTTCCTTCCAACCCACCTACCCTAGACAGGAGAGAAAGAAGGTTAGTAGAGACAGGAAACCTCTTTAGATGCAGTTCTGTGGGGGCTATTCCACTCTTCATTGTCAGGATTCCAGAAGACACATTAAATAGCAAGCCAGAAATTCATCAAAAGGTACTGTAACTGCAGCAGTAGGAACAGCAGCCTGAACCAGGAACCTCAAAGCATTCTCTGGAGCATTTCTCTCTAGGAGGTTCTTGAAGTGATGAACAGCCAAGTGATATGAAGTGATGCAAAAGCCAAAAACCAATCCTCTGTTTTGGAGCTCATATACCTCTCTTGTCAGAGTCCTTACCAGGCAAAAACCATGGCTCTGCATGACGTAGTTCCCCTTCTAATGGAAAAGTATCACACACCCTCTCACACAAGTTTTTTTTTCCACATCCCAAACTTGGGATCAAAACAAAAACATGTTTACATCCATTATAGACTTGCTTTCCCACCAGCTTCCTAATGCAGGCAGGTACCACTTAGAGTACAAACACAGGACAAGAAGAATGGAATGTAATGAGACTTGGGTTTTGTTTAAAGAGATAAAGACCTTCAATTTATTTAGCCATTACTAAATTAACTTTGACAATAACTTCAGTTATTGATATTTTTAGTCTAAATTTTTTGTGGTGAGCCAAAAACAGGGTTCCTGGCTAATGCCATTTCAATTACCCAGGTTAAATTGTTCCACATTTGGCTGATGGTTTATAACTACTAAGATAAAATGTTCAATATGAGTAATCTGGGCAGCATGATGCTCAGTGAAGGGCTGGGTAAGAGAGTTCAAATAGTTAAGAGGAATTTATTAGAGCAGTAGGCAGTCTGGGCAGAGTCCAGGCAGAGGCAAGAGATGTGTAAAGCAGCTGACTCTGCAAGTGGCTTTTCACATCAGTACCACAGAAGTCTAGGAGGCTAAAGACTCACAGTTCAAGAATCATTTACCCTGAGAAATTAAGTATTGGCCTGTCCTTTTCTTGAAGAATGGACCGTTACTGATTTAATCCAAGTACATTGCAGATGTTATTGGGTTTTTATTTTACAGAAGTAATTCTGGATGGGCAATGAAGAAGGGACTGAGAGGTGGGAGCAAAGATGGTTGATTCATGAAACATAGAAAGAAGAAAGGGAAGCTACTTCTGTAGTCCAGGGAACAGGTGGGTATTTCTGGAATAAAGATCAGAAAAGCCTGAGGGTGTAATGGCATTTTTGAAACAAAGATTAAATACCTTGGAAATATTTTTTTTAAATCTTGGAGATAATCCTGTTGGAGAACTTCAAGTTTCACTTTTCTCAACAACTGATGGAGTTCCTGCTTCTCTTCCATTCACTCTGAATTGTCTTGCAGAATCCAGTGATGTTCATGCATCTTTAATTTATGATAGTAATACAGTAGAAGGTAAGATGTTCTTATTTCTATTACATACTGTGTGATCTCTTTACATAGTGATGCATGTGAGATCAGCGTGGCAATGAGGAAAATGTCTGCATCTACTGTGAAGCTGGGAGTGCTCAGCTAAAATGTCACAAGAGAGGAAATGTTATTTTTTTTAAACCAGGAACGCCTTTACTTTGAGTAATTTGGCATCAGAATTTTGAACTGAATTTGAACTCAGTGTTATATGAATTAGTTTCCCCTTGGTTATATGTGACCACATTTTTCCCCTAAGAAAAACAATCTAAAAGCCTTGAGAAAAAGCTTAAAACCCTCTTAATATATCAAATAACCCTTACAAAACAACTCTTTGAAGTTAAGTGTGAAGGCACCAGCAACACGGAGATTAAATTTCCTTTGGGACATTTCTACATGCATGGAAAAAGTGCTTAGCAAAACACCTTTTGAGTTTTCCTATTCCCCAAAGTATTTTAAAAGGAAAACAGGAATTTAACAAATCCAAGAGCAGCTGAACTCTGTGCCCATCACACAGGCATATTATATTACTTAATTTCTTTTCCAGTTCCTTTGGCTTGATGCTTTCAATATATTTGTGTTTTCTAAATCTTGTCCAGTTTTTAAGTTTTGCACAAATATAGAAAATGCAGCACACAAAATGGCCAAAGGTAAACATCAACAAAATGTTGCTCTATGAGAATTACAGGGTTTAAGTGTAACATTCTCACCCTCTTCACAGTCACACTTCACTCAAAAAATCACAGAGAAGTAATACAAGCTCTGGGCAAAATTGGGATATAGTCAAGATTTGTTGGTTATGAGTAAAGTTGGCCCTCATAAAATGCACCATGGAAATATCATACCTTTGTGGAAGGATTAATGGTGTTTCCCCGAGTTTCACTATAACTCAATAGTAGTTTCAGAAATTCTGCTTTGGGCTCTCTATTTCTGTTTTCCATCCTCAAGAAGTGAAGTGTTCATAAAGGAAAGAGCTCACAGCCATCAAGTGTGATCATGTGCAATGTGCTGAGGTCCTCACTTCACAGGGATTGCATGTTCTCTTTGATCTAGTGGATAATCCATTTCTTTCATGTAAAGGCAAGCAGACAATTTCAAAGGGTTAGATTTATAAGCAAAAAAAAAAAAAAAAGCGAGCACAGATACTCACTTATACTTGCCATCCTAGCCCTCAGAAAGTAGAGGCAGGAGAAACAAACTCAGAAGATGTATGATACTCTGGCTCTTACAGTCTGTCCACTTTGTCTGCTATGATGTCTCCTGAGTTGTATGTGCAGGAGCTGTGTTGTAGATATATCAGCTGGAGTTAGGCATTACAGGATTGCTTGTTCTTTTTTTAAATTTTTTTATAAGTTGCGATTTTTCCATGATTGCCTCTTTCTGTTGCAAATAGTTCTCTGTGATTATACAGATGTGTATGTAAAATGTAGTTGGGAATTGAACTGGTTTAGTAAAATGGCAGTTGTAGGTTCTTATGCAAGATTCATGCCCTCATGAGCTCCAAGTAATTGAGTATTTCCAGTAGCAGACGCAACTTCTCTCTTGTTGAGTAGGCCTTAAGTTGAATTAGAGAGCTATTGGTTACCTCCAATATATGAGCGTCACTATTGCACCTGTAGGGTTATTGTTCATGCTGGTCCTTGTTATAGTTTATAATTGTCATAGATCAATAGGACTAGTGACTGCATCCTTCCCTTGGAAGCATGATGGCATATTCTTGTACCATGAAATCTATTCCTCAGGGAGGAGGCTTTTAGGTCAAATATGATGAGGATCCTCTGGGTTTTGTGTCCTATGTGCCCTGTATTCTTGTACCATGAAATCTATTCCTCAGGGAGGAGGCTTTTAGGTCAAATATGATGAGGATCCTCTGGGTTTTGTGTCCTATGTGCCCTGTGTACAAAGTGATTGGTGTCTTCAGCAATAGGAATTTATCCTCAACCTCTGAGAGAAAATCAAGGGAATTACCAATAGTCTGTAATGTTTTGGGAAGTCTCTCGGACCGCTTTCAGCAACTTTTAAGGGAGCCTTTCATGCTGCAGGGTTTTTGTTACATAATCTGTGTTTTTTTTAGGAAGGAGCATTGCCAGAAAATATTTAGGTTTAAATAGTAGATAATAATATTATTCTTAAGGCGTTTTCATTTAGCCTTACAGTTATTTTAGTATCTTCCCTCTTTCTCCTTCTGTGATGACTCCCCTAACACCTCCCAGTTGTCATCCCCCTGTTTTATACCATTTCCCCTCAAAATTACTTTTACTTTATATTCCATTCTCTATTGCTCCTCGTACACATGGTATCTTTTTACTTTTTTTTGGATTCAGTAATTACTCCATGATAAATAATCACTTGAAGACATGGAATTAGCAGCCATAGATGATAGAGAACATTTGATAATTTTTTCTAGTACTGTGTTACTTCACTCAAAATAATATTTTCTAGTTTTATCCATTTCCCTGGAAATTTAATGATTTGATTTTTTCTTTACACCTGACTAATATTCCACAGTGCACATGCACCACATCTTTATCTGCTCATCAGGTGAAGAACAACTAGGTTGTTTCCATTTCCAAGCTATTGTGAGAAGAGTGGCAAGGAGCATAGCTGAGCAAGTATGTGTGGAGTAGGATGTTCAGTCCTTTGTGCATATGACAAGACATGTTATGGCTGAGTGATATGGTACATTTATTTTGAGCTTTCTGAACCTCCTACACACTTATTTCCAAAGTTTCTGAACCAGTTTGTAATCTAATCAACAGTGAACTATAGATCCCCTTTTCCCATATCCAAACCAGCCTCTGTTGTCACTTGCTTTCTTAATCTTTGCCATTCTGGCTGAGGTAAGCTGAAATCGCAAAGTTGTTTTGATTTGTATCTCTCTACTTTCCATAGATGATGAACATTTAAAACGATATTTTTCAGTCATTCTTATTTATTGTTTAGAGTACTCTGTTCAGTTTAGTAGCAAAAATTTGACAGGGCAAATTGGTTTTTGACTCTTGTTTTTTGACTCCTTATAGATTCTGAGAATTAATTCTTTGCCAGCTGTAGACCTGGCATTCTCACCCATTTTGTGGGTTACTTCCTCATTCAATTTGTTGCTTCCTTTGTTGTGCAGAAGCTTTTTAGCTTTATGAGGCCCCACTTATGAATTGTCTTAATTCTTGAGCTAACAGAGTCAGAAATTCAGAAAATCACTTCCTACACTTACATTGTGTAGGATATTGACTATGTTTTCTTCTAGCACTTTCAGTTTTCACATTTAGGTCGTTGATCCATTTGGAGTTAGTTTTTATGCAAGATGAGCTACAGATCCAGTTTCATTCTTCTGTATGTGGACATCTATTTTTTCTAGAAATATTTGGTGAAAATTCTGTTTTTTCTCTATTGTATGTTCCGGCATCTTTGTTCAATATTTTTTATTATATTTCTTTTTAATGTATATATTTATATATTACACATAAATAAAATAAACTACATACAGCTGGAAGAACCATGAAACAATCAGGAATTATATAAATGTTACATTCATAGTGATTTGGCTATTTGTATTTGGCAAACTTGAAGTAAACATCATTCCAATCTTGTTGAGTCTAAAATTCTGAATGAAAATCAATATCTATCATATCTCATCTCTATCAACTTAAAACATCTATCTAAATAAGGAAACATCTTAACCCTTAAACAACTAAGCTTAATTGTAAGAAAGCTAAACTATCTGATCTTCAACCCCATCAGAGACTTGAGAAGGAATAAAACAGAATTACCTGAGTGAACCAGAAGTGCTGGTTCACAGCTTTCAAAATGAAAAAAGTGACAGAGACAGTTTACTGCCTGAACAGTTACCCAAAACTCTCTATAATGTTCGAGCATCGTCTTCAGCTTTCTGGACCGGTTTATCTGATAGACATATCAGATATGTGAGGCAGGAACTACTGAGGACTTGCTTACCCTGTCTTGGCAGAATTTGGCCGTTGACTCTGCCTGCATCCAAGCTTGCCCATTTTTAGGCAGAATTCTGTCTGGCTGAAATGAGGACATTTTTCCCATTTTGTTTGTTCCTAGTAACTATGTTTAAAACAGTTGTTTACTCGATTATTTTTGAAGTTTGGATAGGATATTTGTCTAGCATACAACTAATATCAGATATAAATTAGGCTAGAACATGTACACTCAGTCCCTTATCTCACATTACATGGAAGCATTTTCTTCTCAAGGGTGTAATACAGAAAAATATCCTACAACAGGTTGGAGAGAGAGCTCAGCAGTTAAGAGCTCTTGTAGAGGACCAGAGTTAGGTTCCCAGTACTTACAAACACCTGTAAGTCCTGAAGCAGGGAAATCTGAAACACTCTTCTTGTCTCCATAGGTGTCTGTATACATACCTTCATATACCAATACTTGCATACACATAAATAAATTATAAGCATAAATAATAAGTCTAAACATAAAAGTATCCTTGGATGAAACTTGTGATATATACTTTCATTCATTCTTCATGTTGTTACATGTAAATTTGTGCTTCTGAGAAAAATATGCTTTGGTCTCTTTTGTGGAAAAAGCATCTGAGGTTCTTTGGCAAGTTAACAGCTGGGCTTTCTCAACTAGCTACATTCCATGTAAGAGCAGCTGCAGAGACACCCAGCTGATGATTTGTCTCTCAGCTTGCTTCTTTTTCAGTATTTCATTTGTGTCATTCTTTATAAAACTATAAACTGAACTTTTACTGTATCCTTAAATCATTCAGTTGCTCTGCTGCACACAATTCTCACACAAAAATGTTTCAGTGAGCTGTAATAAATATGCTCATATGAGCAGTCACACCTGGACCAGCAATAAGAGAAACCACTATACTTCGTGTGGTAAGATCCGATGTGATCCCTGGTGAAGTCAACCCCAAACCTTTATACTATTTGGCCAAATTTCTCTGGCTGCCTCCAATTCTGTATCTCTTCCTGATTGGCAACTCAATTTCTTATTGAAATCTTTCTCCTGAATTTTAAGTATAAACTAACAAGCTTACTAGAAATCTACCAGAGTCATTTCCAATACGCCGATAAGCATCATGAATATACAGATGACTCAAAATTACTTCACTGCTAGTGGTCTACATATTTGAATTACTTCATGTTATAGATACCTTAATTCTGCAAGTTATTAAAAATAACCTTTTGTTTTTAAATTGCTTTAAAGTTACATATATTTTATAAAATACTTATATCAACATATTATTATGTTATACTTATCAATGAATGTGTTCTAATGTACTCTTAAATGAAGTCCATATTTGACTCAAGCTTCTTGTCTTAGCTCTGTCCCGGTTACTGAATTGAGGACATACTTGCTTAATTTATTAGCTATTAAGAATTTTTCTGTCTTTGATTGATTGGTTTATGCCAGAATGGACTCATCTATCTATCTATCTATCTATCTATCTATCTATCTATCTATCTATCTATCTATCTACCTACCTATCATCTATTGACCTATTGATAATATGTCTGTGTGTGTTTATTGACATATACATACTGTCTATGATATTACTTGATGTCTTTGTTCAATATTTTCGGTAGTGGTCCCTGTGATAAATTTCTGTTTTTTCATATAAGCATTTAACACATTCATCCTGATTATTGTTTGATGTTTTTGAATACTTTCCTACATTTATAGCAGGATGTTACAAGCTTGTCTTGTATAGTGGTTCTACAGTGCTAGAATAACTATTGTTTCCAGGTTTGGGGATGATAATGCTGGAGATCAGGAACTAGATGATGTCTGATGTCCACATTGACACTGGACTTCACGGGCTCAGCTCTCTCAGCTGACAGCAAGGGCATAACTGTGTCTAAACACATATCTATTGACAAATATCTCCACACAAAATACGAGAAACTTTGATGCTACATGTGAGTTCCTATTCGCTGGCACCTGCTGTATTGAGTGCTCTTCTTTTTTTTTTTTTAATTAATTTATTCATATTACATCTCAATTGTTAGCCCATCCTTTGTATCCTCCCATTTCTCCCTCCCTCCCGCTTTCCCCCTACTCTCCTCCCTTATGTCTGTGTCTAAGGGAGAACTCCTCCCGTTGTATATGCTCATAGGGTGTCTAGTCTCTTCTTGGTAGCCTGCTATCCTTCCTCTGAGTGCCACCAGGCCTCCACATCAAGGGAATATGGTCAAAAATGGGGCACTAGAGTTTGCATGAAAGTCAGACCCCACTCTCCACTCAACGGTGGAGAACGTTCTGTCCAGGACCTTCTCCACCGTTGAGTACTCTTCGTGCAGCAACTTCCTCCTCCAGCAACAAGTAGCCAGCTGGTACCAGCTGTGGTTATTTCCAAAGACAATGGCCCCCGGGGTACATGTTTAATAGGTTAAAAGCTGCTAACTTACTGGGCAGAATGATCAACTAGAGCATTGAGTACATCCCAACCTTTATCCATTCTAGTCCTAGACATTCATGAGTAGCTTAGTTGAGCATCTTTCCTTTTCTCTTCCTTAGATATGTTGCTTTGTGTATTTATTATACAGCAGGGTGTCACTTTATGCATACTGTCTTTGGGTTCCTCCACTTTTTAAACTATCACTACTTTACATCTTGCTCATTATACTTTGGTGTTCATACTGTGTATTTCTGTAGGCTTCGTCAAATACCTAGTAGCTGATACCTTGTATTAAAAAGTTATAAAGAATAGTTTCATTACTCTTAAAATTTCTCTGTGCTTAATTTATAATCATCTTTTTCTTGTCACTGAGAAGTTCCAGCAACTGTCCAGCTACCTTCCTTGGCTGTAGTACAACCATTTCATAGTGCCATATAAATGAACTCATAGAAAATACAGATTTCTCAGACTGGCTTTTTCAGTATTCATGTGAAGATGCCTTTTTCGTTTTTGCATTGCTCTGTCGTTTAAGTTCTGTGTATCTCTGGGTGCCATTCATTGCACTCGGTTTATCCATTACCCTATTGAAGGACATTCAGTTACTTGCTGATTTGAGTGATCACAAACGAAGTAGCTGTAAACTTTCTCATCAAATTTTGAATGCACATACATTTTCAAACCCTTTGGGTGATCCAAGAGCATGATTTCTGGATTGTAATGATCTGAGCAACTTTACAAGAAATTGCCACAGTGTCTTCCTGTACAGTGCAGTGGCTGTGTTATCTGCATTCCCATAGCAGCAAGTGAGAGTTATTCTCTGCAGAGGAACATACTGTCACACTGTTTGGAACTTAGCCATTCTGATAGGTGTGCTGTGATGTACCCTTGGTTTAATTTGCATTTTCTTAATGACAACGACATTGAGCATATTTTAATATGCTTATTTGCCATCTGCACATTTTCCTTGGAGAAGAATCTGCTATCTTTTTACCCACTTTTTAATTAGGTTGCATTTTATACTGTTAAATTTTAACATTTAAAATTTTAAGCTAAAAATGACAATGTTCTCTTGCAGATTGTATTCTGAGGTAGTGTCACTTTATTTACCATCTTGGTACATATTATACATCACTCAAACCATAGTTATCTTCACTCTGAGCCCATTTTTAGCTAGTCAAAAACTGAGCTGGTATCTTTGAGCCTCTTTTAGCTGAATGAGGGTTGTATTAGTGCCCACTAGATTGTAACTCAGTGAATTGTGTACAATCCAGAAGGGATCTGTATTCTCTGCATCTTTCCCATTGTCTAGGAGGTACAAACAGTTGTGTAACTCAGCAGTCATCTTAGTGCTTGAAATCTTTAATAAGGAAAATGTAACACCCAAGTAGGAAAGCCCAACTCCCCAGTGATGCCTTACAGTGTTGTGGTGTTATTGTCCACCTCCAGATGTTTGAAAGTGTGTCAGTTAGCTTCTTGTCACTGTAACAAATACCTGACACACATCAACTTATAAATAGAAAAGGTTAATTTGGTTCATAGTTTCAGATATTTCAGTGGAGGGTTGCATTACCCTGTTGCTTCTGAGCCTGTGGTAAGGTACTATATCTCAGTGAAAAGCATATAGCAGAAAAGCCTATTGAATTTACACAACTAGGAAGCAAAGCAATACATAGCAAAGGGATTGGGTTCCAATAATCTCTTAGTGCATACATCTCCACTAAGCTTATTATTTGATTCTGGGCCCCACCGCCTAAGGTTGTCACCACTTCCCAATGGCACCACAGTATAATCCTTCCAACCATAGTACTTTGAGGGGTCATTTCAAACCCAAAGTATAGCAACTGGAGACAGAAAGCAAATCTCATGTCATTTATCTCTCTTTTCTTTTAGATCTGTGTTTTCATAGCAAAAAAGATCCTAACCATATCAGGACTTCAATGTGAGCCTTCTAGCTTGATTCTCTGCGTTTTCCACATGCTCAGTTAGCACAGGGAATGTTTCTGTCATGCTACATTTTTATTCTATTACAGTGTCTCATTTTGTCATTTTATCACTTACAAAGCTGAAAGTCACAAAAATAAGAGTCCTTCTTGGCAGTTTTATCTCTTAGATATCATAGTTTCCACCCTAAAGGAAGTATTTCCTGAACTTTATTTAAGAAATCAATGTCTTACTGAAGACCATCATACAATATAACATTTCATACGAACACATAATTTTTTGTCATGTGTTTTGTTTTCCCAGTTATTTCAAGAGCCTAGAGGGCAGAGACTTTGATTTTAGACAGAGCTGTGATTTGAATGAGCCATCTATGATTTTCTTCTACCTTGTCTTTGAGATTTGATATTTTCTCCTCCACTTGATAAAAATCTATCAGTGGGATTTTTCCTCTTAGATCCCTGTTTTATACCCTCAGTTATTTCAAATTTTATTTCATTTTGGCTCTTCTTCAGGGATTCCATATCTTTATCAAAATTCATTTTCATATCTTGAATTATTTTCATTATTTCCTTCAACGGTGTGTGGGTTTTGTGGTTCTCTTTCAAGTATTTGTTTATACCTCCTTTGGGTTTCTTGATCATACTTATAATTGCTGTTATGAAATCATTTTCTTGTGGATTATCTAAGTTGCTTTTTAAAGGAACCTTATAATTGGGAAGCTAATTTCTGGAGGCGACATATAGTCTTGGTTATTTATGTTGTTTACATTTTTGCAATGGCAACTAAGCATCTTGAATTAGGGAATTGTCAGTGTTGATGTGGTCATGCCTTAGGTGAATGGATGTGTGAATCCTCTTTGCAGCTTCCTCGGGCTGTGGATTATCTGAACGGTGCTTGGTGTTCAGCACTGGGGCTATTCTGTGCTGGTGTGGAAATTGGGTATAAGAAGTTGTCTGTGGTTAAGTGCAACTTCTGAGTCCAGGAGTAAACCCTTTAGAGGCTTAGAAGATTCTTTCTGTCAGTCTGCAGAAGTTCAGAGACTACTCACTGGGTATTTGCAGGTGACTTGTAAGGGTCCAGGGATAGTCACAGTAGGAATGGGCAGTACTCCTTGCGATGGGATGCAGGATGCCACATAGTTCTCAAGTGGAAGTAGGTGGAGTAGAGGCCTGATTAGTGATCCTTTTTTGGGGTTAGAGTCATGGGACACTATGTGGTCCCAGGGTATCTGGGTCGGTGTAGTGGTGGATTATTTTGGAGGACTCCCCATGAGATCTGCCAGGCTGGCTGGTAGGTAGATTGGAGATTAAGTGGATCTGTGGAATCTACATAGAGTTCTTGCTCAGATGCTGTGAAGTACAATTTCCAGGTAGGTTAGTTCATGGGGTGACTGGTAGCCAGCATGGTGAATAAATGGATCTGAGGAACTTATGTGGCGTTCCAAGCTGAATTCCATGCGGTTCTGAGCAGAGCTTGTGTGGGTGGTGGTAGGCAGGTAGGAGGAAGAAATGGTCATTAAATTTTATATTACATCTGCTGATATTTTTCCTCTTTTTATAATGGGTTTATATATTTTTATAACTTCATACAAAGTTTACTTGTAATTTTATAAGAAGTTTTAGGTTGCTATGAGATATAGTTTATTTATAATATCTGTGTTTTTCTGGAGTCAAACTTTCAAAATGATTCAGCATTTAATAGTATTTTCTCTGTACTCCATATTCTTTCAAAACATACACTATTGGGGTTTTCTAGAGAAAAGTACTGAAGAAATATGGATGAACACACACACACATTTGCACCCCCACACATGCATAATCAATTAAAGAAGTTTACCGATGGTGGTCCTATAATCCAGCCATGGCTAAATCCTGATTTAAAAGGTCACAAGTCCCATAGTTGCTCAGATATTGAATGTTTCAGCAATCTCAATATGCTATTGATGTCTGTCCGAGAGGACTTCTGGAGAACTGCTGGTTTTTCATCTATGTTGGCATCAGGCCATAGTAACAAGGGAGATAACTTGCAGTGAGAGTGAGGGCAAGCAGGCAAAAAGCAAAGGTTTCCTTTTTCCATATCCCTCTATATGGGCTGCCAGTACTATGTGTAATCCAGATTTACGGTAGGTCTTCCCACCTCAAATAATCCACTCAAGAAAATCCCTCATAGGCTTGACTGACCTATAGCTTGAGGTTTAGCTGATTACAGATGTAGTCAAGTTGACAACCAAGATTAGTTATCACTCATATATGTTAAAATACAATCATGTTAGGTAATATGTTACTTTTCTCTTATTTTGTTTATATATATATATGCATATGTATATGTATATATGTAACTAATATGCTGTGAACATCAGCGGTAATTTCTGAATCCTCTTCAAAGATCTTGAAACAATTGATTGTCAATTCATTTAATTTCATTCTTCCTGGAACACCATATATGTTGCCTTTTGTAGTTGATGGGTTTTCAAAATCCTGTTTTGCAGGCTGGTAATTCTTAGTGCACCACCACTCCTTGTCCCCATACTGGCTAAGCTATTACTATGATGATATTGTAAATGCTTTGAGTAAAACAAGCCGGGGAATTAGGTATTATTGTTATCACTATTATTATTACTATATTTTAAAGAGGGGAGAACTGAGACAGAAAGGCTCTTAATCTAGTAATTGTCAGAATAAACTCTAATCAAGGAAAACTGATTATAAGGCTCCACTTCCAGTAACAGTACTCTGCCAGCTCCCTGGGATCTTTAGAGATGTACGTCACTGGTGCTCTCATCTACTTAACCTATGCTGCTAAGTTTTTATGGGATATTTTGAGGGGCGGGTATCTTCTCAAAGAGTACTTGAGAGCTTCATGAGAAAATTCATGCATTATCAAGCTATCCTGTGTAAATTCCTACATTATCAAGCTACCCTGTGTAGGTGTTCCAGAGACATGGGAAGATGCAACTTCTAGAGGAAGTATGTAATTTCCATATGGAAGGTATTACAGGAAGTAGAGAAAGTGGTTTTCAACCTTCCTAATATTGCAGCCCTTAATACTGTTCTTCATATTGTGGTGACCCTCAGCCATAAAATTATTTCATTTCTACTTCATAGCTGTAATTTTGTGATTGTTATGAATCATAATGTAAATGTCTGATATGCAGGATAATCTGATATGCAGTCTCCCAAAGGGGTCAGGACACCCAGGTTGAGGGCTACTTCTCTAGAGGGTGGATGGTATTTCTATTAATATTTACAATGGTAATAGCTTTAGAAATAACTGATACTCATTTAATGAGTAAAAATTAATTGGTCACTGATTGCCTCCCAGCTAGCTAATTATGTTCTAGAAGTACAAAATATCTTTTTCCTTAAGGAATTCAAAATGGAGGAGAGTCACAGAGCGGTAATTGCAGGACAGTCTGATTACACATTGGAAATACACACAGCATGGAGACCTTGCTGGGATAGAGAAACAGCTACCTAAGGTTGGAATGCCAGAGCATGGGTTAGAAAAAGCCAAAGTGAAGGACAATCTCCAAATATGAACTTGTCCATAGGAGGTAGAGGTAAAGACATAGGAGTGCAACATAGAGGAAGGAGGAGACCAAGAGGAGAGGAAAGATTAAGTCAGGAGATTTGAAACAAAAGAGCAAAGTGGGTAGAATGCTGGAAGAAAGACTTCCTGAAAGTTACATGGGGAATAAAAAATTAGTATATTCTTTTAAAAAAATTTTATTAATTTATTCATATTACATCTCAATGGTTATCCCCTCCTTTGTATCCTCCCATTCCTCCCTCCCTCCCATTTTCCCCTTACTCCCCTCCCCTATGACTGTGACTGAAGGGGATTTCCTCCCCCTGTACATGCTCATAGCATATTCTTAATGTGAGAGCTTTTAGACAAGAAGTGGCAAGAATTTAGCATTTCAAACAATTAGGCAGAGCACTCATAATGGAAAGACATAAAAGAGAGTGAGTCTTGTAGGTTTCCAGGACCCTCTGGATCCTTCTATTTCCCCACTAGTGAAGTCTGACTTTCATACAAACTCGGATGCCCCATTTTTGACCACGTCCCCTTGATGAGGAGGCCTGGTGGCACTCAGAGGAAGGATAACAGGTCACCAAGAAGAGACTCGATACCCTATGAACATATACAGGGGGAGGAGGTCCCCCTCAGTCACAGACATAGGGGAGGGGAGTAGGGGGGAAGCAGAAGGGAGGGAGGAATGGGAGGATACAGAGGATGGGCTAACATTTGAGATGTAATATGAAAAAAATTAATAAAATATTAAAAAATAAAAAAATACAACTACATAGAATAAATGATACTCTTGTTAAATTTTATAATGTTATTTGTTGAACATGTGAACTGATTAACAAATATTTCATTGTCAGGATTGAGAAATGTCAAAAACGAGGGTCATTATACTATATTAAAGATGTTTGTATATTGTCAAAAAAAAAGATAAAGAAAAAAAAAAAAAGAGAGAGAGTGAGTCTGAGTCTACCTAATGGATGGTGAATGTGAAGCAAGATTAGATTTCTCAGGTGCCAAACTAAAATCATGTTAGTCCAGGAATCGAGACAATTTGCCTCTGGTTGGTAAACTGTGAAATAGGAAAACAAATTTTAATTTAAAACAAAATTTTAATATGATATAATTTGATCATGTTTTTCCTCCTTCCCCAACTTCTAACAGATCCTTCTCACCTCCCTACCCAACCAATCTTATGTTCCTTCACTCTCTTTTTCTTTTTCAAAGAAACAAAACAAAAATTAAAATTAATGAAACCCAGTAAGACAAATAATTAAATAATAAATAATCTCAAGATAATTTAAACAAAAAGTCTATGAAAACAAACAAGAAAACACGGACTGCATATTTTGTCCTGGCCAATTATTTTGGGCAAGAGACTTACCCTAAAGTGTGGTTGAAATGCTATTGGAGAAAACTGATTTTCCCCTTGTAAGTAAGTATCAGTTGCAAATAGCATCTTGGTTACGGGTGGGATGTCATGTTCACTTCCCCTTCTCAGTTCTGAGATCCCATCTCTCTTGAATGTATGTATGTTTTGTGCATGTTGCCACAGTATCTGTGACTTCATATTTACATCAATTCCATTGTGCCTGGAAGATATTTTACTTGAAATAATCTGTCACCTCTGGCTCTTCGAATCTTTCCACATCCTATCCTCTTCTGCATAAATTTCTGAACATTAAGTGTAAAAGTTTGGTGAAGCCATTTTATTTAGGACTAAGTGCTCCAAAGTCTCTCACTCTCTGCATATTGACCACTTGTATGTCTTTGTTCTTGAAGGTACTTGCTGTTCCACAAATACTTTATACTTAAATAGCACACACACACACACACACACACACACACACACACAGAGAGAGAGAGAGAGAGAGAGAGAGAGAGAGAGAGAGAGAGAGAGAGAGAGAGAGAGAGAGAGAGAGAAATAAATAAACAAAGAAAAATAACTTATGGAGAAGCTTCTAGTAACGAGAAAAGGAATGATGAGAGTACACTATGGTCTACTTTTTTGCTGTGCATGCATCAAAATCTAGCCATTTATTCTCAGTACAGTCTTTAGTTTATTGTCTTTAAATTTGATTTTTCAATGTCATTTTAGCCTCAATCATGAGTATTCTCCAAGGTTGTCTGTTGAGGGGATGAAAAATGTATAACTTTAGGAAAATTTCCACATAGAGCAATGGAAAAGAAGGTAGGCGTATCCATGAAATTGCTGGATATTCTCAAGTAGAATATGTCATCTCAATAACATCTTTTTGTTCAGATGTATGAAATATCTACAGGTGTGGAGAGACTGACTTTCTCATTGTCTCGTCTTCTAGTTTCAACTCTACCTTAGATCTAATCCACTTAATGTCTGAATAATCCCAAATAAGTTCATTTCCATAGAATCAGGTTCCATTGTTCTATAAAGCCCATTTCATGGAACTTCCTGAAAGAGAAATACCTAGGTCTGATTTTCCTGCTTGGAGTCCAATTATACTTTAGCAGTTAATATCTTCCCCTGTGTAGCCTCATTTATTCTAGGACTTGTTCATCATTTGACAATAAGTAATATTTCTTTTATTTTGAAGTCCTTGTCCACTTAAGGTCTCCTGTTAGTCTGCTCACCTGAACTCTTATCACACCTTCTTCTCTAATTTGGTTCATAAAGTCATATGCATTTTTTCTAACTTGGTGCAAGATATGTCTGTATTTTGAAGGCTTTCATGACTATTCCACATACTTTAGATTAAAAAGTGAGTGCAAAAATTATTAATGAGATATGTAATAATGTTCAAATCAAAAGTGCATTTTTAGAAATAGCTAGAGCTCTAATAATTTGAGGGTGAATGGGTGGCTGAGTGCATTTCCACACCCATACTTGTGTGCCCAAACCACAAAGGATTACTAAAAATGCAAATCTTCTACCAACCAATAAGTAAGAAGGAAATATCACACATTTTTTCACATAATTCTGACACTATAGAAGTTTACTCACACTTGGAAGGAAACCAATTCCCATTTGGATAATTATCAAGGAAAGATGGTAAAGATGCCAAAAGAGATTTCCCTCTCATCCCCTCACCCTGCCTCTCTTTTTCCTAAAAGAAGTCTTGAGACATTTTCCTGAGATCAGTCTTGTGTTGAAAACTGGATAGAAGTAGGAAGGGAGAACAAAGCAAAGGATAGAAAGCATTAAATTTTTATACAGATATATCTGTAACTGACTGTTTTTCTCTAAACATCTCTATTTGAGAATCCTACTGCCTTTGGGGGTAAGTCTCTCTGGTCAATGAGGCATGCACTTTCTCATCTCTTCCTCCAGACATTGCTGTGAGCAGAGAGAAGTATGGTGGAAAAAGATGCTCTTAGCCCTAGTCCAGAGCCCACACAAGAATGCAGAAGCTGAAGCCACCTGTGGGTTAGGTGGGTCTTCTTGCTCTCCACTGGGCTGACCATAGATGGCTATAGAACAGGGAAGCATAAGATCTCCTTTTTCCCATTTGCCTGGGATCTTCTGTGGCAATCAATGTGCTATCATCCTAATTAGCCGCTAATTATGCTCTCTCGGATTATATTGCTTGGCTTTTCAGCTGTATTGGAGATCCTGGAGGGCAGAAATGCCCCTGTCTTACCATTTCTCTTCTCCTAGCATTTAGCAGAATGCTGAACACAAAGAAAGTGCACCATATGTTAGCTGATCCCATTTGGTACATAAAGACAGAAAAGTCCAGTGAGCTTGAGAATTCCTTTACTAAGGCAAGATTTTAATAGTGCCATCACCATTAATTCAGTTTTTATTTAAGGCAGTTAACTTTCTACCAGCTAAAAATAATATTAATTGTGCACTTAGTATCTGTGAAGTGTTTTCACATATGTTATTTAACTTAATTATCACAACCGGAGCCAGATGAAGAGGCAGACCATCTGTGCCATCGCCCAGAGCCCCACTCTGACAGGCTGTAAAAATCTTAAGGCTCTAAAGGTACAGGGGCTCAGGTTCATGTTCTCTAAGGTCTTGCTGTTGAAAGCCCATCAAATATTGAAGTGTTGCCTGAGTGCTCTTCAGAAATATAAAATCTTAATTTTGCTCACATTTCCCTGAATGAGAATGCTCGTTTTAACCAGATACCAAGGGCCTTGGGGAAAGCAAAACCCAATTTTAGCGGTAGTACTCATATGGTTAGAGATGCTGGTTAGGATTTATAGACCACTTAGGTAGAGGAATAGTCTAAGAGATATGCTTAAATAAAAAGAGGTCATCAAGAAAGCAATTCTCTGTACTGTTACCTGGGGGATTTACAGATAGATTTCTCTAGTTAAACATCTATGGTTGAGTTTAGAAGAAGATTTGCCCATAATATAGCAGAGCCTGAGAATTTCTAGCGGTGTTCAAAGTTGACCTTCAAGTCAGAACATATGAATAATATTCTGAGTAGTATTCAAAACCAATGAGTGCAGGGAACATTCTCTGCCTAATGCAAATATCCTCACATTGTCCAGGTGGCTAGGGCCCTTGCACCTACTGTCCCTTTCCATGGGATGTACTTTTTCCCAGTGCTGCTTGGCCAGCTCTGTCTACCTGCCTAAGTTGGCTCTCTGAAAAGTCTTTCCTAGACATTGACATTGAAGTAGCCCTGTTTCCTCCATTCTTTTAGTGGTAGAAGTTCATGCTAAACTCATCTTTTTCCTTACAATTTCTTCCCCTCCAGATTGTACCCTCCACAAGGTGATTTTTTTTTCTGTTACTGAGCATCTTATGTCCTATGCCTGCAACCCTGCACACAATGAAAGCCCCATAAACTGCTGCTCAGTGCATAAACCTAGGGATAGCAGAATCAAAACAGTCACGGAGGTTGATATGTTAATGGGATGGTTAATTGTGTTTGTCAGGTTGGTTGCAATAAGAAACGCCACAGGCATTAGTGAGACTCATCTTTGGGTGTGGCACAGAGAATTAACAGATTGGGAAGCATGAGTTCTGAATGTGGATGGCACAATGCCATGAGATGGAGTCTTGAACTGGAAAACAAAGACAGAAAAATGAGAAAGGGAATTATATTAGTGTTAGTCGGGGTTTTCCAATGGAAAAAATTAATAGAATTATATAGATGTTTTATATATATATATATATATATATATATATATATATATATATGTATGTATATATAAACATTACATACATTAATTAAAGGGAGATTTATTGGAGTGACTTACAGGCTGTGTTCAATATCATCCAACCATGGCTGTCTTCTGGCAGAAAGGCCAAGAATTTAGCTGTTATTCATTCCATGTGGCTAGAGGCCTCAGCTTTTCTTCAGTCTATGCTGGAATGTGAAGGAAGGAAGTTCTAATACCAGCAAGTAATGCCTCATCAGTAGGTTAGGTGAACATGCTAACACAAGTAAAGGAAAGCAGGAGAAAAGCGAAATAGTCCACTGTCCTTTTATGTAGGTTGCCACCAGAAGGTGTATCCCAGATTTGGAATGTGCCTTCTCACCTCAAATAATCCAATAATGCAAATACTTCACAGGGTTTCCAAGTTGCCTTGGTTTTACTTTATTCCAATGATCAAGTTGACATCTAAGACCAGCTATCATAGGAGCTGAGTGCCAAAATTACCCACTCGCTGCTTCTTTCTTTGATGACATGTGAGCAAGCATCTGAGTGACACTCACACTGCTGCAGGGCCTCCTGTCCATTACTTATAACCAACTGAGCAGTGCACCCAGGATGGCCTTTCTTACCTTTAACTGGATTATAAAACAGTACCCTAGGAGAACAAAATGGGAGATTATTGATTTTGATTAAGCCAGCTAGAATTCAGTAAGAGCCAGGTGGCAAGGAACCATATCAATTTCTCTTAGTAAAGATGTCCCATAGTGACAGCCAGTAGGAGAAGAAAGTGTTACATCCAAACTCAAAAGCCTGGATGAAAATCTCTTCACAAGTGAGCCTCTGGTATGACTCCTGTCCACCAAACCCAAGCTGTCACTTGAGTTCCAACTCTGAGCAAGACCCAGATAAACTATGTGCACACTCTGTTGCTCTGGAGACTTAATACTGATTTTGTGTGACTTAGCATGACTTTGTGGCCTTTTGACCACTAATGTAAATCTGATGCAGATCACTGTATAACCTATAAAACTCTCTATCCTTTCATGTTTATCTCTTAGATATTACTCAAGTTATAGTTTCAATAGTAATTTAAAATTTTCAGTTATTATCACCAGGATTTTCTGTGGGGCTCTAATGTTAAGGTCAAAATCTGGCATTTCCGGATTGCCTCTGAACTTGCTATAAGTTGATGGGCTCTGTTTCTCAGCCAAGTTGCGTCTCTGCTGGATTTGGGGAGCCCTAGATCTTCTAAGGACCTTCACATAACCCTCAAGTAAATTACCAGCCCAACCTTTTCCTGCTAAGAAACACACTCAGCAAGCACCTGGGGGATTCCTGGAAACACAAACTCTATGCTAATAAGAAATCTTGGTGTCTTGGCTTTCAACTAATGACCTTTAACCATACCTGGAGTTCTTCCCCCACCCATAGGATAATTAAATACTGTGTTCTCCTTCTTATGATAGGTTTGTGTTATTGAAAGTCAAGTATCCCTGGTGTCCATAGCCCCAGTGAACCAACCACATTCACCCTCAAAACACTTCCTACTGCCCAAGCTTTGTAAGTTCCTGTTTCACATGAAATAAGGGGTCAGCGTCATCTGTTTCATCAAAGATCATATGGTATTTATTCTGGGAAGGGAAAGGCTCCCCATCTTCCTGAAGAATTCATCACTGAACCCCTGGGCCTTGGGTGCTGGTCAGTCAGACATATGTTGCTGGCCTCTGCAAGCTTTTGCTGTTCCCCTTCATGCATCCTTCTGGCACTGCGACACCCACTGCAGTGCCCTTCTGGTGGCACAAGTAGCTATTCTTGTAGCAGCCACTTTGTCCACCCAGACAGAACTGGGCTCCTGCCTCTGCCTCTCTCAGTCTCAGAGCTCTTAGGGAGCCTCTGACTGGCTGCTCATGGAAGTAGCCATCAACCTGCCTAAGTCAGGCTGGTCCCTCATTGCCGCCTGGCTCAGGTTCGGATGCACTGAGATTCTTTGATCCTGTTATTCACGCCTTTTTTCCTGGAGCATGCACTTCTGTTTTTTTTTTTTTTTTTCTCAATTCCCGAGCTTCCTAGGAGAGTACCCTATGAAGCCCAGGCTTCCATAGGACACTTAATGACAATTTGTTAATGTATATTTTATTTGTCATAATTTATTCACATTATATCCCGATTGCTATCCTCTCTCTCTTATCTTACAATTCCCACCCTCCCTCCCTCGGCTGCCTATTCCCTTCTCCTAGACCTCTGATAGGAGGGCCCCGTACCCCAGCTGTCTGGCAACAGCCTATTAGGTCTCATCAGGATAACCTGTATCCCCTTCCTCTGTGTGCCTGCTAAGCCATCTGGCCAAGGAGCAGTGACCAAATCATCGGTACCAGAGTGGATGTCAGAGATTCAGCAGCAGTCCACCCCCCATGAATAACTGACAGTCTATTGGTTACATCTAAAGAAGGGGTCTTGGTTCTCTGCATGCATTGTCCTTGATTGGTTCATCAGTTTGTGCAGACTGCCCTGGTCCAGATACATAGGCCTTGGTGGTCTCCCTGTGTAGCTCCTGCTACCTCCTGGACTTTCCATCCCCCACCCTTCCCTATAATTTTTAATGTCTAGAGTCTAGCTTCAAGTTCCAGTATCTGTCCTGATCCCCCACTGGGTAGAGTCTCTCAGAGGAGATCTATTTGGGCTAAAATCCACTTATAAGTGAGTACACACCGTATGTGTCTTTCTGGATCTGGGTTACCTCGCTTAGGATGATCATTTCTAGCTTCATCCATTTGCCTGCAAATTTCAAGATTACCTTGTTTTTATTAGCTGAGTAGTATGCCCTTGCGTAAATGTACCACAGTTTCTTTATCCATTCTTTGGTTGAGGGACGTCTAGTTTTTTTCCAGATTCTGGCTATTATGAATAACGCCGCTATGAACATAGTTGAGCAAATGTCCTTGTTGTATAATGGAGCATCTTTCCGGTATATGCCCAGGAGTGGCATTGGCTGGGTTTTGAAGTTGAACTATTCCCAATATTCTGAGAAAGCTCCAGACTGATTTCCAAAGTGGTTGTACAAGCTTGCACTCCCACCAGCAATGAAGGAGTGTTCCCCTTTCTCTACATCTTGGCCAGCATGTGCTGTCACTTGAATTTTTGATCTTAGTCATTCTGATAGATGTAAGGTGGAATCTCAGAGTCATTTTGATCTGCATTTCCCTGATGGCAAAGGACACTGAACATTTATTTATATGTTTCTCTGACATTTGATATTTCTCTGTTGAGAATTCTCAGTTTATCTCTGTACCCCATTTTTTAAATTGGATTATTTGGCTTGGCAGTGTTTAATTTCTTGGGTTCTTTATATATTTTAGATATTAATTAGCCCTTTTTCAAATGTAGGGTTGGTGAAGATCTTTTCTCAATTTGTAGGCTGTGCCTTTGTTCTGTTAAAAGTGTCTGTTGCAATACGGAAGCTGTTCAGTTTCATGAGGTCTCATTTATTAATGGTTGATCTTAGAGCCTGGGCTCTGGTGTTCTGTTCAGGAAGTTGTCTCCTGTGCCAGTGAGTTCTAGGCTCTTTCCATTTTCCTTTTAACAGATTTAGTGTTTCTGGTTTTATGTTGAGGTCTTTAATCTACTTTGACTTTAGCTTTGTACAGGGTGATAAATATGGATCTGTTTGCATTTTTCTACATGTAGATATCCAGTATATAGTAGATATCCAGTTATACCAGTAACATTTGATGGATATGATGTCTTTTTTCTATTGTATGGTTTTGGCTTCTTTGTCAAAAATCAAGTGTTCATATGTGTGTAGATTTATTTCTGGGTCTTCAATTCGATTCCATTAATCAATCAGCCTATTTCTATGCCATTACCATGCTGTTTTTAATTACTGTTGCTCTATAGTACCACTTGAGATCAGGGATGGAGTTCCCTCCAGAAGATCTTTTATTGTACAGTATTGTTCTAGCTATTCTGGGTTTTTGTCTTTCCATATGAAGTTGAAAATTGACCTTTCAAGGTCTAGAAAAAAATTGTATAGGGATTTTGATAGGGATTGCATTGAATCTGTAGATTGCTTTTGATGAGATGGCTATTTTTACTATGTTGCGTCTCCCAATCCCCTAGCATGGGAAATCTTTCCATTTTCTGATGTCTTCTTCAGTTCCCTTCTTCAGAGGCTTGAAGTATTGTTCATATTAGTCTTTCACTTGCTTGGCTAGAGTTACACCAAGATACTTTATATTATTTGTGGCTATTGGAAAGGATGTGGTTTCCCTAATACAAAAAGCCTATAAATATGTGAAAACTGAACAATGTTCTACTCAGTAACAACTGGGCCAGGGATGAAATAAACAAAAATTAAAGACTTCCTGAATGACAATTTAAAAAATATTTTATTATGTTTCTTTTTTTTAAAAAAAAATACATTTATTACATATGAGTTAAATAAACTACATACACCAGGAAGAATCACGAAACAATAAGGAATTATATAAATGTTACATTCATAGTGGTTTGGTTATTTGTATTTGGCAAACTTAAAGTAAGCATCTTTCCTATCTTATTGGATCTACGTTTCTTTCTTTCTTTTTTTTTTTTTTTAACTATTTTTTTTAATTAATTTATTCTTGTTACATCTCAATGTTTATCCCATCCCTTGTATCCTCGTTCCTGAGGGGGATTACCTGCCCCTGTATATTCTCATAGGGTATCAAGTCTCTTCTTGGCTACCTGCTGTTTTTCCTCTGAGTGCCACCAGGTCTCCCCCTCCAGGGGACATGGTCAAATGTGAGGCACCAGAGTACGTGAGAAAGTCATATCACACTCTCCACTCAACTGTGGAGAATATTCTGACCATTGGCTAGATCTGGGAAGGGGTTTAACGTTTACCTCCTGTATTGTCCTTGGCTGGTGCCTTAGTTTGAGCGGGACCCCTGGGCCCAAATCTGCCTATCATATTGTTCTACTTGTAGATTTCTAGGACCCTCTGTATCCTTTTATTTTGCCATTCTCCCATGCGTCTCTCATTTAGAGTCCCAATAGGATGCCCTCTCCTCTGTCCCAGTTTCCTGGTAAATGAAGGCTTTCGTGGGACATGCCCCTTGGGCTAGTATGCAGATATAAGTGAGTATATACCATTTGATTCTTTCTGCTTCTGGGTTAACTCACTCATTATGATCATTTCTAGCTCAATCCATTCAAGCGACACCACATGCTGGTGAGGATGTGGGGAGAGAGGAACACTCCTTCATTGCTGGTGGGAATGCAAACTAGTACAGCCACTTTGGAAATCTATCTGGTGCTATCTCAGAAAAATGGGAATAGGGCTTCCTCAAGACCCAGCTATTCCACTCCTTGGAATATACCCAGAAGATGCTCCAGCACGCAACAAGAAAATTTGCTCAACCATGTTCATAGCAGCCTTATTCATAATAGCCAGAACATGGAAACAGCCTAAGTGTCCCTCAATAGAAGAGTGGATAAAGAAACTGTGGTACATATACACTATGGAATACTACTCAGGTATTAAAAACAAGGAATTCCCGAAATTTGTGGATCTACGTTTCTTAATGGAGATTAATATCTATCATATTTCATCTCTATTAACTTAAAACTTCCATCTTGATCTAAAAACATCTTAACCTCTAACCTACTAAGCTTAACTGAAAGACTAAATTATCTGGTCTTCAAACCCATCAGAGACTTGAGAAGGGATAAAACTTAAATATCTAAGTGAGCCCAGAGTGCAGGTTAGCATCTTCCAAAATGAAAAAAAAATGACTGAGAAAGTTTCCTGCCTGAACAGTCACCCAACACTTTCAGTAACATTAGAGTTTCCTGCCTGAACAGTCACCCAACACTTTCAGTAACATTAGAGTTTACAGCCTGAACAGTCACCCAACACTTTCAGTAACATTAGAGATTTATCTTGAGCCTCCTGACACAACATATCTGACAAACATAATTATGAGGCAGGAATTATTGAGGACTTGCTTACCCTGTCTTGGCAGAGTTTGGCCTTTGACTCTGCTTGCATCTAAACTTGCCCATTTTTAGGCAGAGTTTTGTCTTTGGCTGAAATGAGGACATTTTTCCCCAGTGGTTTGTTTGCCACATTTGAAGCCAATCCCATACTGAGGTTCTTTGATGCTCATCTTCTTATTTGAGGCAGGCTGAGTGTTTCCAGGAGTAAACTTGTCTTGTTGTCAAAGAATCTTTAGAATACTAAAAACATCTTTAAATGACATATTCTGTAGGTCTCTGGGGTTTTTGAAGACCTTATTTAACTATTTTACCTTATATATCTATAGAGTCACCTATCTATTAGACCTGGACTATATATTCTTGTGATAAAATTAGACTAGGTTTTTTGCATGAGCATGATTTGCATCAATATACAAAATTCAATGCCATTGAATTAAACAATAACCTTATTTGTGAGTAACAATTAGGGTCTTGAGATGAGGAGTAGATTCAATAACCCACCTTTTATTCTATCTTCCCTATATATTTTTATATCTCTCTTTCTTTCTTTTCAGCTCCTATCTTCTTACCCACAAAAGAAAGATAAAGGAAAAGAGAGGTTACAGATTACTACAGAGGACATTGGATAAACTGAGGTCAAACATTAGGGGAAGACGGCATCCCTTGCTAAGGACTAGGGGTGGGAAAGAAAGAGGAGGAGGGAGGGGATGGGATCAGGAGGGGTTGAAGGAGCAGGTGGGATCAGGGGTGATGACGGAGGGCCTTCAATCGGGATGTAAAGAATTCAAACTGCAGAACAAGCAAGTACTAATATTGCTAATCCCACTACATGGGAATAGCTCTGAGAGTGGCTGAGATACAAAGGTTTATGAATAGACAAGGTTTCATGTTGGTCACAGAGTCTGTGATTTATAATTAGAGGGCATTCTAAGAACGGCATGAAGGATGATTTTCAGATGTCTTACTTCTGTTCATACAATGAGCAGAGAACCAGCCTTAATTTCTTTGTACATCCTGCACACCTCATACCATCACAATATTAGAACTGTATAATGTTTGTGAGAAATTATGTTTTCATAACAAAAGAACTGGATACCAACACTGAATCAGATCTGACAGGACTAATTCTGCTCAGTAAGCTAGATGCTGACATCCTGCACCCTCCATGTTCCAGCCCCAAGACGTTCAGTTGCTGTTACCCATCAGAACAGGACAGCTTCTAGGATGGCATTGTAGAAAGTTTCTGATACCAATTGGTCCTGCAGTTCAGATTGTCCCACACAAGACTTCCTAAGCCTGGAATTTCACAATATTTGAAAAATGGTCCACAAATGCTATCCCTGGCTTACTTAACCATTTCCCCAATTTTTTTTTGGGTGGGAGGGAACCCTCAAAGGAATTATTTGCCCTGAATCAGCCTGAAGAAACCTTAAGAGAATGACCTACCATTTCCTCTAAAGGAGGTTGGATAGGTTTCTGTTTACTCTCTTGGTCTACAGATGCTTATTTTCATTGTGAGTTGGTCTTTTACAGAGAGGAAACTAGGTTTGACTGAATGACAATTTTTAATGGAAAGTTTTTATGCAATTATTTGAAACAAAAGCTTTTCTTTTCACAAATGAGCTTGAACAAGTTATAATTATTTTAAGGTCTACTTTCAACATCTTATACTTTAAGTACAATTATTTTATTTCAATTGCCTTTTAGTTTTCAGTTTTGATCATTTTTCTTATCAATGTCAATGTCTGTTAGAAAAACTGCCAACAGTTTTCTAACTGTGATGGAGTAATTAGAATTCAGGAATGACTTCATGAAATAAATATTTCCCAACACCAGATATCAGGCAGCTCAGGACTGAGGTGCTTCAAGACAGGAAAGCAAGAGAAAGGATATTTTAGGTCATTTTGATAGAAGCAATGGTTGCAAAGTGTTGTGCAGAAAGGGAAGCCAAGTGAAACGTGGTGACCTTATTTGGTTGCAACAGAAGAGGAGTCTTAAGCATGATGATGCAGTTGAAATCCACAAAATGAAGTATTACAAAGAAATTGTACATCAAGAGTATTTCAGAATCATGCTCAAGCTAAGACGCTTCATGGTCATCATGTGGGAAAGCATAAAATCAAAACAAGATACACTGGAATAAAATTGTTAAAAAAAAATGGACAAATAGAAAAGTTTAAATCCAAAGAAAAGGAGCTGGGTTACATAAATCATTACAAAAATAATAGTTACTATGGCCAATTTTCTTTCAGAAATGATTGACATCAGACGGAAATGGAATATTGTTGATGCATTAGGAAGCAAAGCCGTTGATGTAGAACTCATCATGGAGCAAAACAATGTTTCACAGATGAGAACAAGAGAAAGGCATGTTCAAGCCACAACAACAAATATAGGTGGGACCATTCACAGCCAGCTACACCATACACAGTGTGACATCAAAAGAGACTTTTGCAGCCTGGGGTAAAGCTGTAACAAACAAGAACTGAGCTCCAGCCATGACTTAAATGCTCTGGAACAGTTGGGTATGAAAATATATTTAAGCTGCATGCCTTTGTATTTGAGCCTTCTTTAATGATTATTTAAATAAAAACTGGAACAAAGTATTGTGACATTAATTACATTGGAAGATTAAAGTTCAATTACAAAAATGGTATAAAATGATAGAGAAAGTGATAAACTAAATAGAAAATACACAACATTGTATTGATCATGAATGTCACTGTGAACTAATTAACCCATTTTAAATCTACAGAATAGTTCCCCATATGTAAACTCAAAAGACACTCAATGTACATGAATCATCTTTAACGTAATGCTTGTAGACTGTCATCTGACATCAATGACATAAGCTAAAGACACTTGAAAGATGAAAATGCCTCATATATCTAAAATGTTACCAATTTCTCTCAGATAGTCTACATACAAGATGTTCTATGTGAAGAAAACACAAGAACAAGAAACTATTTTAACTATTCTGTTTAAAGAGCTTTAAAGAGAAACTATTTAACTATTTAAATGTGATTAAACAGTAATAATATCAGATTTACTATATAAATCTAAAGCAGTATTTAGGGAGAACTTTAGAGTTGAAATTTCCATAGTAGTAAAGAAAGCAAAATATTTTAAACACCAACGATTTAAGCTTCCTCTCTGAGAAGACAGGAAATGAAGAAAAGTTGAGGGCTAGTGAAATGGGGTAACTGCTCTCTCCACCAAGCCAGACAACTTTAGTTCATTCTCTGGGAACCACAGGGAGAAAGAGAACACCAATGGCCCAAAACTGTTATGTAACTTGCATGTGTGCACTCTGTGGAACACTCATACACACAGAATAAACAAACAAACAAACAATAAATAAATAAGTAAAATAAATGTAGAAGAATGTTGAACTCAAAATTAGTAGATATAAGATGTGCAAATGAGCAAAAATCAAGAAAATAGATGGAAAAATGAACAATAAAACTAGAAATTAAGCTGTATACAGTGCCTTTTTCTTGTAGTCCTAATATTCAGGGGGCTGGGGAAGTTAGATTGCCATAAGTTCAAGACCAACCCTGACTACAAATTGAATTCTAGACTGGTCTAGCCTCCAAAATGAGAGCAGGAATTAAAAATTGAGAACAAAAACAAACCTAAAACCCTTGAAAAACTCAAGGCACGTGATAAATCTCATGCTACCGTAGTGGACTCATAAGGAAGAAACATAAATTCCTAATATGGAGAATATAAGATAGGTCATGAGAGGGAGTAGATAAAGAAGTAGCTCTGTATGTATCTCATTACCATGATCAAAAACTAAATAAAATCTTTGTATGAAAATCCCCAAGTCAATGCCATTATCAAAAATTTCAAGCAAGCACTGTCAAATTGAATATAATCATCTTCAAAGCCAGGCATCAGGCTTAAATGGTTCTCATGTTAGAATGCAAGTTTCATTTAACAGTTTTTAAAAATCAGTCTATATAAGTTGGTACACTGAGAGGAAAGGAGTAAGTTATATCAACTCAATAAAGACACACAACACACTTTATACAATATATATTTTAACAATAAAAATTAATAAATAGTCAATAGTAAGTTATTTAAGTTAATAAGATGCATCTTTGGAAGATATGTAATTGCCATGTTTATTAAGAAAATTGAAACACCATTAGTGTTAAGGTTGGAAATAAAGTAAAGACTGGTCTCCTCACTTCCATGAAACATAGCCATAGTGGTACTGCAAGAAAATACACAATAAAATGCCTAGATTTTAAAGAAAGAGTAAAACTCACTAAGTTTTCATTTACCATAATTACAATACCTAAGAAACATTGGAAACATGCTTGATTTTGTGGGGTCTGAAGATATAACACTAACAACTATAAATAATACATTTATATATTGTAATGAAAAATGCAAAGTAAAATTTAAAGCATTTCTATTTATAGTCAGAACTATGATAAATGGCATAGTGAGGGGTACATTTGAAAACATAAGTATTGTTTGCTGAACTAAGACAAAGCTGAGAAGCTCATCAAGACAATAATAAATGATGTTTCAAAATCATACAGTGGAAGATTCAGTATTAAGATATCTATTTGCCTTTAATTTATTAATTTAACTTGATGATGACAACAAATTTAACAAGTACTACTTGAAAATAAAATTGAAAAGCTTATCTTAATATTTATATGGAAATATGAATCATCTGGAAGAGAAAACTATAGGTACAAACAGTGAGAGAAGATTTATGGTCATGTATATTTTTAATATATAAAATGAAGAGTAGCAATGTATTGATACTGTATAGTGTTGCCATGGGAAGAGTCCACACATATGTACTGAATTGGTATTCAATATGATGCTAAGGCAATAATGTTTTCAATAATGCTTTATGATAAGTGGACAGTCACACCACAGAGAAAAATCCCAGTTCCTAAATCACACAGAGAAATTACAGAGAACACATTGTGAGCCGTATCATAAAGCTAAATCTAAACCTTTTGAGGATAGCACAGGAGAAGTTTTAGGAAATATACGGAGATATTTTAGACAGAAAATGTAAGCACTAGCAATCAACAAAGCCATGAAAATAGAGAACTCTGTGTCCTGAAAACCACAACAAGAAAATTAAAAACAAAACAAAATAAAACAAAAGACAAAAATGGATCTGGAGAGACCATCCCTGATACTTAGTTCTGACAAAGAACACTCACAGTCAATAAAAGAAAGAAAATGACCCAATAGGGAAAAGGAAATTCTTCAGAAAAGATGCAACTACTCAAGAAATAGGTGACAAATGTTCAGTATCATGGGACCACCATGATAATCAATGCTCAGCCACTGGCCGGGCGACAGTGGAAAAGCAGTGTTGATAGAGACTGACACAGGGGTGGGGCAACTTGATCAGGCTGATGCTTAAACTGGGGCCATAAATTACTTGAAAAGTCATTTTCTTACCAGGTGGCAGCAATTGTCTTCCTACATATTTACCCATGACAGAACAAAACAAAGCAAACAAACAAACAGACACCCAAGATTGATATGTGAATGTTGCCATCTGCTTACCTATAATGTTCCCAACCAGAAATAAGTAAAATGCTCCACAACTGAATAGTATTCTAGCTTTTTAGACAGTGTATATTGCTCAGCAATAAAAAATACAACAGTGAAGGGCACAGGAGAACAGTGTGCTTTACATAGAATACATATGTCTAAATAAACCTATGTGTATATATGCACATAATGAATATGAATATATGACTCATACCATATATTGTAGTGTCTAGAAAAGGTGGGTAAGCTGCATCCGCAGACATTTTTTCAATGCGTGAAGTGAGGTTTGTGAATGTCCCACAAGGCGTCTTCAAAGGACTTTACAGTGTGATGAATATGTTCTATTTCCTGACATAAGATCCATTGAAATGCTATCATTAAATACACGTTTAAATCTTTTATAGATCAGTCCTAGGTCACATAATTTGAATCTTCATTTAATTCTTGCCTATCTATATGCGTGTTCCATTATGGTAGCTGTGGATAAGGTATTGCCAATGAAGCTTTCTTCTCTCATGTGCTGTTTACTCTCCCCTCCCCTCCCCCACAGTACCAAGCTTTATCTAAGGACTCCATAAGGCTTCTGCCCACCACTGCTTCTCTGTAGCTCTTGCTGCGCTCTTTTTCCTTGATATCTGGTGCCTCCTTTATTTATGTGCACTGTGTATGTCTGAATTTTTTTTTCATCTCAGATTGTCAAAATACTATATTCCTCCTCTTTCTTCAGTTTTTCATTATCATTACATACTTTCACATTTTGAGTCCTTAGTTTGTTTTCACTGACTTTAAACCCATGCTTCTGATACACTAATTAATAATTCCTGAAGGATGACACAGAATTTTATCTTCTGCTCCCAATCAACCAGGTATGGTTAGTGAAGGTATGTGACAAAAGGAGATCGGTATAAATGTAGGAAACAGTTTAAAGAAGTCCCGGTTAAAAACTGAATGTCCTATAAGAAGGACAAGCAATGTGGCCTAGAAAATAAAAGACAGATTTTTTTTTTTTTGTTTGTTTCGTATATCAGATGCTTGCCTCAAACTCCCAATGTAACCCAGGCTTGTCAGTCTCTTGTCTCTACCTTCACCTCCTATGGGCTGGAACTAGCAACTATACAGGATACAGGGGATTGAACTCACAGCCGTGGACATGCCAGGCAAGCACTCTACCTGTTGAGTGATATCCTTAACCATAAAGATGGACTACTTGGTGTTGTTGTGTGAACTGGGCATGGAACTCTGTATTTGGGGTTTAGCATGAAGATAGCATAGGTGGGAGAGCAATGTAAAAAGCTGGAAGTGAGGAACTTGTTTATGATAGGGGAAATAGCCATATAAAGCAAGTGTGGAATGGACAGAGGAAGTATTTTAATTCACGTTAAGAGACACATACCATTGGCTAGATCTGAGTAGGGGTTTAAAGTTTACCGCCTGTATTGTCCTTGGCTGGTGCCTTAGTTTGAGCGGGCCCCCTGGGCCCAAATCTGCCTATCATATTGTTCTACTTGTAGGTTTCTAGGACCCTCTGGATCCTTCTACTTTGCCATTCTCCCATGCTTCTTGGAGTGTGGGATATGACTTTCTTACGTACTCTGGTGCCTCACATTTGACCATGTCCTCTGGAGGGGGAGACCTGGTGGCACTCAGAGGAAGGACAGCAGGTTACCGAGAAGAGACTTGATACCCTATGAGCATATACAGGGGGAGGTAATCCCCCTCAGGAACAGTCATAGGGGAGGGGAATAAGGGGAAAAGGGGAGGGAGGGAAGAATGGGAGGACACAAGGGATGGGATAACCATTGAGATGTAACAAGAATAAATTAATAATAAACATTAAAAAAAAAAAAAGAGACACACACCAGTTAGGTTTCTTGCTAGCTTGCTTATTTAGTGGTAGATCCAAGCTAGGGCATAAGGTTGTGATTTCGCTGCACTATCTTTCTTCACCAGCACATGATGTCTGCTGTTCGAGAGGCATCATAAAAGAATAATGACTTTTTTTTTTTACCCTGAAAAATGTATAAAAGATGCATTAGGGCACAAATACATGGTTTTATGTGGGAAACATTAAAAAGCTAATGGCTATCGTTTGTAAGGCATCATGAACAGATGATTGTGCCCTTTTCACAAAGGTGTTGATATCTGAGTTAAAGTGACATACTCTACATGGAACCATACAAGGCCAAGGGCCTATCACCACTCACATCCTCTTAAAATAATCTGTCTAGGAAACACATATGTGCTCTCATGGCACATGGTTCTGGCTCCTGGATTTCTGAAGTTATTTGTTGGAAAATTAGTATTAATTCCTCTAGTATAAATGTAATGCCATTTTTATTTACCTTTCCATTTCCAGGTTGAAAAAATTGCAGAGTATAGTTGTTTTTGAATGAATATTTGCTTAGTGAATTGAGTTTATTTTTTTGTCTTATTGATTTAAATAAGGAAGACAGAACAAGCAATGAGGTTACTTCTTCCTGTCACTGTTAGCAAAGTGAATTGATTTTAAACATTTGAAGAGACATTTCGCAATGGTTATAAAAGCTATGAAATCACATATATTCCTTTGAGCGATTAAAATTCAACTTCTAGACATGTATCATAAGGAAATAATGTAAAAATACTATTTATAAAACTTTTATTCAAAACTGCTGAAAATATAAAATAAAAAAGCATAGTGACTAAAACAGCCATCATATCTAGCAATGGAAAGTATTTTTAAAAGTGGTAGTTTCAATAGTATTCAGACGTTAAAGAGATAACTGAAGAGACTGCTGGGGTAGGTCAGGAGTTAATAGTGCTTGCTGCCATTGCACAGATCTGAACTAGGTTCCCAGCACCCATGTGACTCAAAACTGACTGTGACTTCAGCTTCATGGAATCCTATACTCTCTTCTGGCCTCCAAGGGAACTGACAAATATTACATACATACATACACACATACATTAAAATAGTATGAAGGACATAAAAATCCAACCATATTTTAAATGAAAAAAATTACAACATAACAGAGAGATATTAAAGCATTATATATACCAGAATACAAAACAGAAAATAAGTAAACATTTTGTGGGAGGAAGGGTTTAAGCCTTACTGAGAAGGCGGTATGAACCATCAGAGTGAGTGTTTGATCATCTGGGTAGGTAGACAAATGACTCAAGTTCCCCCTTTTTAGTTTAAACTTCAGTGGCCAGTAGGAAATCTCAATGTCTGCTTAGGCAAGACCAACAATCTTCCTTCTCTAGGTAAAATAATGAAGGCGATGAAAATTTGAAACTAAAACAATGAAAATCTTCATACATGACATGAATGCTAACATATATTGTCATTGTCATTGTGTGCAGTCATGATGACAAAATGAAATCATGACAGTGTTTAATATTAACCAACTTGCTTCCACAAATATATCTGCATGTTAGGTCATAGATATGAATACGATTCTAGTAGGTATTAGTATTAGGCCTGGACATGGTAGCAGTGAGGTCCTAACCGAATGTGCCATTGTTGTGAAACACTGTCCTTCAAAATATTCTGTTTATTTATTTATCTGGTGTCGTGTTTTGCTTTTTGAGACAGGGTTTCTCTCTGTAGCCTTGGTTGTTCTGGACTCACTTTGTAGACCAGGCTGGCCTCAAACCCATAGTTATCCACCTGCCTCTGCCTCCCTGAGTGCTGGGATTAAAGGTGTGTGCCACCATGCCCAGATGTAATTGAAATATTCCATCCTGGTGGGAAACTCACTTAGTTCTAAAACGAGTCTCCTTAACATTCAGGAAGTTCTGAAGAATGGTCATTAACACAAACGTCTAAAGAGAGATAGGTTATGGTGCCCAAAGGAAACAACACAGAAGTCTCAGGAAGTCCCAGAATCTTTTCAGATGCACAAGGCCCATCGGTCCCCAAGGCTATATAAACAATACAGACTGGTGAGGAAAAGAGATCTGCAACCTGCTGAGCTGCCTACAAATTATGCAAGGAGAATAAGGCAGGCGTGGTGATGCACATTTGTAATCCGGCACTAAGGGAGGCAGAGGCAGGTGAATCTCTCTGAATTTGAGGCCAGCCTGGTCTACAAAGCAAGCCCAGGATAGCCAAGGCTACACAGTGAAACCCTGTCTTTAGAAAAAAAATGCAAAAAGTTCCAGATTTCAAGCTTGGGTGAACAGCTAACTCTCAGCCACCCTTGTTCATCTAAGTAATCCCTCAGCCATGTTCTAGTGAATAACCCTAATACAATTGCTGGTCCACCAAGTTTGACTTTTATTTTATCATTACTTTGGTCTGTCATCAGTACTGTGGAATGAGGAGGTAACCATTTACATCTCCCCCACATGACAGCCCAAACAAGAGAGGGCCAATTCTGTACTCCTTAAGCATTCCATACCTCAAATAGTGGCTGGCCCTTATTCTGTGAGCACCTCCTTTTAGATTTGGGTCTCTAGTTTGAATTTACTAATCTTTTTCTCTCCTGGGAAATTATGTTCTTACTCTAAAAATACTGATTGCTTTTCTGCTATTTGCTACTATGTAGCTACCCAACACTTCACATTACGCATGCCTTTTGGTGATAAGCTCATTGGAGCAAGAGCTACTCCTTATTTTGGCAGAGTGTGTCCTACTTTTATGTACTGGTTATAGAATCCAGCAAAACTGCATTCTAGAAATAACTCAAGATAGATATAGCCCTACTCCTCTCAGGAGAATGTGAACTTGGTAATGCGATTTGAAGGATGTAAAATTAGATTGTTGCTAAGGAGAGCTCAGCTACATTCCCTCTGTAACCTTTGACTTTATGTGTGACCTGTGGAAAAAGTTCCCATACCCTGCATACCGAAGTGCAATTGGTTCAACCCACTGATTATTCAGTGCAGAATTTTATTGCTTAAGCAGCTATGACAAGGAGTGGATCTCGTCTTACTCCTTAACATGAATATTCACCATAATTCAACTATGAATGGCACTCAGATGACTCCATTGCCAGCGATTTGAGCTTTAATTTTTCATCTCATGGTCACATGGCCTGCATGTGTCTCACATTTAAAATGTTCTGAAATTTACTTTGTGATTTCCTTTTTTTTGGGGGGGGGGCTTATCCAAAATGTATCATGCAAGTTCCAAAAGTTCACTTAGTATCATTAAATCAAGAACTACTCAATTGAAACTCATGCAGAAGAATTTAATGAAAGATCGTAAGAGCACAAAGCCCTTTGTAACCTCATTGACAGGGTGAAGGAAAAATGCATATGAAGCCATGTGTACTGTCAGTCCAATACATGCTAGTTTCTATCTGTGATAAAGTATCACCAATGCATCTTACAGAGGGAAGAGTTTATCTTGGACTCATGCTTTCAGGTGATTAGAGTCCATGATGTCAGAAAAGAAATAGTAAGTGGCAAACAGATGGCACAGCAGCTGAGAGCTCATATTTCTGGTGCCGAGAGCTCAAACCTTGAACCACAAACAAGAAGCAGAGAAAGAGATAACTTGAAATGACATGAATGTTTTGAAGCTCCATAGCCAACCCCAAGTGATATAATTGCTCCATCAAGACCATAACCCTAAGCCTCTCCAAACAGCCACCAGTAGGGGAGCGTGTAGCAAATGTGCCAGATTTATGGTTGACATTGCTGTCACACCAGCACACTATCCTCTTTTGCTTTTGTTTCTTTGTTTGTTTGTCTGTCTTTGTTAACCTTTCCATCCCGTGGTTTGGAGGTCTTCTTTTCTTTCCCTTTGGTATACAGTGTGCATGTGTATGCAGTGTATGTAAGTGATGCATGCACTTGAGAGTGGAGATTGGAGGAGAAAGGTGAATGTCTTTCTCTATCGCTTTCTTTCTCAATCTTCTAAGACACAGTCTGTCAGTGAAATGGAAGCTTCCAGCTGGGTGGGCAGCAAGATCTTGGATACACTTGTCTGTAGTCCTTGGTGTTGGGTTTTAGGTGTGTTTAGGCATGCCGAATTTTTTATATGGATTCTGTAAATGTAAAATATTTTCCTCATGAGTGCCTAGTATTTACCCTTACTGAGCTATCTCCTCAGATCTCTCCCACTGTTTGAAATTTTGGGGTGTTCTATGGCACTTGGGTTGTTGCTAGCTCTGTTTATATTTGAACTTTCTTTTTGCATTATGTGGTTATGCACATTATAGAGGCACATAACACACAAAACATAATCCATCAGTACAGTTATATAGAAGATTCTCAATTTTATGTTTAACCTTGGATCCAAGGAAACATTGAACTTGGCTCTTTGATGTATATACGGAACAGTCCTCCTTGGAATCTCAGAGGTAATGAAACTATTTTACACTAACTGCTTTAGGACTATCAATAACATCAGGATACATCTTTGAGTTGGGTTTATAATCCATAAATATCTCTAAGTTTAATATGTTGGATTCTTTCCTGGCCCATCATACCTGTTACCACTTCAATCATAGATCAGCCAGAAAGGACTAAAGGAAAAGCCTTCAGTTGAAATCTTCTTGCAGCCTCAAGTTTGAAATGCCAGTGGCTTGGCAGATTTTATTTTGGCAGCTCCTTTTGGAACCCAGAATGTATATCTGAACTCTTCTTCAATCAGAAACCTTGTTCAGGAATCAGAGTCATATTCATAATTCAGTATCTGAGATCACGTATTTGTCCACAAATATAATAACTGCACCGAGAGAGCCACTATTTTTCATTCTAAAGAGATTCTTAACCATGCTGTCAAAATTGGATGAAACCACCTAAGAGTCTTCATTACATTCTTGCCAAATCAGCCACAGGTCATCCAATGACAAGAATTCATGGTCTCAGAATCACTGTCAACCACTGGCTTCTGAATCTCTTTTTGTCACTTCTTATTTGATTGGGTACGTAAGTTCATGAACACCCAATTAAAAAGCTGCTAGCAATGATCACCCCACTTGATACAGACATACCAGACTCTTCTTGCCCCCAACAACCCACATGCTCCCCAGTGATAGATTATCGAACATAATACACCCATTTTTCCATCTTTTAATGGAACTGAAAAGAATCTAGTGGTAGCAACTTCCAGTGGTATGGATTTTGTGGAAACCACTTATCTTTCAAACCATATAGTCCACAATGTACACTGGATTAGAAACAGCAAGAGATCTATTTGGATCATCATCATTAAATAGTATTAATTATGAAGGTTTTAGAAATGATAACATCACACTGGATGATCAAATTTAAAACAATTTCTCTGTCTTGCTGATGAGCCCCAGCTGTGGTAGTAAAGAGCTTGAGTTTTATAGTCAGTTACATTATAGTCTTTGGCAAAGACAGTTTTTAGTGTTCTAGGCAAAAGTCGGCTGTGTGTTCATCCCTCTCAGCTTGTCTTCCTTCATATCAGCAAGAACATGCTCATCTGACACACCCTTCACTACAGTACTGATGGTGCAGGCCATACCTACAGTTGTGCTTTATGGGAATTTCCAGCATTTTAACAAAAATACCTTGGATGAGTAACTTAAAAGCTATTGCTCCCAGAACAATATGGAGGTTGCTATTGTCTCTGGTTGCCTACTAGAACTTGAAGGTAAGACCTTATTATTAATGGCATCACATACTCTGGGCACAAGACTTGGAGGAATCAAACTGGCACTGACCTGGAAGCCAACTGCCTGAGGACTTGTTCTTATAGTACCAGAAGATGCAATGTAAGCTTCCAAGGGAGTGAATAATCAAATTTCCTACCCAGATGTGACACCAACAAACCACAACAACAATCGCCACAGCAAACTATTTCCAGCGATGCAAGAGTGGCACTTATGCTGTTTAATGAGAATTAAACCTACTCAGTAGGAGATGATCCGGGAAACTTGGAAGCTACACAAGACTGAAGGGTCACGGATCCTAGAGGAGAACCTTCCCTGCCACTTTTCTAAACCAGTATAATTCCCAACTACATGCTAAATGCTTATCTTTATATCCACAGAGGAGGATAATTCACATCCCTCATCAAAGAAGAATCTTCCTGTTTTGTTTCTTTGTTTCTTTTTTCCTTTTGGCAGAAGTTGGAAATATCTACAGAAATATATAACTGATCAAAATACAGAGAGCGTCCACTTGATGGTACCCAGCATGACCTGGTCTATCAATGCAGCTAGAACATTGCAGAAGATGTGGAAGAAAGATTATTGTATCCATGAACTAGGAGCTCTGGTGTGAGGTAGTACTGGTGTCTTCTATATAGGACAGAGTATTTTTACTCATGAAATCAGAATAATTTGGTCCCATAAACAAAATCTGCTCAATGACAACACTAGTTGTAATTTTACTGTGGATGGAGGAAATATCATAAAGCTCCAAACACACACACACACACACACACACACACACACACACGTATATACATATATGTATATAATATATATGTTCATAGACATATGCAATTAATGGCTGCTGAGAGAGAGAGAGAGAGAGAGAGAGAGAGAGAGAGAAGTCTCTCCTAGGGATGAGCTTTCTGATAGGTTATTCATTCTCAACTTATCAGCCCTAAAAAATGCGTACACATAGGAACAACACTAATTTGATTCAGCCATATGTGTGTGTGTGTGTTGTGTGTGTGTGTGTACCACAAAGATAAAGAAGAGGTCATACATAGGTCACAAATTTGATGTGGAGGAACATGAGAAGAGTTAAAGAGACAAAGGGAGAACATAATGAAACAATTACAGTCAGTACTCATGAATAAAGTTCTCAATTTAAAAAAAGCAGACACATGTTTTCACTGCTGCCTCAGATAGCCTACAATCAGCATGACTTGCATTTGGTAAACTGATGATAATTTCACACATATCAAAGTTGTGTATCCAGAGATCTTGATGGCAAAATGAGAAGAACATGAGCAACTTGCACCATGCAGCAAAATGGCCTTCTCTTCTGACCTTAGGAGACATTTGAACTCCTGACAAGGCAGCCTTTTGGGTATCAGCACTACTCCCCCAAACCCTCTGGAAACAGTGAGGCTTCTTCACATAGCAACAGTCAGAGGATCTCACATCCTGTAACAGTCACAGGAACAGGATCTCACATCCATGGTCATCAAAACCACTCAGAAGCATCTACCCTACAAAGAATTCAATGCTGCATGTGTGTCCTTTCTTCACTCTGTGGCTTTGCATGGAATTTAAGCTGACACAGCTCCTTGCTGTTTACTCTGCTGTTTCCACCATGATTTCTGGACCATTACTGTTCAAAATGTCCCCTATGCTGTGGAAAGTGCTGTAGTAAACTTGGGAGTACAGAGCTCATCAATATGCTTGGTTCATTTCCCTCCCCTATATACTAATTAGTGGGTAAAGAAAATGTGTTACATAAACACTATGGAATACTATTCACCCACGAAAGAATGAAATCCTTCATTGCCCACATGAGTGGAACCAGAAATCACCATGTTAAATAAAATAAGCACTACACAGAGAGACATGATTTCACTCCTAAGGGACCACTATAAAATATTGATGTCACAGAAGTTGGGCAAAAATGGCATGAGCAGAAGTTGGGGAGAGTGAGGAAGAAAGAGAACCAGATGAGGGTCTGCAGTGTACACTGTATTGAAATGGCACACGGTGGCCCATGGACATGTACAAATCTTTTCCTTTTATTTATCAGTTGTAAAAATGGCTTTGCCCACTAATGCATATCGGTAATCCCAGTTGCTTGGGAAGCAGGTTCTGCCTCAGCTGCAGAGTGATTTCAAGACCAGCCTGTCGAGTTTAGTGGTGCTGTCTCAAAATGCAAAGGGTATCAGGGGCCTGTGCTCAGAGCAAAGTAGTTCAACACTTCTCCAGTATGTATGATTCTAGGCTCAACCCTCAATACCACAGATAATTGAAGCCTAGTTTATTTTTTTTTTTTTAAATCAAAAGAAGAAAACAAGTGTTTTCTGGGAACTGTTTTTTGTTTGTTTGTTTTTTTAAAACATTCTCTCACTTTGCTGTCGAGAGTTCCCTCAAAAGTTGCTACTTCTCTTCTCACACTCATGTCCTTTGGGACCAGGAAATGGTGCTGGATTGTGTCCTGAGTTCGAATGCAACTTGGATACGCCCGATTCTTAAAAAAAAAGCTCTCTTCCAGGAAGTTCCTATCTGCTATGTCACTGACCTGTTAAGGCGACCGAGAACCCTGACCTGTGTATCGCTTCTCCCACTTGAACTGATGAGAAACATACGTAAACTAGCTGGACCGTCATTTCCGGCAAAGGTCAGTGGTCATATGAAACACCTACTGTGGAACTCATGTCTATTATCTGTCCGTTTCTAATCGAAATGGTTGTCTACAAAGATGAAGAAGAAATGTCCTCACTGGCTGCCCCACCTCATTCTTTTTGAGCAGTGATGCTTATCCTGCACTTCCGTTAAATCTTTTACAACATGGCTCAAAATTCTGTTCTCTGCCGCTCCCCCGCCCAAGGAGAAATGGCTTACACACTGAACTAACTCCACAAGTCAGTGTTTTAGAGGGAAATGAACTGCAGATCCGTTCTTGAACATGCTAGTCTGATGGCTGCTCATTTGCATCCGAGTCATCCCGTCTCTGCTGGCTTCATTGACATTTCTACAGTCAGCAATAGATAAGTGGAAGGTGTGGCCAGTTCTGCTATAACACTTGTTTTGAAAATGTAATCGATATATTAAGGGACATCTTGGCCATAAATCCTGCTTCCTTTGGCTTATGCTCAACATTCTGAGCCAGAAATTATGGAAAAAATATTGATGTCTGTGTCCTGCAGTCTCCTGCCTTGTAGGATCATGTAAAAAGCATACATGCAACCTCTCAAGAGCATTCCAGCTGCTTCAGTCTACCTCACATCTTACCCTATCTCCTAGTTTTGCCCTTTACCAATCTTCCAGCAATTCCAGTAACACCCATGTGGAAATTTCCCTAAAGCTTGCTTCCATAGACCGCCACATGCTGAGACACCCCCTAAAGCTCACCTTTTACATGTTTTGACCCTCTCACAACTCACTTCTGCAGTTGAGTTCATCTCTTCCTACAAACTCTAAGCCATTTTCTGAAGGCCAGTTCTCTTGCTGTGACCCTCTCAAAAGTCTCTTCTAAAGACTGGTTTAGATGCTGTGACTGCTGTGACCTGACTTTCACAGAAGGTAGGTCCTAGTCCTTGTTTGAGGGGACATTTTTAAAATTTCAGTATATGTAAGATTTCACATCTGCTTTTAACAGGTTCTGTTCTCTTTAATATATGTGTCATAGATGAAATGTGTCTTATGCCCAAACATCACTTTTCACATTTTTATTGACCTACTCAATGTCTTGCTGCATCAGAGCTATTTAGACTCAGCAAGGGTCTAAAATCTTTCTGATTTGTCCCTTTTATCTTTTATCATTAACCTTTTTATCATTAACCAAATCTTCATCTAGACATCTAACTTAAAGATGCCTTCTATTCATCCACATCTTCTTTCAACATCACTGATCCAAATTACAGGCACTGCATTTGTGTTGTCTAACACTCTGGGGCCAATGAAGACTAAGGACATTGACAGATCTCCTTTATGTTACATTCTAGGCCCCAAATCTTCTATGAAATGAGACAAAGCTCTTAAAGCTTGGACTTTCCCCTTCTGTGCAAGTCTTCCCTCCAGAGGAAGGATAAAGGCATCAACCTCTGATGTATTCTTTGTCTCCCTGGTTTCCAGTCCATAATTGTGAAATTGCACATGTCTTCACTAGCTCTGTTCATTGGAACCTGCTAAAAAGAAGGGGACCAGATGTTTCTGAGTTGCATGGTGACCTGCTTTTTCTGTTGCCCCTTGGGTGGCTTTTCTATCTGTTCCTCAGACTCTCCTCTGTGACATCCTTCTAGAGGTTGGAGATCTGTCTCATACTATCTCATTGCACAAAATTCCTTGTTTGCTTTTGTGTTGAGTCAAGGTCTTCTGGGTCTCAAGTTTACCTAGAATTTACAGTGTAGCTGAGGATGACTTTACATTTCTGATCCTCCTGTCTCTACCTCTGAAGTGCTGGGATTTTAAGCATGTGCTAGCATATTCAGGTTGTGCAGTGCTAGGGTGGAACCCTGGGCTTCATGTATGTCAGGCTGAAATATCATCACAGTAGCTTCATAAATATGCTGATTATCATACTCAGCAAAAATTTATTTGGAGAACTAAAGTCCAAACATCTACACTGGTAATGGACATGTGTACTTGGTCATGAAAAGCCTATCATAAAGCAAGCATTTTCAAAGCCAGAATCTGCTTTTGCTGGGTTATTTCTTTTCACAGTTCCCTCTTCAATTAGGTAAAATTCTGCTGATCCTTTCCTTAGAAGATGCTTTGCATTATGTAGGCTCCATCACTGGTTTCTCATGGAAATTTTGGCTTGGGCATATTTTGTAGACAGAGGCTTCCAGGAGAGACTTTCCAGATACAAGGAAGGAATAGGTGGCTAGAAAGAACCAAATCGTAGTTATTGTTGGTTGAGACACAAAGAGAAACTTTTTCTAATATATTGGTAATAAATTTAAGTTTTATACCTCTTTTAGAAAGTAATATTGGATTATTTGCCCATCAATTCCTTCATATAAATACATAAAACCACACACATAATATATATATATATATCCTATAGAAAATAATGACTACACTATAGCATACTTACATCATATATTACCTTATAGTAATTAAAAATCAGTAAATTTTATTAAATAGATTTGAGGACATTTTCACAAAGAGCAAAGGAAACTGAGGAAAGGGTGTGTCTGATATGCCAAATTTCTGCCATTAGGCATGTTTATAAATGCTTTTATAGGAATGACTATAAAAAATGACCTTACTCAAGATGTCAAAATTTATGATATAATTTTACTTCTTTCTTCTTTTGTCTAGTACATAATCATAGCTATCTAAGAAGCTTTGCTCAAACATTATTTTACTTATGAAAGAGAAAATTCTCTCCCTGCCTATTTCTTCCCCACCTATTCCTATCCTTCCTTCAACTTTTCTCCATCTCTGCTACTCTCCTCTTTCCATAGCAGCAGTACTAGAGGAATGTCTGGGTATCTCTCCACTCAGTAGTGAGAGTAACCATAAAGGCATCAGTCTCATCTTCTTACCCTCATCATCAACTTTCTATTGTACTTAGGACAATAACTGAGCCACGTATTTTGATCTAGGTCCATCCTTTGTGTAACGCTGCCCTCTCCCTTTGCCATTTTTCAATCTACATTGAATAATGGGATGCCTGAAAATGCCAGGCTTTGTTGTGACTGTCTGGAAATGGACTCCTTAGCATTCTTACCTGGTTTATATCAGAAGAAATATCTGCGTCAATATTGTGCTCTAAGTGAAGCTATTCACTAACAACTTTCCGGGGGGGGGGGGCATCAGCTTCCTGCTAGAGTCTTTAGTTTTCACTGTTACTGTTGGTTTTGTTTGTTTGAATTTGAAACAAGGGCTCATGTACCCCATGATTGTCTTGAATGAAGCTTCTGGTCTTCCTGCTTCCAAGTCTAAGTGCTGGTGTCTACACTGACACACAACACAGTCTTCTTTACTTGCTATGTCTCTTTCATGGGGCATGCCAATAGATTTGTGAATATTGTCCTGCTTGTTTACTTAAGGTTTGGCCATTCTGAAACTAGATTAGTAGCCCTAAAATGTGGGAACTGTGTCTTCTTTGCTCATTGCTCAATAACTGAAATAATCTTTGCCAATAAGTAGGTGAACTTCAAATATAAATTTATTAGAAAAAGTAAAATAACTCAGTGACTAAAAGAAATATTTTCTTAATAAAAGATCATGAACAGATTGAGATTTCTGAAAACTCACATGTAAACCCTCACAGACATGCAAATATTCTGCAATAGTTTTTTTTTTTTTATCTGTGAAGAAGTGTTTGTAATAGATTTATTTGCAAAACATGTAAAGCCAGATGACCCTTGCACAAAGTTAAGATTATTTGGTGCTTGGAAAATAATGGCATATAACATTTGAAGTATGCATGGCAGCAGTCTGGGAACTAACTAACCAAGCTTTCACACATGTCACCGCAGTTCTTAGAGGTCAGGGAAGGAGCATTCCTTAGATTTTTTGAAGACTTCTCTTCATACATACAGTTGCATTTTCCAAATAACAATAATTAAAGAAAAGATCAAGAATCAAGATTAAACTGGACCCGAAATGTCAGATATTTGGCAACATCTGTAGGAAATCAATGAAATAGTCTCATCCAAAAGTTGTGACCAAACATGGTCTTAACCACATTGGGAGAACTGCTAACAAAACACGAAGGTGCTGCCTGACCTTCTGGAAGGGTGACGGAAGCTTAATCAGCTTGGTCAGTGTTTGCTGAAGCAAGAACATGGCTAAGAATGTAAAAAGGAAGAAATGTAAAAATAAGAAAAACATCAGTTTCTAGCAGCCTTTCTTACTCCATCAACAACACTAATGTTAAACATCCATGCTATTATTACATACTTCTTAACATGGCCATAAAAATAAATGTTTCCTCTAAACCACAGTTCAGTGTTCCAACCCATAAAATATTAATTCTACAATAAATACTACAACAACCACAAGCCATGATCACAATGTCAGGCAAGACATTCCTCTAGCCAAGCAAGTACTTCAATGCATGGAGTACTTAAGTTGGAAAAAATGTTTTGAAATCAGAGATATTTTTGAACTACTCAGTCTTCTCTGCTATGTAACTGTTTGTGTAGATCTTATTTGTACAACTGAGAAAATAAGACTTTGTTACATGTTGGTATGACAAAACTAAGAAACCATATAAAACTCCATGCATAAAATAAGGAGTGTACTAATACTATGGAAATGTATCTAAATCCTGTGGGTATACATGCTTTGGTCCATGGGAGTTTATTAAACATATTCTAGTATAGCTGGAAGCTTGTTAAAAATACAGACTTAACTAGAAGTTTTGCTGTTATTATTTTAGTGTGGTTTTTTTTTTTTGCAAGGCAGATATCATATTAACTTAAATAGAAGGGATTTCAGAAGGAGTTTAAAATTAGTTTAGTGAATTTCTAAACTAATAATGGGTTACTGAAGAAACAGAGTTAGAAATAAGTTAAACACAACTGAAAACAACTTGGCTGGAGATGTGTCCGTTCACCCAAGAACCATGTAGAAATCATCTGACCACTATTTGCCTGCCCCCCGCACCTCAGCTAAAAAGATGAAGACTCAACCCTGGGCATGGTGAAGCACCCCTGGGATCCCAGCATTGGGAAGGAAGAGGCAGAGGCTGTCTGTAGTTCTGAGGTTAGTTTGGGCTACATAGTGAGATCCAGGTAAGCCAAGACTGTGTATCGAGATCCTGTCTGTAAAAAATAAAAAATAAAAACATTGAAAAATAAGTTTAATTGGCTTATTGTGAATCACTTGATTTTACTTTGATCTGAAGGCATTGGGTACCTTGAATTCTTTTCCTATCAGCATCACTCACAAAGGAGAACAGATATTTTCTCAAACCAATCTCAAGATGTCCCAAATTAAAATAAACGCATTAAAATGATAAAATTAAAGTATAACTAAATTTCCAAGTGACATATACTTGCTTTCAAACAAAACATGGGGAAGGGAATGAGTAAGAGAAAGATTATTTAAGGAACAAAATGAAACCTCAGGGGAAGAACTTGGAGGTGGTCCTAACAAAGAGAGCAATTCACATAGACCCAGCCGAGGCAGAGATTTCTCAGTGGAGACTGATTCTCAGGGGCGCCTGTAGACATATCCTCACAGGTAGGCCATAGTGTAAACTCTGACCCCTGGGGATTCTCCTTTGTATTTATTTTTAAGTTCTTCTGCTAACACAGATGCACAGTGACGACAACAGCGTGGCAATCTTTTCCAAACTACAGAGTAAAGGTACGCCATTCAGCCTTCATTCCCACCCATTACAACATGATGGTCCCACAACCGTGACCTGAGATGGGAAGGGGCAGGAATGGCCTCGGGTGGTGAAAGAGATCTCAAGTGGCTGTGAGTGAGGCTGGAAACAGACTTATCAGGAGACAGCTTCAGGGAGACAGCTCATTTAATTCTGCATGGTGGGGGCAAAGTCAACTTAAACCTTTGAGGGTGAGTAGTTGCTTTCATGGTGAGTATACATCCTTGGCCTAGAGCCATGGTGCTGGGGATGCCTAATTTGCATGAAGAGGGATTCCCGATGCTGATGGATATGACTTCATAAGGGGAGAGGAAGTTTAACCTGGCTATGAGGCTACTTCACCTCCTCCAGGTGTGCAAAATTCGGGGTGCAGGGATATGTGTCCTGGAACATGTAGGCCCTGGGCTTGTTGGGAGCAGCCCTATTCCTGTCCATTTAACAATGAGATTTTCAGGGTTGGATACCCTTTGACTCCTCTCTTATTCTGGCCTTGCTCTCCCTGGTTCTATGCGTACCAGGCCTCACAAGTATAACTTCCTGTCTATGGCCTCCATGACTTCTACATCACAGCTGACACTGCAGAGGGGACAAGCAAATTCACTTTTAGTATTATTGTGGAGTAGCTTTGTAAATTAGGGAATGTCCATCATGGGCTTATGTATCTTAACAGCAGTGTATTGGTTATAGACTCTTTGGTGTGTGAGTCCTTCCTGGTGGCGGTAGGCCACTGCAGTGGAATATTGGGTTGTTCTAGGCCACCCCCACTTGGATAGAATTCTCTGTTCTGGTTTTTCTCTGCAAAGTAACAAGCTGCATTCTCATCCTTGCAAAAATGGAGTAGCCTGTTCCTACTATTGTGCCTTCTTTCTTGTTCCAGCTACTTCTCTGTTGATGTGACCAACACTATGACCAAAAGCCACTTGAACAGCAAAGGGTTTACGTTATCCATGAATTACAGTCCATCATCAAGAGAAGAAAAGGAAGAAACCTGAAGCAGAGCCCAGAGAGGAACACTTCATACTGGCTTGCTCTCAGGCTCATGTTTCTCTCCATTTCTTTTGTTTTTTAAAAATATTTTATTGATTTATTCATATTACACCTCAATTGTTAGCCCATCCTTTGTATCCTCCCATTCCTTCCTCCCTCCTGCTTTCTCCCTACTCCCCTCCCCTATGTCTGTGACTGAGGGGGACCTCCTCACCCTGTATATGTTCATAAGGTATCAAGTCTCTTCTTGGTAACCTGCTATCCTTCCTCTGAGTGCCACCAGGCCTCCCCATCCAGGGGATATGGTCAAAAATGGGACACCAGAGTTTGCAGGAAAGTCAGACCCCACTCTCCACTCAGTAGTGGAGAATGTCCTGCCCATTAGCTAGGTCTGGGTAGGGGTTCGAAGTTTACTGCCTGTGTTATCCTTGGCTGGTACCATAGTTTGAGCAGGACCCTTGGACCCAGATCCATGCATCATAATGTTCTTTTTGTAGGGTTCTAGGACCCTCTGGATACTTCTATTTCCCCATTCTCCCATGCTTCTCTCATCTAGAGTCCCAATCTCTCCATTTCTTAAAGAGTTCAGGGCCCTCTGCCTAAGAGTTGTTTACCTAAAGGGGATCTGATCCACCTCCATCAATTAACAATTGAAACAATGCTCAACAGACACACACAGAGGTTAATCCAAGGTAGGTAGTTCTTTAGCAGCTCTGTCCAGTTATGCCAAGTAATACTGACAGTGATATTTTCTGGAACTGTGAGCCAAAATTCAACCATTTGTCTCTAGAGTTGCTTCTGGTATCTCGTCACCAGTCAGTGGGAAAGTGAGCAATACGCCAGTTGGTGCATGGTTTAATGCTGTAAATACTGCATTTAACTGGGAACCTTATTTAGTTTTATATAGGCCTTTGACATGTATGGGTATGCTTCTTCACAGAGGACAAAGAATCTGATAAGCTTTCATCTTTAAATAGAAACCAAGATGCAGAAAAACAGAATATCAAGGGAATAAATAAAAAAGAACAACTATTACAGTTACTACCCTCAAAGAATAAAATGTATTAGAGTATTTTGGAATGCACAGAAAGTTCTCTCTTTGATTTCACTTTTCATCATCAATAGAACATGATCAGGGTGCTATGATTAGTCACTCCATATATGTTTCATTGACCCACTTAGAAAGTGATTATTTTACAATTTGTTCCTTGAGGAGAGATTTTATAAGCTGAAAATGTTTCATTTTTAAAATTCTGCTTGATACCATATCAGATCATTCTATTATAGTATTGTTTAATATAGAAATTTGATTGCAAAACACAAGGTATAATTTTAAAAAATGAAGTCTTAAGGATAGCACCAGAGTCCCAATTCTTCACATAGAATTTGTGACCCTGTACTAACATTAAAACTATTGGCATCATTTCTGCTTATAAAATATTAATGGGACCACAATATTTAAAAGGATGGGCAGAACTCTGGTATTAGTGGATGAAGGGCTGGGGACTATGCTGAGTGATTCCTTCTGCTCCTTCCTGAGGAACACACAAGTCTCAGAAGCACTTTGGGGGAAAGTGAAGCCTGGGTTTCCAGAATGAAAACCATCATCAATACCACACTGTCCTCCGAGGATCTCCCTGAGCTCCTTTGCTCTGTGTGTTCCACATCATTTAATTTATGATCTGTGCAGCTTGTATCCCAGAAGCCATCTGCAGTTAAGGAAGCAGTTTAGGTGGCTCTGCTAAGAAAACAGGCTGGGGACAAAGTGACAAGATGCTTCTTTGTTTTGCTTTCCTGATGATGACATTGATTTATGGTGGTGCCTACAGCCAGGCCTGGGACACATAGGACACCATTCTGATGTTATGAAAGGGTACCAAGGGGTCTTTTGTACAATGTTTCTGTGTTAACCTGATAACATCCCGCAGGGTATAAAGCACTTTCCCTCCAACCATAGTCACAACAACATCTGGAAGAACATTCTGACTAACCTGTGCTCACATTTGTTCTAATTCCTCAATGCTTTTTTTTTTTTCTACTGTTGGAAGAGCTCTAGGTGCAATCAATGGCTGCTTTTGTGTTTACTTCATTTGAATAAATCAATTCATCATGCTCCTTCCTTTCCTACCACACAATGGAGTTCAATTCACCATGCACATGGAACTACAGAAACAGTGTTATGTACTCATACCTTTGAAACAGAGAGAAATTGGCCCCTGAATCTCCTGCAGATACTCAAGCCAGAGAGTGTCCCAGTATCTATTAAAGAATGGTCTACTATTTGCATGCAATTTATTAATAGCTTAAATTATTTCTAGATTGTTTATAATGCCTAATATAACATAAATGCTATATAAACAATTATTGTAGTATTTACAGAACTACCAGCCAAGGACAATACAGGAGGTAAACTTTAAACCCCTTCCCAGATCTAGCCAATGGTCAGAATATTCTCCACAGTTGAGTGGAGAGTGTGATACGACTTTCTCACGTACTCTGGTGCCTCACACTTGACCATGTCCCCTGGAGGGGGAGACCTGGTGGCACTCAGAGGAAGGACAGCAAGTAGCCAAGAAGAGACTTGATACCCTATGAGAATATATAGGGGGACATAATCCCCCTCAGGAACAGTCATAGGGGAGGGGAATAATGGGAAAATGGGGGGGGGGGAGGAATGGGAGGATACAAGGGATGGGATAAATATTGAGATGTAACAAGAATAAATTAATAAAAAAAAACAGAATAAGTAGAAAAAGGTTCTGTATATATCTAGAAGGGATGTAATTTTCTCTGAGGATTTTGATCTCCATTTAGTTTCATCTGCAGATGTGAATGAAACCATGCACACACAGTGCACACTGTGTAAAAAATTAATCTTCATATTCAAATGCATACTCCTATACATGCACTGCTCAGGTGAAGCAATCCTGTTTGCTTGTGCCTTAACAAGTTTCCTGTCTCACTTGAATCAGTGCCTTGCACAGTAGTGGATTCACAGCCTTGATTTTAGATACCAGATTTCCATTTCCATACAGAAAGAACTGAACAGAAGGATTCAAGAGAATTATTCAAACTCAATCATGTGTCTTGTTGGATGTGCAGAGTGGAGATGTAAATAAGTCTGGGGTAGTGGAGCAAGTGGCCACCATGAAGGCTTTTCCTTTGTGAAAACCTTCTGATGTTTCTCACTGGCTGGAAGGTAACAGTGGGGTACACTGTTCTAATGAAAGAAAACCAGAATAAAAAATCTTTATTAATACTTGTTTGGGACTGACTTTACCTCTATTATAGATCAATCTAGCCCCAAATTAACTTGGCCAGACATTTTGCTGTGTATAAATGTTACATATGTCATAACTTTCTCTTTTTAAAGATTTATTTATGTATTTATTTATGTATACAGTGTTCTATTCATATGCCAGAGGCAGGCACCAGATCTCATCATAGATGGTTGTGAGCCACCATATGGTTGCTGATAATTGAACTCAGGACCATTGGAAGAAGAACCAGTGCCCTTAAGCTCATTGATGTTTGTTTGCCATTCTTATCATTTAAGTAATGATGAGAGACCAAGGAAAGGAAAACAGAGGACCAGGAAGAATGGTGAGTGTAAGATAGAGTTAAGACACAGAATGGGCATTGTTTTAGGTCTCAAGAAGAATACTGGAGATCTTACAAGTAGACATGACTTTCTGCTGTCTATAAATAAGTCATCTTGATTGAGGCAGTAAAGCCAGGGCTGTGACAATTTTAACAAATATTGTCATGTCATATAAACTCAGATCTAAATCTATGAAATATAATATTTCTACTTTGTTTCCATTATATCCATTCTGAATTCCAAATATAATGATAATACCTTATTTTTAAACCAAGAGATAAAAAGAAGTGTGGTAAACACTCATTGTTTATATTGTGATTAAATTATAACACAAAATTTGACAGTTTTGATGAATTATGTTATATTTAAAATGAAGTTTTATGAAGAACATGGAGAGAAAGAGTTGCATTGCCCTAGACATAGTTTTTTTTTTTAATTTCATTTTCGTACCCGCATATACTTTCTACAACAAGGAAAAGAAGAAGTTGGGCAGAGGGAGGGTGTCAAACTCTCCTTACTTTCCTATACCTTCCCCTTTTCCATTCCTGTTCCCAAATATCATCTGGAGGTCTTTCACAATTTGGAAGATAGATGTGTAATTGATAAATAAGTAGGTAGGAAGGTAGATGATAGATAGATAGATAGATAGATAGATAGATAGATAGATAGATAGATGATAGATAGATATGATAGATAGATAGACAGATAGATAGATGATAGATAGATAGATAGATAGATGACAGATAGATAGATGATAGATGATAGATAGATAGATGGATAGATAGATAGATAGATAGATAGATAGATAGATAGATAGATGATAGATGTTAGACAGGTGACAGGTGAAATAAATAGATGGTAGATGACAGCTAGATAAAGGATGGAAACAAATAGATAGAAGATTTAAAAAGTGGCAGGGGATAGACAGACAGACAGATGATAGAGAGATAAATAATGGATAAAGAAATGACACACAGAAGTTACTGTTTCTGAAACTTGTGCTTCATACCCTGAAACCTGTTTGGTTTCATGAAGTAGATTTCTCAGAGGAAACTAAATACCAGATTTCTACCTGTACATAACTGATCTTACTGCTCTTTCTTTATCTCCCTCCCCGCCCCCTATTCCCAGCATCACAGACATCACACTATGGACAACTCCACCCACTCTCTGTCTGTCTGTTTTCTCCCCTCCAATCTACATTCTTTGCTTTCATCATTGACTTTCTGTGTTTCCATCCCATCGTTTCCTTACTTTCCACCACTTTTAAGAGGACGGAACGTCTTGGTCTTTGGTTTGTTGTTAGTTCATCTCTCAATCCTTCAATTTATTTTGCTGCTGTCAATGCTTATTTCACCACCTTTCCTTAGCTGGATATACCTTGTGTTTTTCTGTCTGGTAAATATTTATTTTATTTTCAAATCTCATCTCACCTGTTCAACCAAATTAAGGTTTATAATGTAAATTTCCCTCCTTGTAGCTAAACAAATTCTTTTCTCCTTTATTGGCCCCATGATATAATGTACAGAAGTCTACATGACTGCACACTAAAGTAACATCACAGGATGCTGGAATCATCTGCATGCACAATACCTGCCTTTGCCAGCTATGAACTCTTTTTTTTTTAGTTGAACTGGATTTATTTTTTTTTATATTTTTCATTTTTATTATATTTCCTTTTTACACACACATTTATATTATTACACATAAATAAAAGAAACTATATATAACAAGAAGCATGAACTAATCAGGACTATAATGTTACATTCACAGTAATTTGGCTATTATATTTGGAAACCTTGAAGAAGACATCTTTCCTATCTTGGTGAGATAAAAGAATTTAGTTTTACAATTAAGCTTAGTTTTTTGGGGGGGGTTAAGATTTTTTTTTTTACGTCTAGATAGACGTCTAAGTTGATAGATATGAGATATGGTAGATATTCATTTTCATTGAGCTATGAACTCTTTAAGGGTCTGTGTTCTGCATCTTCGTGTTGCTAGCACATAGCAAAATCATTGGCACAGAACAAGGGATGTTCATTTATTGAGGGAAATCCACTTACTCTTACAAAACAACAACCCAGCATGGAAAACCACTTTATTTCAGGCCTATAGGCCCAGAAACCAGGAGGTTCAGAAAGCAGGGTGCTGAAAGCTCAAGGCCAGCCTAATCTGAAGAGGAAGATTTCATTTCAGGACAGACCTACACATGTACATTCCTACATATGTATTATTATAATAACACTTAATTATACATTTTGCAATATAATATAATACTATATATTACAATACCATTCAGCTCATCTTTAAATATATAATACATGTTATATACTCCATATGTTAACACACACACACACATGGATTTATCTTAGAAAAGTTACTGAAAGAGCTATTTTCATTTAGACAATGTAACTTTACTGTACTTAACAGTAAGAAGACGGCATGGCTCAGACATTTCAATGTAGGCCACCCCATGACAACCGTTAGTATTTCAGGGTAAAACTTTTCTTGCAGCATTGCTTCTTATTAAATACCCCCGAATGATTCTTGTTGTGGGAACGAATCACAGAAAACACAAGTACTCTTCCAGAATCTTCAAAGTGAAAGAGGAAGCATAGGGCAGGCCAAGTCTACAGCACTAACTATGGGACACCACATCGAATGCAAAGCCAGCAGAGCCACACTCTCGAGAGACTTTCCGGATGGCACAGCAGCACTTCCCGCACAGCAGTGAGCGCAGATTTGTGATGTGAAAAAAGCTTGGCAGATAGCCAGAGACTAACACCAGATTCCATGCTTCCGTTCAGCTCTATTTCGCTCAGATTTCTTAATTTCCTCATTTCCCATTTCGGATGTGTTAAATCGAGTGTTGGAAATAAATCACTGGAACAAGATATTTGATAACCCTGTTTCCTTCTCCCCTTTGTCAGAAATGCACTCATGTGTGATCACACACACCAAAACAGCCTCCTAGACTGTAGATATTCGAGGATTTGAATTGATGTGAAGATGATATAATTTTAAGATTTTTCTCTTTGGGGAGAATTTGAGGAAGCAACTTGAATATACTCCATTACCTACTCAGAATGAGTTGCCTGGGAGCTGAGGAAATTCTCCAAGTAAGTGGGGCAGAGTGCGGCCACTTGTCTAATAATGTATCTTGAAAGTTGGCTGCTTTCTCATTGCCTGCTGAAGAGCTAAGCTCAGGTAGACTGATGTACACTGTCAGTAACAGTTGCTGGGGTTTCCTGCACTGAAGTTCAGCCTTCATTCCTTAGCTGTCGCTTCTTGGTGTCCTCTGGATTAACTTAAGCCTGCTTGCCTCCTACTCTTAAGTAAGTTAACTGGATGGCCATGAGTTATCTTCCAGGCACACAGCCAGAGGTGTCATGGATAAAGGATGAAATGAAATACAAATGAAAATATAAATGAAGATGAGTGTGTGGGTGGAAAGGAGTGAATCTCCAAGATTCTAGCCGATACAAGTCCAAGAATTTTAAGGACATGAATAAGTCTCTGTCTTTTAGAGGGCAACCTTATATATAGAATTTTCTGGCAAACAGAAGCAAAACTTGTGGTTGAATTCATAGAGAGCAGGCTATGATTAGTGCCTTCATAGGGCAGGCCAGAGAGGTTTTGCTGCAGCTCTGAGTAAATGGCCATCTTAAGCATCATCTGCTGTGTTTGCTGACATGGAAAGTCAAAGTGCCCAAGGTCACGTGCAAGGTCATTAAGAACGGATATGCTAAGTGTTGAAAGCCAAAGCATGCCTATTTTCTCAGTTATCTCAGCCATCTTTTGAAGTTGGGTTTGTCATTCTAATTTTATATATAATAAACTAAAGGTCATACAGGCAAGAAGTCTTGCCCACAGAAAACACATGGTAAACTTAGAATTCAGATTATGTTCTGTCTGACCTCAACACTAGCTCTTTCTGCCATATTTTTCATTTTTGCTTGGTATGCATGAGCGTGCTTCCCAGACTGCTTACTCTGGTTTCAGTGGTCATCTCCAGGATTAGAAGAACTGTGTCATTGGCTTGCAAACCTCTAATCACAACAGCGTCTAGCCTCTTGGCTTAACTACCCTGCTCTACTTGGATAAGGTCTGAATCATTTTCTAGTTAAAGAAGTCTTGAAGTAGGGTATGTGAAATACAGAACAGCAAGGCTTGATGGCTGAGTTTTCAGCAAAGTACAAAATCAAAATTATCTAAACCTTAAATTGTGGCTTAGAGCTCAAACAATGTGTAAAACTTGAAAAACAAATATATCTGATTCTAGTCTACAGCACAGACCAAGGTAGATTTGGACTTATATATTCAGAAGTGTATTAAAAATTATTACATTATTTTTATTTTTACCCTTTGCATATGAGTCTATAATATACCATAGGCCAAGATCTTGAGTTTTGCACTCATACTGATAAATGCTTTAACTTATTCAATCCAATTTTGCTAGCAAAAATAAATAAATAAATAAATAAAATTGGGGAAAAGTGTATGAACACAGTGTGAATTTTTAATAGGAAGAGAAATTTTGGAAAAAGTCATAAGATAGTAATTACTTTCAATAAAAAAAATTTTAAAGAACACAATACAGGAAGGACAGCAGGTAGCCAAGAAGAGACTTGATACCCTATGAGAATATATAGGGGGAGGTAATCCCCCTCAGGAACAGTCATAGCGGAGGGGAATAATGGGAAAATGAGGGGGGGAGGAATGGGAGGATACAAGGGATGGGATAAACATTAAGATGTAACAAGAATAAATTAATAAAAAAAAAAGAACACAATACTGGAATTTTAACTCAATTATTAACAAATATTTGTAAGTGTCATAGAGATTACAAAACTCTCTTTCTTGGCTGAGTCTACTATGGAGAATAAAAAGTATGCATAAACTTCCATGTAGATTTCTGAAGCCTGCCAATAATTGAGCTGTGCGTCATAAAATAGGTGAGTATATTGTTCCTGGGAGAAGCAGCAAAATATGAAACAAAGCGGGGACAGTGACACATGCTTTCCATCCCAGCACTTGGGAGGCAGAGGCAGACAGATCTCTGTGAGTTCGAGGCCAGCCTGGTCTACAAAGGGAGTCCAGGATAGCCAAGGCTACAAAGAGAAGCTCTGTCTCAAAACAAACAAAAACAAAAAAACAAACAACAACAACAACAACAAACAGCAAGAGAGAGAGGGGGAGGGAAGGAGGGAGGGAGGGAGAGAGAATGAAAATAACTGGTAGTCTCAGAAAGTTACTGATAGCTAGAAAAAGGAGTTGATCAAAGAATGTTGTATTCAAAACTGGAAAGATAAAACTCTATGGTGCTGTTATGTTTCATCTACATTCATCAATATTGAAAGATCGGTAGACTTACATTTTCCTATTGTTTTCAGTATTCTTTATTATCTACAATAATTATATTATTAATATAGGTAATAATAAATTTTATTTTTTATCATTTCAGTGTTTATTACTATGCTAAGAGCCTCATATAGACCATAGCACAATCACATTTAATAATGACAGCAATCCAAAATTATAAATATTATTGATTCACTGTTGCTTTGGCTAGATATTATGTATCCCTGGCTGACTTCCAAATCACAATGCTGCTCATCTTCTGAACAGTGGAATTATAGGTGAGAGTCACCATGCTCATAAGCGATGTGTGATGATGTGATAGTGTTATTTCATGTTGTATATGAGGAAACAAATATTCAGGGGCAGGGAGATTAATGAGGATTAGAGCAATGGAAGCAGAAAGCAGATGAAATTGTTGAGAAAACACAGGTCTATAGGTTCCAGGTAGGTAAAATTCTTTATGTAAACCAAGAAGTCTAGTGGTCAAGGCATCTGAGGAAAGACTGTGTTCTCTGTACAGTTAGCAATTAAAACAGAAGGATGATTTGAAGAGATCATGTGGGTGCTGATTAGTGTCTCAGAATTTTTTTTGTTGGTTTAGGAGATGTTCTGACTACAGAGGTGCTTATCCTCTGTAGAAAATAAGGGTTTCTATATAGGAAGCATTTATTCTTCTAAAAGAAGTGATTTGACAAAATGTCCTGGAGGCACCCTTGCAACTGTTATAACCTTGGACCTCTGGTTCATTAACTCCAAAGGCCCACATGAATGAGTTTTGTTCACACTTCCAGATAAGTCAATCATGGGGGGGGCGGGGAATCAAGATAGAGGGACTGTAAAAGAAAAAAAAATTATATCCCTCAGTTGCCTTGCTTTGCTTTTTGTCTACACTGCATCTTTATAATTCTCTGTGCTTCACAAAGCCTACAAATTTAATAATTAGTCTCCACTAAGTTCTTAAAAGAAACACAAATATCTTATATATTTCCAGAGAAATAAAGAGGCATTGTTTGAGCCTAGAGGGTCTCTGTAGCTTTTCTATCAGTGTGCGTGTACGTGTGTAAGGAAATGTATTGTGTCATGCATGAATGTGCGCACGTGTGTGCCGATCCACATGCCCATGTATGAGACTGTTGAGGCCTGAGGTAGACATCATTACATCATCACTCTGCATCTTTCCTTTGAGGCAGCTTCTCTCACTGAACCAGGAGTTCTCCATTTTTAAAAAATAGGTGTCCAGAAAGTCCCAGTGATCCTGCTTTCTCAGCCCCTGCCCCCTGGATTACAGGTTCATTTGCAAACAGACCCTTTAGGTGTTCGGAGACTGAATCCGGTCTTTATTCTTGCACAGCCAGTGTTCCTACTCACTGAGCCATCTCCCCAGCCCCTTTGGATTCTCACTCAGGACCTTAGAATGGAAATTCACCTATAACCTTAAAAGTTATTTGCATTTCCAATTTTTATGGGAAAGGCTTTTTAGACTATTGTGGTTGTTCATTTCTCTGGGCTCCAATAAGTGCATAAAAGGACAGGACACATGTATAGGTGTCTAGTTGACTGGCAGAGATGCAACTTAATGCTAATGAGCTCACCTGCTAGGCTTTTATCTCTATGCCCGAGCTTCCTGACTCCTCCATAACTGACTTGTTTGAACAATATTACTTTTTTCTAAGTTTGTAAGGAGTCATAAATAGTATGCAGACAGGCAAATAATATTATACACACAATATAAAATTAAAGCTTTATAAAAACAGTGACAGCCGTGCAAGGTGGCACATGCCTGCAAACCCAGCACTCCAGGAGGCAGAGGTAAGTAGATCTCTGAATTTGAGGCCTGCATGGCCTACAAAGTGAGTCTAGGACAGCCAAAGCTACATAAAGATACCCTGTCTTGAAAAACAACAACAACAACAACATCAGCAACAATAACAGCAACAACAACAATAAAACAAACCACGAAAAACCAACCAACCAGCCAAACAAGCAAAAAATGGTGAAAGCCAGGTTTCAATAAGAAGTCCTTGACTACAGTGTTCAAATTCTCCAACTTTTGAAACATGGAACGAACACATTCTCCACAGTTGTGAGGAGAGCAGGGACTGACTCGGACAAGAACTCTGGTGGCCCCTATAAATATCTTTTCTAAATTAAATGTTAAAGACTGTTTCATAAAGCAATGTCTTTATCTATCTATCTATCTATGTGCCAAGATGCAGACCAGAGACACCTAACAATAGCCAGTGTTTCAGATTATGTGGTTTCCAGAGATCAAGCTTAGGTCATCAACTTGGTGGCAACTGACTTACCTGCAGAGACATCTCATGAGCCCACCCCAATTTTTTTTAAAAATTGTATTAATTTATTCAGATTACAATTCAATTGCCATCCCATCACTCATATCCTCCCATTCCTCTCTCCCTCCCGCTTTCACCCTATTCCCCTCCCCTAGGTATATGACCAAGGGGGACCTCCTCCCTCACTATATGGTCATAGGCTATCAAGATTCACCTTGGTATCCTGCTTATTTTTTCTTTGAGTGCCACCAAGCCTTCCCACCAAGGGGAGGTGGTGAAACATGGAGCACCAGAGTTCATGTCAAAGTCAGTCCCCACTCTCCACATAACTGTGGACAATGTCCTGTCCATTGGGTGGATCAGAGTAGGAGTTCAATGTTTACTACTTGTATTGTCCTTGGTTAGTGTAATAGTTTGAGCAGACCCCACTGGGCCCTGATCCACCCATCATGATGATCTTCTTGTAGGTTTCTAGGACCTTTTGTGTCCTTCTGTTTCCCCATCTCCTATATTTCTCTTACCTAGAGTCTCAGTAGGATGTCCTCACATCTATCTCAATCTCTTGGTAAGTGAACACTTTCATGGGACATGCCTTTTGGGCTGGTGCCCAATTATAAGTGAGTATATACCATGTGAGTCTTTCTGCTTCTGGGTTAACTCACTCAGTATGACCATCTCTAGTCCCATCCATTTGTCCACAAATTTCTGGATTTTCTTGTGACTAAGATCAAAAATTCAAAAGCCTTCACTTACCAGGAAACTGGGACAGAGGGGAAGGCATCCTATTGGGACTCTAAATGAGAGACGCATGGGAGAATAGCAAAATAAAAGGATACAGAGGGTCCTAGAAATCTACAAGTAGAACAATATGATAGGCAGATTTGGGCCCAGGGGTCCCGCTCAAACTAAGGCACCAGCCAAGGACAATACAGGAGGTAAACTTTAAACCCCTTCCCAGATCTAGCCAATGGTCAGAATATTCTCCACAGTTGAGTGGAGAGTGTGATACGACTTTCTCACGTACTCTGGTGCCTCGCATTTGACCATGTCCCCTGGAGGGGGAGACCTGGTGGCACTCAGAGGAAGGACAGCAAGTAGCCAAGAAGAGACTTGATACCCTATGAGAATATATAGGGGGACGTAATCCCCCTCAGGAACAGTCATAGGGGAGGGGAATAATGGGAAAAAGGGGGGGAGGGAGGAATGGGAGGATACAAGGGATGGGATAAACATTGAGATGTAACAAGAATAAATTAATTAAAAAAAATTCTATAAAATGCAAAAAAAAAAAAAAATTCAAGTGACACCACATGTTGGCAAGGATGTGGAGAAAGAAGAACACTCCTTCATTGCTGGTGCGAATGCAAACTTGTACAACCACTTTGGAAATCTATCTGGTGCTTTCTCAGAAAACTTGGAATAAGGCTTCCTCAAGATCCAGCTATTCCACTCCTTGGAATATATCCAGAAAATTTTCCACCACACAACAAGGACGTATGCTCAACCATGTTCATAGCAGCAGCAACCATGTTCATAATAGCCAGAACCTGGAAACAGACTAAATGCCCCTTAGTTGAAGAATGGATAAAGAAACTTTGGTACATTTACATTATGGAAAACTACTCACTTGCTCCAAGTCTTTTACTACATTATTTTATTTGGGAGAAATAATGGTTCTTAGTCTTTTCCTGAAACTAAGTGTTTCAGGCCTTTAATTTTATTTCAATAACAACGTTAATGTTCACTGACATTTTCATATTTTTATAAGTAAAAAATTCTTTTCCTTATTAAATGTTATTGTGTTAAATATTTGATTCCATTATTTTATGCAATAAGATCATTTTTGTTTTATTCTCTAGCATTTATGAATATCCTTTTTTTTTTTTTTTTTTGCAGAGTCTCTGTAGCCCAGGCTCTCCTAAAATTCTTGGCAATCTTCTTGCCTCAGTTTCTCAGGGCCTGAGATTATAGGTCCAAGCCACCATGCTAAGATTAAGCATCTCTTTAAGAGGAAATGATATTCCATAGTCATTTATTTTGTATATAAGTGTGTGTGTGTGTGTGTGTGTGTGTGTGTGTGTGTGTGCTCACATGTGTGTGAATTCTTGTGTGCACACACTCACATGCAAGGGCACATAGGGATGTGTGGTCATGTGTGTATGTGTTGGCCAGAGGTCAACATCAGTGTCTTCCTAATTGTTTTCTGTACCTTTATTTTTGTAAGTGTCTTTTATGAACACAGAGCTTTTTGATGCAGCTAGACTGGCTGGCCAGCATACTTTATGGCTCCTTCTGTCTCCGCCTGCCTAGTGCTGGGGATTCCAAGTGTGTGCTGCCATGCCTAGCTGTTTTTCATGAGTTCGAGGGATCCGAACTCATGTCCTTATGCTTCCACAGAAAACATTTTACTGACTGATCATCTCCCTGGCCCATGCCTCCCTTGTACTATAGGATTCTTGTGGGTTTTTTTTCCCCTGCCCAGTGAGCATCTGGTCTGTACTCAAATGGGATAACATTATCAAAAGGCTGAAAATGTAAAATTTAGGCATGCCTATCAATTTGTAATATTTTTCTTGAGCTTTTGTTTCATTTTGAAGTGTGGAGTTTTAGGTCATTCTCTATTGATTGTTAATAGTGAAGCCATAACTAGAATCCCCATCAATTCTTAGTGATTGACAGCCGTTACTAACTATGCAGGAAAATAGCATACATCAGGAGAAAAATTGTCTTTTTTAATGCAGAAATGTTATAATTTTAGCTCTAAGTAAAGAAGATCAATCTGAAAATGAGAGGCCGATGGATGTAGAAAGGGTGGTGTGTGCTTAGCAATGCTTCACTTCTGTTGGAATCATTTAGCAAAAGTGTTTCTTGAAAATCCCACCACAGAATCAAGATGCAAATGTTATAGCTCATTTGTTGCCAGCACAGTCAGTGACATTTTATAATGTACATCTGTCAGCCGGAGATATAAATGAATGAGGTGAACCATGCAATTTGCCCTCGGGAAGTTCCATTAGAGCCCCCAAAGTCTAATATTTATGAGGTCAGAATCAATTAATCAGATAGCTATATTGGCTTTTCAGCTCAGCAGGCTCTCTGCTCCACCAAACTGTTGCAGTTAAAACTCTTTCCTGTTTGGAAAAAGAGTGAGTTTGTGTGTGCTGCATAAAAGCTATTTTGTAAATCAATTACTATAGTAACACAGGATTATTCAGCAGCAATTCATGGTCTTAGTGAAAAGAATGCAAAAATATGTTCTTATCCAAAATGTTTTATCTCAGCAGGGTCCTTAAATATTATTTATGAGCTATGGTGGTGTCATCTATCCCACAGTTTACTGAGTAATGAATGGTATGGACAAAATAAAGGTTGATATTTGATCTTGAAGAAGTGGCCCTGGAAGCAGAGGGCACACATAGAGCTTTTGTGAAGCCAAACACATACCAAGAAGGAAGTGGAAATGGCCATCCATCATCAGAGATGACTCTTCCCATAGCATAGAGAACGTACGGTCAGGAAATGAAGTAAATGGCGGTTGATGTCTTAGGCTCATTGGTTACCACCTTCTTTGCCTGGAATCAAGCTCAGATCATCTGGTGGTGACTTAGAGGAGTTCTTTTGCAAAGATATAATCTCTCTCCTCTCTCAGGTTTTTATCATTAGAGAGAGCAGGAAGATTGGTGTTGTGTTAGCAAAAATCTTAGGAATGACTATTTTCTATGACATAGCATGTTGGGCAAATGTAGGAAACTGTATATAAGCGTTGTGAGCAACACCAAAATTGAGTGAGAGACAATACAAACTTTTCATCAAGTCTAGACACTGACATGAACCCTCAGAAGTTTGCCCAGACAAGCGGTCAGTGTCATAGGCTTGTAAACAGGGCAGTGCAGAGCTGGAAGCAGGTCCCTGTACACCAGTGGGCATGTGGACACATGCGAGCTTGCAGGCTCCACTCTGTTCTCGGGACCCTGAGGACCACAGTCAGCAAGGAAAGTCTTTGGCAAAGCTAAGAAGAAGCTGCAGCAAGCAAACTAATGACATTTCTTCCTGAAATCAGCTAAAAACAGAAAGCAAAATTACTGTAAAAGTCCATGCGGTTAGACATGAGACACATGAACTATACGAGCTCTTGTGGAACATGAATCTGATGAGGAGACACATTTCCTGTTGTTTGGTTCACCAGAGCACCCCAGAACTCAGACCACTAAGTAAATGTCTGCCAAGCATATTTGTTATGATTTCGAATAGCATGACATTAACTTTCATAGAAACTACATTTAACTCAGTAGGAGCAATATCTTTTCTTCTGGTGTTCTTTTTTTTTCTTCTTTAGATTACTCCTCCATCTCTCCTCTCCTCCTCTTCATCCTCTGTCCTCTCTCCTCCTCCTTTTCTCCTTCTTCTTCTTCTGATTTTACATTAGACCCAGTTTCCCACCCCCCATGGTGTACACTCTCTGAGGCTAAGGGATACATTCGGCCTTTGAACTGGATCCCTAGGTCTTCACTTTACAAGAGAAAGAAGAATAAAACCAGATTTTCAGCCAGACAAACATAGAATCAAATTATGGCTTCACACAAGTTCAAAGGAGCGTGCTTTGTGGACTGAAGAGTACTGCATTTATGAAAGAGCATTGTGATGACACTTAATGTTTGTCCAATCGGTTGCCTTTACCATCTTGCTACACTTAAAGTGTGTCTGAGGACAAGGAAGTTTTCTATTTATTAAGGTCCATGTAAACAACTATGAAATACCTCAAGATAGATAAATAGTTGTGTTTGAATATGCGCTTAACATCTCTAATAAACCCTCTTCACTGAGAGTGTCAAGATTTAGGAGTGTAGCATGTCTCCTGAAGCCTTCCCGCATCTTATGTCAAGGGAGGCAGTGCTGAAGGAAGCCAGACAACAGCATAAGGCTCTCAGTGCTGCAGAGCAGAAGAGAGATCAGAGGAGCCAGTCAGTTTCGCGTTGCTGATTAGTAGGAATTGAAAAAGAAAGGCCGAGTGCCAGGTCACTATGTTCCCCAGCACCTCTCTACCCCTAAGCACACATCCTGATCCACATGTGAGGTAATAGGCAGTGCATGGGCAATTGAGCTAATGCTTGCTCCATGTGGCCAAACCCTGACTGAGTTTCCCTATGTAAGAAGCACATGTGTAAGAAGCTGCACTCTTTCTCTCCACAGCATAGACGTGTTTATACACAAGGGCCTCAAATAGCTCTGTTTTGAAACAGGGCTGTATCAGCTTATTTTCACCACAGTAAAGACACACTGATCTTGAAATGCCCTGACTTCCCCTCAAAACATGCTGAGGTGTGAAGGCTTAAAAGTGTACGTTTCTATCTGTCTGATGATATTTTTTGTTTTCTCTATCACCCATAATATTCTCTCTCTCTCTCTCTCTCTCTCTCTCTCTCTCTCTCTCTCTCTCTCTCTCTCTCTCTCTCTCTCTATCTATCTCTGTGTGTGTGTGTGTTATGGACACATACATATGAAGGCTCATGTACCCATATATGCACATGAGGAAGGCATAGGAGTATGTCTGTTGTCCTCGAATGCAATCTGCCTTATTTTTCAGACACAGATTCTCAGTGAAGCTCAGCATTTTGACTAGACTTTGTGGTCACCAAGCTTTTAATTAGGGAGGACATTCTGTATTAGCTGATGCTACAGCCATAATGTCTGAATATCTTTCACAAGTTGGGTTATGTTTTGATAGAGTATTTCTCATATGACTGGGTGTATACACTCATCCTGTCTTTGGCATGTCTTAAGTCATTAGAAAGTCCACCACTTCTACCATAGCCCTTCACTGCTGGTTCATTCTGAATTCCATTTGCTTGTTCACAAGTGAAAAAAGTCTGGTAGTGGGCTTCTACATAAGAAATTACTGTAGTGGAGATGATTGATGCTGAAATAAATGACAAATTTGGAGTTGTGACTGGAATGTCTTGACAACCAAAATATCAGCGACAACATGTGGAAAGGAAAACACATTGAGTGGAGAAACAATAGAGCCAATAGGAGGAATTTGGCATGTCAGTATCATTCTGTATTGGACTTTTGCCCTTCAGTGACTCTAGAGCTTTTTGTACAGAGTGAGACAATTTGCTTTCAAAGTACCTTGTGTCCTCTGGGTTAGGATGTAGATCTTTTGCTTTGCCAGTCAGAAGTGAGTGTTTTCAGATGAGACTAAGAGCAGCTTCATAGCCTGTACACTCTACAGTTAACTCCAGGATATGTTAACTGGAATGAAAGGCAACAATGACAATAAAACTATCCATATTTTAATAGGAGAGTGACTCTTGTGACTGACTTTCTAGAGGGAACACATTAAGAATAGTGGAGGGTGGGCAGATGGCTCAGTTGGAAAAGTGCTAGCCCTGCACCCACACAAAAAGTAAAAGAGCTGGTAGGCTGAAGAGTTATGGCATCTCAAGATTGGGAAGTCTTTACTTTGGGGAAAACAATTTGATATGTCTCTTTCAAAACCTAGCTCTTTTTACAGACATAGCTATAGTGTATTGTGCAGTGTAACAATGTGTATACTTCTTATGGGTGCAAACTCTGTCAAAGCTTGACCAATGGAGCAGGCATTAGCTTTGACAAAAGTACTCACTGTGAAAGCAAGAAGAACTGGGTTCACATCCCCCAACACTTACATTAAAAAGTGGGCATGATATCACTTGCCTCTAACTCCAGCTTTACAGATTGAAAAGAGGTCCATCCTGGGAGCTTGGTGGCCATGAAGTCTAGTCAAAATGCTGAGCTTCAAGTTCACTGAGAATCTGTGTCTGAAAATTAAGGCAGATTGCATTAGAGGACAACAGACATTCTCCTATGGCTTCCTCATGTGCATACATGGGCACATGAGCCTTCATATATATGTGTCCATAACACTCACACACACATACACACACACACACACACACACACACACACACACACACACACACACACACACACACACACACACACATGAGAAAGAGAGAGAGAGAGAGAGAGAGAGAGAGAGAGAGAGAGAGAGAGAGAGAGAGAGAGAGAGAGAGAGAGAGAGAGATTGATTATGGGTGATAGAGAAAACAAAAAGTATCATTAGACAGATAGAAATGTACACTTCTAAGCCTTCACACCTCGGCAACTGAAATAGAAAGAGCCAACTAAGAGAAGATGAAATGCCTTAACCACAGGACTGCACAATATTTATATAGACAGAGTTTATGTATTTATTTATATTACATAGAAAAAAAACTGAAAATCAGAAAGGCCTGCTCAAGATATGGGGATTTTGCATAGTGTTTGATTTTCTTCATATTTTCTGTAAGCAAGCCATCCCATTCCTTTTTCTAGGACCGGTAGAGTAACTTACACTTTTCTGAGTTGGCCCACAAAGATGCTGTAGTCCTGGATGAGAGAGAATTTGATACTACTGTGAAATGCCACGTGGTTGTGGTTGCCTGGAACTAAAGTTTAAATGACGAGCTGAGTCCAAGACTGTGGTGAGGTGAGATCAGAGCAGTCAGAGAGGGGAATATATTTCTTTCTTCTCCTGAGAAAAGAGTAGTAGTGTTTTATCAGTGTCTATAAGGCAGCCAGGGTAGGGCCCTAAGCAACATCCTCAGCTCACCGCAGCCCCTTTTAGGATGGAAGTGGGACATATAAAGGGACAGTCCCCCATCCTGGTATTTACTTCCATGTACTTTCACATGTTCAATTCTTACTGGAACATTCCTGGTCTCTACGCCTCATTCTTTCTCTGCCTGGGTCAGGGGAACCTGGGATGAATGTAACTGCTAAGGTTAGAAGGTCCAGTCTCCTCCCAGGTCACATGCTCTAAGGAGTGGAATGCCAGCGAGGTCAAGATGTAGTCTGTTCTTTCATATCATGGCCAAGCTGGCTGGATTCACCCTCAGTCTACACACAGGAGATCTCTCCAGACCATCCCTGAGTGTAGTGAGTGTGATTGCATGGGAGTCAGGTTCCATGATTCCAGGGCAGCAAGGACCCTTGCCACGGACAAAATTCATATCTTACAATCCATGTTTTCAGTAAAACAGGAGGCAGCTCATATCAATCCTTATGTGGAATTTATTCATATCATTTCCTTTAATGGTTAAAGGCCTTGGTTCTATAAATTATTTAGGGATTTGCTAGGCTTTCTTCTCTCTGCTGATGCTGTGTGTCACTTCACTTTTTGCTCAGCTGCTAGACAGGGAACTTGAAGAGTCCAGCATGTTATATAAACATAGAGTCAAAATACTGTCAGTTAACCCAAAGTGTTAGCCTACTTCTTCTATCCAGAGACAATTTTCATCTTATTTCGAAAAAAATTCCAAAGTGAGAGCTGCATGTTAGCTTCTATTTTATTTTGACTTACTGGAACAGGCAGCAAAAATCACATCTTCAAGTGTTGCTAGGAACAAGGTCCAGCTGGAAACGAGAAACAGAGGAGCAGATCAACTTGCAAATGGAAAAAAAAAATACTTCTTTCCAGTGCAAGATGTCATCATGAGTATAGCGCACTCTGGAAGAGTGGATTTGGGAGTTGATATTGTATCCAGTTGGTACTTTACATAGATATTTTCCATGAGCATTGAGCTAATGTAGCATGGTAAAACTGTAACACACACACACACACACACACACACACACACACACACCACACCACACAAATCCTCAGAACACAACAACATTACCATCTTCTACGGGGAAAATTATGCACTGTTAAAAACAAATTTGAAGAGTTTTGACCATGATGGATTGAGATAATTGATAAGATGTTAATCCAAAAGGGGCTATATTTTATAGAGAATAATTCTAAGCTAATAAAAAATACAATCCATTTGGGGGCTTATCCTAGTTTCATTTCTGTTTTTGTGATTAAAAAAACCCTGACAAAACACAACTTAGGGAGGAAACGGGTTTATTTTAGTATATAATTTCAGGGTACAGTCCCTTACTATGGGCAAGTCAAGGCAGAAGGAATGTCAGACATGTAGTCTCATCACACCAATAGCCCAGAGCAGAGAGACATGAAGACTTTCTCCCTGTGCATATGCAATCCAGAATCATTTTCCTAGGGAATAGTGCTACACACAGTGGGCTGGGTCTTCTCACGTCAGTTAATAAGGCAGTCTCCAAGTGAGTCTACATAATGTCACCTTGATAAAACTAACCATCAGGCAGCCATTATAAATCCAGAAGAATTCTGTCTCATGGGAGAATGGCAAAGTTGAAGAATCCAGAGGATCCTAGAAACCTACAAGAAGAAAATTATGATAGGCAGATTTGGGCCCAGAGGTCCTGTTCAAACTATGGCACCAGCCGAGGACAGTACAGGCCATAAACTTCAAACCCCTACCCAGATCTAGCCAACGGACAGGACATTCTCCACAGTTGAGTGGAGAGTGGGATCTAACTTTCACACGTACTCTGGTGCCTCATATTTGACCACGTCTGCTGAATGTGGAGACCTGGTGGCACTCAGAGGAAGGATAGCAGGCTACCAAGAAGAGACTTGATACCCTATGAGCATATACAGGAGGAGGAAGTCCCCCTCAGTCACAGTTATAGGGGAAGGGAGTAAGGGGAAAATGGGAGGGAGGGAGGAATGGGAGGATACAAGGGAGGGGATAACCATTGAGATGTAATATGAATAAATTAATAAAATAAAATAAAAAAAGAATTATATAGTTCAGCTTCATCTTGAGTAGTCATGAAAACGAAAACCAAAAAATAACAAGAAAACAAACTAACACAGGCAGCAATAATACTACAATTACCACCACGACAGCAAAAGGTAAGAGTTGTCAAGGGTAGAGTGTGTATGCATTTTATCTAAACTATAGGCAAGGTTTGATATGGTAAAGCAGTAGCATCCACAATGACAAAAATCCAGAAATCAACAGTCTCCCTTTAATCCCAGGGTATCAGAAGCCCAAGTTGGTAGGTTGCTATTTGGATAGAAGTCCTGCACCACAGATGTAGGTACAGCCTTGCAGGAACTAGTCTGAGTGTGTATGTATGTATAGATTTATCTGCATGAGTGTATGTGAGTGCAAATGCACATACATACATGCTCATATCTTAACATGAATCTATTTGAGTGCCTTTTATCCTTCAAAACCATCAATATTGTTTGCCTATGAAAATACTCTGGTTTGTTGTTCTACACACCAGGATCTCTGTCCCTAAGTCAGCTTAAACTAGTAAGACTTGAACATACACATTCAATTCAGGACAGAGGATATTACCCTAGCCTGCTTTTGTTCAGCAAAGCTAAGTCTAACAGAGACTTTCCTGTGGCTATATTAATGCAATATTCCCTTGTCAGAGTTTTTGCGGAGGATGCATTTCTAGGCCTCTATTTCGCTGTGTTTTCTTTGTTAGACACTTCTGTCATAACAGCATATACTTGGATTTTAAAACTCCAGTTAGGAAAAAAAAAATGTCTTTCAATGTAACAGTATAGTCTGTTTATGTTGTGTTTGCTAATTTAGGTTTCATGTTAGGTATCATCGTCTATCCTAGTTCTATGCCTCTCTAGTTTTGCTCAAAATATGCTTTGATACTTTTTTGTCTTCTTCATATTTTCCTTCCCTTGGGTCATTCTAACTGTTTTCCCCCTTCATCTCAGTCTGTATGGCTCCAAACACTTACTCTATACTCAGTACTTGGATAAATTCACACACAAACACGCGCGCGCGTGCACACACACACACACACACACACACACACACACACACACACACACTTAGCATTTAGTCTTAAGTTAATAGTAACAAGGATGATAAAGCCAAACATTTAAATTTAATTTCTCCCCATGTAAGTATTGCTGTCTCCATGTGTTTTAGATCTATTTTCCTTTTAAACTCACACTAGTTTCTCATCTTTAATTAAGTGAGCTTTTAGGATTTCTGGCTTCGTGTTTTGTGAGACAGGGTCTCATTATTTAGCCTTAGATGGCTGGAAACTTGCTATGTAGACCAGGCTTTCTAGGAACTCAAAGATGTCTGCCTGCCTTTACCTTCTTAAGCCTGGGGTTAAATGTATGCCCTGCCACACCTAGCTTTCTTTACTTCTTATTCATACTTAAATCTGGCATAAATTGTCATTTCTTAATATTTATCTTTGAAATTTCCTATAGTGAGAGTGTACTACATTAAGTTTTTATTTTTTTTTGGTTATATTCATGTTATTACTAAAATATTTTATTATACAGCAACAACATTCAGAAATTAAACACTAGAATTAAATATGCATATTTAATTTAATATCCTACAAGCATACTTATTAATATAATTTAATATATTCTTCTCAACAATTACTACAAATAACATAAAAGACATCAATGATGATATAAAGAGTTGGAAATTAATATATAGAGAGATAGAACACATATATGTATACACATATAAATGGAAATATATATATATATATATAAGTAAATAGAAGCTGCAGGCAACTAAGGAGTACTGAGGGAGGGAGAAATACTCTTGCCCATGCGTGAGCCTCCCCATTGGTTATCCAATATCTGGTAATCATTTCCCAAGGCTGTATTTTGCAATATATCAAGAAAATACTTCCTTTGGTTTCTCTGGTCTTTTTTCCCTCTAGGCAGCTGAATGCTTGTTTTGGCTTTGTGCTCCAGTCTGAGTCTTTCCTTTTGTTCTCCTTTCGGCGTATTATCTGTTGATGCTTAGTGAATGACTCCCTACAATACTCTCATTCCAGCTTATTTATTATCTCTCCAGATGAATCAATTACGCTACAAGTTTATCAGCTCACTGCTGAATTTCATTTCCTGTTCTTATCTTTTCCAGAGGTATCATTTTGCTATGTTTTAAATATACTTTTAATTTAAGAAATGCTATACTTAATTACATGTATGTCTGTGCATGGGTTTCAGGTACCTGTGGAAGCCAAAGGAACTGGATTTCCCTGTGGAGGTGGAGTTACAGCTCATTGTAAGCCCTCCTACACTGGTGCTGGGAACGGAACTTGGGTACTCTCTGAGAGCCATGTCTCTCAGATACGCGTGCAGCCTTAACTGTTGAGCTGTATCTCCAGACCCATGCTTTTTATTTTTTACATACCATTTTAAACGCATGTTCTACTCAATTGGAATTATTCATTCAATATTTTTATTTATATTTTATTATTCATATCATTAAAATCATTTCAGGACTTACTTTTTGTGGTTTTGTTATCTCTCAGTTAAGGAGACTTTTCTTCTTTTACTTGTGATGTTTTAGTAAAATATTGTCAATTTTCTTGGCATAGTATATTTTTAATTAACTTTATTAATTTATTCATATTACATCTTGATTGTTAGCCCTTCCCATGTTTCCTCCCATTCTCCCCTCCCTCCCACTTCTCCCCTTATTCCTTCCCCTACGTCTGTGATTGAGGGAGACCTCCTCCCCCTATATATGCTCTTAGAATATCAAGTCTCTTCTTGGTAACTTGCTATCCTTCTTCTGCGTGCCACCAGGCCTCCCCATCCAGGGGACGTGGTCAGAAAAGGGGCACCAGAGTTCGTGTGAGAGTCAGATCTCACTCTCCACTCAACGGTGGAGAATATCCTGTTCGTCGGCTAGGTCTTGGTAGGGGTTCGAAGCTTACTGCCTATATTTTCCCTGGCTGGTGCCTTAGTTTGAGGAGGACCCCAGGATCCAGATCTGCCTGTCATAAAGTTCTTCTTGTAGGTTTCCAGGACCCTGTGGGTCCTACTATTTCCCCATTCTTCCATGCTACTCTCGCCTAAAGTCTCAATAGGATGTCCTCTCCTCTGACCCACTTTCTTGGTAAGTAAAGATTTTCATGGTACGTATCCCTTGGACTAGTGTTTTGATATAAGTGAGTATATACCGTTTGTCTCTTTTTGCTTCTGGGTGAACTCATTCATTATGATAATTTCTAGATCAATCCATTTGTCCACAAATTTTGGGAATTTCTTGTTTTTAATAGCTGAGTAGTGTTCCATCGTGTAAATATACCACAGTTTCTTAGTCCATTCTTCTACTGAGGGACACTTAGGCTGTTTCCATGTTCTGGCTATTATGTATAAAGCAGCTATGAACATGGTTGAGCATATGTCCCTGTTGTGTGGTAGGGCATTTTCTGGGCATAGTATTTTTTTAATTCTTTTTTTTTTCCTATATATATTTTGAGCAGAGACCTTTGCATTTGATTCTGTCTGGTACTTCAGAAAAGTAGAACTGATGGGTCCCCTTTACTCTGTGGTCTGCCATTCTCTTGTGTGGCCCAGGTAAAATATTGTTGTGCTCTCTGATCTTTTTTGCTCATAACTGATTAATCTGATAACTCTGCGTTAAAGGTACCAGAACTTACTTTGAAATAAAAATGGAAGAAACAATGATGGAGATTTTGGAAGACTAAAGCTGTGCAGTTTAGGACAGCATAGTGAGGACTGCACGGATATTAATCATTTATGAGAACGTTGTCTTAACATGTTTCAAGAACTGCAAGCAATGACATAATAAATGAGCAGGTTCCAGTTAGTGTTTTACACATAGAAAACCAGTTACTAGAAAGGAGTGTCCCTGTTTGGCCACCTCCCCTGGATGGGGAGGCATGGTGGCACTCAGATGAAGAATAGCAGGCTACCAAGAAGAGACTTGATACCCTATGAGCATATACAGGGGGAGGAAGCCCCCTCAGTCACAGTCATAGGGGAGGGGAGTAAGGGGAAACTGGGAGGGAGGGAGGAATGGGAAGATATAAAGGATGGGATAACAATTGAGGTGTAATATGAATAAATTAATAAAATATATTTTAAAATAAGAAAGGAATATCTGTGTCAGATTACCAGGTAGCTGGTTTGTTTAGTAGTCTCACCTGAAGGGGACACAAGATGTGGTGACATGGATCATCATGCGACAGGCTCAGGCTGACATACATGTGTGGGCTAGAAACAACTAATATCTTTAACATTGGAAAAACTTTTCTGAGTTAGAGATGCCAAAATCAGGCATTGAGTTAGTGAATGCATTTCTATCCTCAGAGGGATTTACTTTATCTACAAAGTTTACAGTAATAAGGAGAAGAGAAATGACTTTTAAAACTCTGCATTGTGTTGAACAATCAGGTGTTAACAAGGTGGAATACTATGCATCTAAAGAACTAAATCAAAATGTGAAAATATATCTTTATGCTGTATAAAAGCAGCAAACTGTAATTTAAAGGTAACTTATTTAGTGTTTTGTAAAACATAATTATTCTTCTTATAAAATAAAACTAATTTTAATATGCATGTATTTGGCAATTTGCCTATAGATTTTATATAAATGTAGTAACTCAACTTCCATTGTCTCTTTTGTCTCTCTTGACATTTACTTAGTGTACTTTCTTATTTACCTCAGAATCCAGTATTCCTTTCACTAGATTTTTCCCCCAAAAGTACATGTTTTGGGTACACCAAATTGAAGTTTCAATTTTCTCAAGGGGCTTTTAAGGCTTTTTGATTCTCTAAAAATATGGTTCCTGATAGTTTTCAAGACATAAATGTCTTATTCTCCTAGTTTCAACAATCTAAAAGCACCTTTAATGGAAAAATATTACTAGACATTTTTAAATGTGTATTATATTTCTATGTTTAAATTTTAACACAATAAAAATTGTTCAGAGTGTATTGTATATTTGGAATGGATTCCTATATAAAGATCAGAACAATTGCATATTATACTTAAAAGAATCTAAAAAGTCATTTAATTTTAATGATGCTTAATAGTTTTAAATTACACGTCTAATCATAGACACTACTAAGGCAGAGAGCTAGGGATAAACCTCATGTTTTTTCTCTGTGTTAATGCAATCTGATTCAACTTACGTGTGGCCTGCTGATTATCTAATAGGGAGTGGACATTCCCAGAAATGTGTCATCAGACTATTCTATTGTATGAACACCAGTAGTGTGCTCATACTAAATGATGCAATGACAAGTTTACTAGGTGACATATCCTATGAAACCATTATAAAAGAATATTATGTGCTTGTCCAAAGTATCATTATGTGTTATTGTATATGTGCTGCTGTCAACAATGCCGTTCCCACTTATACAATTCCCCTTTAAATTTTATTATGATTTTTTTTTCCATCGAAACTGATCTCCATCCATAAAGAACATGATGGAGACAGTGGAGTCATGCAGGGGTAAGTATTGAATAGATTAAAACTGCAGAGACTGAACTGCCCTGGCCCACAGGGTCTTCAAACGGAACCTCGGAGGGGGTGCCGAAGTGAAAGTAAAGGACAGGAGACACGAAGAAATGAGGGCAAGTCTGAACACTGATCAAGCCCCGTTTATTGAAAATACTTACAGGGTTTATACAGGCAATATCTAGGGCAAGGGCAGGGTTGTTGTGGAAACCTAATGGCAGATATCCAGCCATCCGTCCTTGGCAGGAAGAACTCCAAGATAAGGGAGTGAGCTCTGAGGGAAAGCAGCTACCACCTATGGAAGCAAAACAAGCAAGCGGCCTGGCCTCCCAGGATCCGGAGGAGCCCACTACGTGTCAGGCATCAGTTCCCAGGGTCGGGGTGGAGTGGCCTAGGCTGACCTCAGCCTACTATGTGCCAGGCAGAGGTATAGAAAATGGAGTCTACAGACAAGGTGGAATTGCCCAATGTTTTAAGCCAAGAGCAGCTAAGGGCAGCTCCCCACACTGAACCACAGCATTTGTGAGACAAGAAAGAAGGAAGCTAACACTGAATGACACATTGTCTTCCAGGGATTATGTCAGATACTGTGCTAACCCTTCTTATTTAATTTACATAAACACATTTGGATCTGTTCCTCTGATTAAAATTAATGACTATTTGTCCTGATCACTTTCCCACATGAAGAGAAGCGAAGACAGGAATTCAAGGCACAAACCTGGAGGCAGAAATTAGAGTGGAAACCATGGAGGGATGCCGCTTAATTGCTTATTCCTTCTGGACTGCTCAGTTTACCTTCTTATACACCTCAGGACCACCTGCCCATGGGAAACATTGCTCCTTCCCTGTAAATCATCAATCAAGAAAAATGCCCTGCAGGTTTGCCTATAGGCTAATCTGATGGGGGCCTTTTCTAGCTCAAGTTCTCTCTTCTCAGCTGACTATTGTTTGTGTTGAGTTGAGAAAACACTAGCCAACACAATGGCCAACATACTAACCATACACACAGTTTCATGCATGAAGGAACTGAGCTTTGGCAAGATTAACAGTGTCTGTTACTGCCTGTCAACGCGTGCTAATCACTATCATTAGGAAGTAGCAACTTAGCAAGTGAAGTTCAGCTGGTTAAGATGCATGGTAGAAAACAAGGAAGTTATACCTTGCAAAATTATGCAAGGAATTCTTGAATTAGCAATTGGGGCAAGAGAATGTCTAGTTCTAGATATGGTATATTTTGACTCTAACAACTTTAGTTTTTTCCATTTGTTTAATCACTTTACAGCTTGATCTTAGTCCCTTCCCTCATCTCCTCCCAGTTCCACCCTTATACCCCCCTCTATTTCTCTCAGAGAAGGGGAAGCCCCCAAGGGGCACCAATCCACCCTGGCACCTCAAGACACAACAGGACTAAGCAGATCCCTTCCCATTAAGGCCTAATAACACAGCCCAGCTAGAGGAAAAGGATTCAGAGACAGGCAACAGAGTCAGAGACAGCCCCGACTCCCATTGGTAGGGGGCCCATGTGGTGACCAAGCTATAATGTGTAGGGAGTCTAGGTTTAGCCCATGGATACTGTTTGGTTGGTGGTTCAGTTTCTGTGAGCCCCCATGGTCCCAGGTTAGTTTACTGTGTAGGACTCCTTGTGGTGTTCTTGACCCCCCCCCCCCCCCCCCCCCCCGCTCTCTCTGTCCTCTTCTATTCCAGAAAACTCCCTAGGTTTGGTCTATTGTTTTTCTGTGGATCTCTGCATCTGTTTCTATCAGCTGTTAGATGAAGCATCTCAGAAGACAGTTATGTTAGGCTTATGTCTGCAAGCAGAGCAGAGTATCATTAATTGTCACAGGGGTTCGGTGTCTCCCATGGGGTGAGTCTCAAGTTGGGCTAGTCATTGGTTTGACATTCCCTCAATCTGCTCCATCTTTATCTCTACACATCTTGTAGGCAAGCCACATTTTGGGAGTAAGATTTTATGGGTGGCGAGGTGTTTCCTTCCCTCCATTAGAAGTCCCACCTGGTGGCAGGAGGTGGTGATTTCAGGCTCCTTAACCCCCCACTGCTAGGAGTCTCAGCTGGGGTCATTCCTCTAGATTCCAGGGAGCCTCCCCTGTCTGAGAGATGCTTCTCTCTCCTAGTCCTTCCCTCTGCCTTGCTCTTCCCACACCTGATCCCCACCCCCATTACCTTTTCCTACCCAGTTCCCTCCTTCTGTCTACTTCGGATATCTATTTTATTTCTTTTTCTGATTATCCTGAGTGAGGTAACCCAAACCCAGAAAGACAAGCAAGGTATGTACTCATTTATTAGTGGGTATTAGCCACAAAGTACAGGATAACCATGCTACAATCCACAGACTCAAGGGAGCCAAGAAGGACCCAAGAGAGGATGCTTGAATCTGACACAGCTTTATTTTTAATACTGGTTACATTAACAGTGTGAATATTCTCTAAATTCATTTTTGATTTTTAGTATTTCTTTGTAAGAATGCTCCTTTCATTATTGCTTTCAGCATCACCCTGGAAGTTCTAGCAAGTGTTATAAGGTAGAAAAAAATATAAGAAATGTATGCAGATGAGAAGATTTATTTGTTCACAGCTGACATAATTATCTATGTAGACAACTGATTAAGAGCACTGCTTGACCTAGTAAGCAATTATAAAAATGTTGAAAAATGTTAGATTGATGCTCTCCAATGAAATATTTTCCTACATATCAGTATTGAATGGGTGGAATTTAAATTACAACCCTCCAAATATTAAAGTATAAATTTTATAAAGACAATATAAAATCAATATGTAGAAAATCACAAAACCCTATACAGTCTATTTTAAAGTAAATAGATGGAGAGATAGGAAGTTTTGATATTTGCAAGACGTCAGTTCTTCTCAATTTCATCTATTGAGTCCACACAACAGCAATAACCCTCCCTGAAAATGGTACAGACTCATTCCTTGTAAGGCTTGAATGAAGCAGTCACAGGCAAGAAAACAGTCATCAGAAAAATGAAGAGCATAGTTAGAGGACTGGGGCTACTTGCCTGGAAAAATTTTATGAAGGCATAATAATCAAGAGTTTGACACCAATGAAAGAACAGATAAATATGTAAACAAAATTGAGTCTAGAAATAAGCCCACATAGAAGTATACTCTACTGATGGTTGACAAAAGGGCAAAGTCATTTTTTAAAAACAGTTTCACAGTGGTTTATATGAATTTCATGATGAGGATATACTACTTGTGTTCAACATATACATTGTGGGAAAAATAAAAAGTTTAAATAAATTCTCAAAGAAACACAGCAGAGCTTATTATTTTTTTTTTTTACAAAGTATATGCTGGAACAATATAAATAGACTAGCCTTACTTTATTTGTTTGTTTGTTTCTCTCTTTTTATTTAAGTAATTTATTCAGATTACGTCTCATTTGTTATCCCCTCACTTGTATCTTCCCTTTCCCCTTCCCTCCCTCTCTCATCCTGTTCCCCTCCCTTAGGTCTGTGACAAAAAGAGACATTGTCCCTCTCTATAAGATCATAGCCTATCAGGTCTCTTTCTGGTAGCCTGCTTACTCTTCCTCTGAGTGTCATCAAACATCCCCACCAAGGAGAAGGGACCACCAGGTTCATGTCTGAGTCAGTCCCTGCTCTCCACACAATTGTGGAGAATGTGCTGTCCATTGGCTAGATCTGGATAGGCGGTCTAGGTTTATTGCATGCATTGTCTTTGTTGATATAGTAATTTGAGCTGACTCACCTGAATCCAGGTCCGGCAGCCTTAATGATCTTGTAGCTTTCTAAGACCATCTGGATCTTTCTATTTCCCCATTCTTCCTTAACTCTCTCACCTATTGTCCCAATAGGAAGTCACAGTATCTATCCCAATCTCTGGCTAAGTGAAGACTTTCAGGGGACATCTCTGTTGGGCTAATGTCCAATTATAAGTGAGTATATGCCATGTATCTTCCAAGGAGTAGAATAGCTGAGTCTTGAGGTACGCCTATTCCCAGTTTTCTGAGAAGCACCAAATTGATTTCCAAGGTGGTTATACAAGTTTACACTCCCACCAGCAATGAAGGAGTGTTCCCCTTTCTCCACATCCTTGCCAGCATATGCTGCCACTTGAGTTTTTGATCTTAGCCTTTCTGATGGGTGTAAGATACAATCTCAGAATCATTTTGATGTGCATTTTTCTGATGACTAAGAACATTGAGCATTTTTAAGTGTTTCTCAGTCATTTGATATTCCTCTGTTGAGAATTCTCTGCTTAGTTCTGAGCCCCATTTCTTAATTGGGTTATTTGGTTTGGTGGTGTTTAATTTCCTGAGTTCTTTATATATTTTGGATATTAGTCCTTTGTCAGATGTAGGGTTGGTGAAGATTTTTTCCCAGTCTGTAGGTTGTCACTTTGTTCTATTGACAGTGTTTTCTGGCTTACGTAAGCTTCTTAGCCTCCTGAGATCTCACGTATCAATTTAATGAAAATTCATATTATTAATTTTTAGCAAATAGTACTAAAAGTGCAGACATTTAAAAAAATTGTAAAGTCACTAGAAATATACTGCAGACCTAACTACAAAATACAAAACTATGAAACTCCTTGAATGTAACCTAGAAAAAAATAGCTTTGGATATGGAAATTCACACCAAAGATGCAATTAAGGAAGAATGTGTAACTTGGGGGGTTGCTAAAATTAAAAACATTGCCATACCAATGACCAAATCAAAAGAATGAAAAGATGAGAACATATTTGCAGAAGGCACATTTAATGGGAGACTTATATTTACATATATGAACAACTATTAAAGCTCAGTGAAGAGATGAATACCTTAATTAAAGATGAACAAAAGACCTGGGTACACACTTCACCAAAGAATATATACAGATATTAAATTGGTACATTTCAATGCCCAATGCCATGTGTCACTAGAGAATTCCAAACTGAAACAAGGAGGCGTCACTGCGCACTCATTAGGTTGGCCAGAATCCTAAACACTGGAGACATCAAATGCTGATAATGATGTGGATGAATGGAAAACTCATCCATAGTGGAGAGAACTGCAACCTCAAATGGAGACTCCAGAAAACAGATGACAGCTTGTGTTTCTTTTGTGAAACAAGGTCTTATGTATCCAGGATGACTTTGGTGAATCTTGAGGTGACCTTGAACTTTGGATCCTTCTGTAGCCACTTTCTTAGTGTTAGGCTTTCAGATATAGGTCAACAGACCTGATTTACTGAATTTCAGAACAAGGTCCAGGTTTTGTGCACATTCATTAGCATTCTACAAACCTAGCCACATCCTCAGCCTTAAGGCAGTTTTCTTTACCAGACCAGCCATACTCTAGTCATGTTAACCTGGTGTCATACCCTGGGGGCAATCTATCTATTAATAAATGCATAGAAAGCAGATGAAACAAAACCTTCCCAAGTTGTTTGTAGAAACTTTACCTATAGCCAACAAATATTAGCACTAATCATGCCTTCAACGACTAGTGGAAATATAAACTATACTTTAGATATTGAGTATTATTCAGCACCAAAAAGAAATATGTGAGAGGAACTACTGAATATTCAGAAGATTCAGTTTCTTTATTGAAAGAAGGCAAGGCAAAAATTTTACATAGTGTGGTTCCAATTCCATGACATTTTAGGGAAAGAAAAAGCAGGGAGTCCATAATAGGATAAATAGTTATTAGTGACTGAGAAGAGGAAGAGACTGACAAGTTAACCAATCAGGATTTCTTGTTACTGATCATATAATAGTGAATATATATCTTGTGTCTATTGTGGCCCCCAAAATAAGAGTGAACAATGATAGAAACTGTGGGGGTCAGGCATTAGGATGCCTCAGTACAGGCTCTTCATGTGTAGAAAATATGATCATCTCAGTATGAACATCAATATTTCAGGAGGTTATGTGGGAGCATTGAAGACATAGGTTATGTTTTTATACATTTTTTCCTCTAAATATAAAACTTCTCTGAAAACTATAGCATTGTTTTAAAAGGCAGGGCTTTAGGTGTGGTAGCTTATAACTGTAATCTGAGTGGTTAAGGTCTAAATAGTCAGACTTTTATTCACGTTTTACACACACACACACACACACACACACACACACACACCAAACCAATTTTGAGTATAAATACACATATATACACTTAATAAACATTTCTTATCTGCGATGACAGTGCTTCCTGCAAGACCCAAAAACCGTATAACAAAAAAAACCAATACTAAATATCTAAGCGTTCTTTCAAATTGTTGACTACAACTACCTAAGAAACTCCCAAAACACACAGCCTATTGGTCTTGCTATTGGTTGCCTTCAAGAGAATGAAAACAAGTCTCTATTGCTGAAAATACAATACACTTCAGATACAGGCCTCAGAGACCTCTGAGACAGAATGATATGGAGACCCTCTCCCTCATTTCTATCCTTCATGGTACCAGCAGATGCCAACCATACAAGCTTCCAAAGGAGGGAGACAACCAACAGTCCTACCCAACTATGATGCCTATGAGCCACATAAATGACCATCATTGCACAGTAGCCCTGTGGGTGCAGTAAGGGTACTAATACCATGACGGTAACCCACAGCTCTCTAATGGCACTTAAGATACTCTGAACAAGAGTGATATCATGCCTGGTACTGGAAACCTAGCTAATTACCCAGTGCTAATGAAATCATGGTGATTTGGGGAAAATATCCTACTACTAATTTACTAAACAGCAAAATCTCTAACAACAATCTGTACATATTGTCCTTATATCCATAGATAAGTGTAGACTTCACCCATCATCAAAGAAACTTTGCAACAGACAGGAACCACTACAGAAAAAAATCATAACCAATTAAAATGCTGAGTTGTGGAGCCTAGTCTTAAGGTATAAATAAACAAAATTCTCCCAAACTGAAAGGCTCAGAGACTATTGTAAATGTTGGGATGGAAAGACTGTAAGAGCCAGAGCAATAAGCAGTTTGATGTAAGATTGTGTCTCCTAGCAACACCAGAAGCTATACCAACAGAATTTTTTCAACATGACTGCCCAAATGTGAACTGAATAAGGATGACACAAATGGACATGCCAAACTGGACAGACAGAGAAAAGCCCTCAAGCATTCAACTGCACAAAGACTAGAAGCAATGGAAGAAAGCTGGAGGGAGGGAGGGAGAGAAAGAGAGAGAGAGAGAGAGAGAGAGAGAGAGAGAGAGAGAGAGAGAGAGAGAGAGAGAGAGAGAGAGACAGACAGACAGACAGACAGACAGACAGACAGACAGAGACAGCGAGAGACAGAGAGTGCCATCTCCATGAAAGAACACACCAATTGATTGTCCAGTGCCAAGTGGTCATCTCTAAAAAAACATACATCTAAGTGACCTTATATGCACTCAGAATGTTATACATATGAATGCATGTGTGTGTGAAAGTGCATATATGCTTGCAATGACAATTAGTGAAAAAGAAGGCCATCGGTTTGAAGGAGAGTGAGGAGGGGTACATGGGAGGGTTTGGAAGGAAAAGAAAGAAAGAAAAATATTGTAATCAAAATAAAGCCTTGTAAATCTGAAGAAAGGAAACCAATTAGAATGAAGATGAAGGGGAAATTAAAGAAAGTGGGAGGAAGGCAAAAGTGAGGGAGCAGAAAGTAGTGAAAAAAATACAGACTATTTTACCAATCATAGATTATTCAGGTTAAAAAGTTCCTAAACAAAAACGTCCAGGATACTTTCAAAGGTCATGAGTTCAATTCCCAGCAACCACATGGTGGCTTACAATCATCTATAATGAGAACTGGTGCCCTCTTCTGGCCTGCATGTGTATGTGTTGGCACAGCGCTGTACACATAATAAATAAATAAATAATTTAAAAAATATCCAGGATAAGAAAAAAAGAAAAGAAAAGAAAAATATTTAGAGAATCAGTTGAGTATGAATAGAGTGGGTATGGGATGTAAAGAAAAGGATTTTAAGGGTATTGAATCAAGAATGTGAGTGCGGTAAAGCCTGAGGGACTCCTGGTTTTCATCCTGATAGCTGTCTTCTTGAGCAAAGAACAATAAGAGCATTCCCTTGTGGCCTGGGAGATGCTGGACCACTCCAGGCTGACCAGGCTTCTGCCAGGTGCTGACTCAGAAACTTTCAGTCCTAAGCTAAGATTGAGTAGCATGGTTTGGTTCTAATTATCTCATAATCAGGTGCCCAATGAGATTTGGAAAATAGAGTAAATTGTCTCAGGCATATTTTTCTTTTTGGAAAACCTACAGTTGTTCCTTATGAGGGATGAGGAAGATGACACCATATTGGGGTATCATCAATACCGCCCTGGTCAGCACAGCTGAAAACAGCAGGATTATGCTTCATCCTTGGGAATATTCACTCCCTTTTTGTCTGTTCTGGAATAGCACAAAGAAGAGGGATTTCATGGAAGTTTCCCCCAGTGAATTATAGTTTTGCAGTAGCACTGATTTATCATCCAAGAGACCAGTTCATAAAATAGAAACGCAATAAAACATAATGAGGAGTGGGTTTTTCTTGTCCCTCCATGCAGCTCTTATTGACATTAATAGGACCTGCAAGTGATTTGGGGAAGGGGAGTCTGCACGGTGCCTCCAAGGGCTTTTATATTTAGACAGATTCAATGAGAACATTCCATGTGTTTTCTTCGGGCGCAAAATAGAATAAAAAGAGAGACACAAGGCTTGTCCTTGGAGAATACTGTGGCTTTCTGTTGGTGTAATTTGATTTATTTTCCCATTCAGGGGTGTGAGAACAGGGCAGGGGAGCCAGGAGGCATTGAGCAAAGAGGGTGCTGTTTTATTACTTCAACCCAACGTGTTAAGAATGAGTTCGCTATCATCATTTCAAAACACACCTTTTAAAAGTGCATCTACTTCGTGTTGATGTGGCACTCCACATGGTATATTGTACCCCACCCCATTCTGACAATATATAAAAACCATCTCTGAAGGCGGGGGAGTAGAAGTAATGTTTTTTTAAATCCCAATTCAATCAGACTTCAATGTCTCACTGGATTAAAGGTAGTCGCCTTTCGCATCTGTTTTCTCTAACTTAGTGTGTCCTGTCCTCGAGGTTGTTAGCACTACTGAGAAGGTAACAATATTTATATTTTAATGAAAAAAATGACACATTTTTATGGCACAGTATGTGAAAAGCATAAGGCATTCAAGTATACAAACTCATGACGATTTTGCCACTCAGAAACAGTACCACAGAGCTATATTTTAGACAATGCGTATGTATAATTTATGGAATTAGTAATTGTATATCTTACCTTGTAAGTTGCTTCATGATAACCATTTTTCCACATCTTTGTACAACCTTTGAAAACATGACATAAATGGCTGAATAATTAATTATTTATTGATTAATTACAGGTGTTTAGGTTGTTTCTAAATTTCTGCTATTAACCAGAGTCCCTTTTTATAATGTTTTGTGCTGGAAATTGGCACTCAATTCTTACAGCTTTTCACATATTTGCCATGTTGGTAGGTAAAACTATTCCAGCTTAAACTTTTTGTTTTCATTAGTTTGATTAATAAGGCAACTGAGCAGTTACTCAAATATTTATTTGGCTGTGAAGTCATTATGTGCTGAGTAGAAAACATTTTGTTACACCACATAAATCCTCCTATCTCAGTCTGGAGGTTGTTTTAGCCTGGATTTAAGGATCAGTTCTGAGCAAATGTTTTAGTGCTGGAAGCTACAGATTTTATTAGAGAATGCTGAGAGACAATTTGTCTTAAAAAGACGTGTAATTACTCATGGAGTAAGAAAGAAAGTTCCAGTCCACATCCCACTATGTCTGACAATGTGTATGCAGGGGTCAAACCCTGCTTTCTTAGAAGTCTGGGAGTTAGGGCCCTGCCTTGAGACAGTGGGTCTCCCAGTATCCATTACAACCTTAACTAAGATAGATAAGTGGGCTCAGCTTGAGTGGCAGCAGTTGTAAGCATAGCTTGGCAAGCTCAAATGAGAGAAAATGGACTAGGAGCTGGCACAATACTTACTGCTCTTGCAGAGGACCAAGGTTCAGTTCCCAGCAGCCACATGGCAGCTCATAAGCTATTGTAATACCAGTTTCTGAGAGAACCTGTGACCTCTTTTTCATTTTCCACCTTTGGCACATTAGCTGAATTCTCAGCTAAGACAGTGATGCCAACGCTGACAGCAACTTGGACATGCATAGTCACACGTGGGTATGCATGGTGTGTGTGTGTGTGTGTGTGTGTGTGTGTGTGTGTGTGTGTGTGTGTGTGTGTGTATACATGTGTTGGTGTGGTGTAAGAATAAACTCATTATATAGCATTTCCATTATGTTCTTGCTGTTTTGAGTTTCAACAGAATCTAGGCTTGGTGTTCCAGCCCGCTTGACACACCCTTGCTAGTGACATGATGGCTTTACAACCTGAGTCTGTTCATTTCCATTGGCCTGTGGACTGGAAGCAGAGGTTCGATTTTATTCAGGCCATTGTTTATAAAATTTTAGATAAGGAAACAATTTTTTTGTACAAGATTTCTGCAACCGAATAGAGCTCAAAGGAGCAAAAAGCAAAGAGCAAAGCACCTCAAATACTTTCTCCAAAATGCAAAGATCTGTTGGTGATTGCATTTCTCCTCCCCTCCCCTCACTTTACTCCTGTCTTCACCCCTCTCCTCTCCTCTCTTCTCTTCTCTTCTCTTCTCTTCTCTTCTCTTCTCTTCCTCTTAAACAATGTCATACTAAATAATTTCCAACTTCAGATCCCCTTGCCAGTGTCCTGAGTGCTGACGTTGGTCATGTGCCCATACCTGGCTCTATTTTATTTCCATTTTCTCCTTTCATAGATACTCTGAAGCTTTAACCAGCCACCTATCTAGGCATGCCGAACAACAGAATAAACATTTGTCTTCAAAAAACACTAAATTTCATCTTGGTTAATTATTATGTTTCTAAAAGCATATTTGTTTATTTATTAATACAATTAAAATGTTAAGGAAATTATTTTCTTAGGATTTGTGTTTTTATATGCTTTTTTGATACAAACTTGATTTCACAATATAATTAAAATTATTAAGCAGCTTATTATGATACATTAACTTTTTCTTCCCCTTTCATACCGCTTGACATAGTTTGTCTTGAATTTCTGTCTACTTTGGTTTCTCTTGTAGAGAAAAACACCCTTGAAAATCGGTTTCTTGTCCCTGTTTCTCCCACTACACTCTGAGAGATCTCATCTTCTTTATCATGGCAGAGATGTCTAGAAGGCTGTCTTAGCTTTCCTTTCCCTTTAACGTCTCTCTTTTCTGTTGCCAGTCTTGTTTCCGTGTAACTTGTGGGGGACACTAGGGGGACATTAGACATTTCTCTCTAACCTTCATAAGTGATGGGCTAGGTGACATCACTCTGGAAGGATTTTTACCAGAAGGGCAGAGGATGTCTCAAGAAGAAGTAATTCTGAGGTGGGAGTTCAGGAGTGATGGATCTTTGTACCAAGAGGTGAGACAAGGGGAAATGGTTAAAGGGGAAACAGCAGGGTGAGGGAAAGGTCCTGGCTTGCCCTGGTGCTATGGAGAAGAAAGCTTCAGAAGGAGTCATACTGTGCTCCACCGTATCCTTTTGGCAGTCTTTTTTAACAATTCGTAAAGCAAGAGAAAGCAGAGTGGCTTAAAAAAAAAAAAAAAAAAACCACTAAGCTCTTACTAGAAGGTTGGTAAAGTAGCAGAGTGGGCAGCTCACCTAGAGCTGAGTAACAGACTTTCAGAGTGCACCTGAGTAGATGGGCTTTTATTTTCGGGTAAGGCATAGCAGCTGCTTTGTTAATTGTTTTGAGTGACTACGAGAATTATTTGACTAGTTCTCAAATTAACGCTCTTAACTCACATGAGCATATTTCAAGCTTGGAAACGTGTCATACAAACCACACTGAAGTTGTTTTCCTGGTAAAATCTCCCTCTGGCAGGGTGGCTGCAGGAAAGACCTCTTCCCCTCCCACTCTTCACTGCCTGGAGTCCCACTGCTACCAAGTCCTCTGAGGAGGGCAGTAGAGACCCACTGATGAGGCTGTGGTTGAAAACCTTTTCTTTTTCCTGCCCAAACTAGATTTGCCATCTTTCCCTGCATAATTTGATCATCCATGCTCAGGGGAATAATGGGGTTCCAGCGGGAGGGTTTCAATGACTGTGTCTTGGCACACTTGTCTTTAAGACAAATGGACTCACAGACCTAGACAGGGAAATCTGGCTTGTAGGTAAGTACACAGTGTGCAGCCTCTGAGACCTCCTACGCTGTCTTGTTCCCTGGAGGGCTCACCTATGACATGAGCTGACTCAGACCTGGTGTCCACGTCTCCAAATCCTGCAGCTTTTCATGTATGATTCTGCAGTCTTTCTTCTCACCATGTGCTTACTCACCTTATCATGCTAAAAACATTTTGACTCAAGGTCTGGTTCTGTCTCGTTTCAAATTGAACCCAAGTCAGAGTTGCTCTTTAGCAGAGGGTTTATTTAATTCCTGAATATTTCCTTAAAGGGTAGAAAAAGCTAGAGAAAGCACGTGCATTTTGATAGAAAGGCTAGAAACAGGAACACCAGATGAGAGGAAAATAACATCAGGCCATAAAGGAAGGAGTGCCACCATGTCACTTTAAGTTTGCTGCTGGATGAACCCTGTGCACCATGAGATGCTGGTCGCCATGAGTGAGGGGCAGAGAAGTGGAATCTGACCCAGACCTTGAAGATGGGATGACTGAGAAAGCTGGCGGAAAGAGAAGAGACATTCATAACCTTGTTGTTCTCCTCTGTCAGACGCTGGCCTAGCACTGGGAGGCAGACTTCAGGGACAGGACAGCTTCCAGTTAGCATCCAGTGATACCACAGTCACCATGATTTGACTGGATGGTTAAAGCAGGTCAGGGGTTTTATTCATGATGTGAAATTAAGAGTTCATAAGGACACCTAGAAAGTAAGACTTTTGTTTAGTTTTTGGTTTTCAAGAAAAGGCCTCACTTTTTAGGCCAGTTAATCTCAAGTTCAAGATGGCCCTCTCCTGCCAGGCTTCTGGGGCTGAGATGACAGAGGTGAGCCACCTCTGCTGAAAGCAAATCATATAGACACTCGCTTACAGGAGTGAGTAAAACTGAGTTTTCCAGGTATGGCCCAGCCCTTATCTGTTCATGGGAGAGCTGTGGAGAACAATTTTCTACAAGTAATTATATCAGGACCCTCCCCCTAGAGTTAGCGTTGAGGAACTGAAAGTAGAGTTTGAGCATTATTCTTTCTTTCTAGGTTCTATTTTGGAATTGTGTTTTCGAATGTAGAGATGTTGTTTGTTATAAGGAAGAGATGCCTGAAAGTCTGTCCTGTAAGCCTGAGGGGCTGCCAGACACAGTAAAACAAAATAGTACAAGTGTAAATATAGGAAAAGGCCAGGCTTAGGGCTCAGGGGTCCAAGTTCAGCCTCTACCAATATGTCAGTCTGAATCTAGAAGGTGGGGCAGGACAATGGTAAAGAATATCTTTAACAAAGTACGTGTGTGTGTGTGTGTGTGTGTGTGTGTGTGTGTGTGTGTGTGTGTATGTGTGTTCACATCCATATCTCATTGAGGAGATAATGCATACAGCAACCTAGGTAACAAGGACACAAAGGATGTAGGGTAAGCCTAATGATTCCTGACATGATTGGGTTCACATTTCTGGTGCCTAAGGCTAGGGCACCTAGGACACCCAGTAAACAGAAGAAACTCTGCTGGTCACTGCCTGAGCACTATCTGGGTTATGTTTCTGAACACAGTCCAAGAGGCCTATGTTGATCAGGCCTGAATCTAGGCAGTTGATAGAAAACGGCTGAGCTCACTTTTTTGTGAACATAAGTCTGTCGGGGGATGGAAGAGAGGAGGGGTTGCCAAGGCCAAGGGAATAAACCAGATAAGCGAGTGTGGCGGCTCTCACAAACCTGAAACTGCTTCACTCAGACAGCATCAAAGCCACTCAACACTCACGAGAAGCACTATGTTTCAGGTGACAAGGCTTAACGGTCACTATGCCACATTCACAATCTACTGCTGTAGGAAGCGAACTTAAGTTTAGTTAACAAGAAGCCTGTGGGATGCTTCTACGGGGAAACCTGAAGTAGTGTGTGCTTTCCGGACATCTGAAAGGTTGAAGGTTCCTTGGTGAGTAAAGCGAAAGTCCTAAACCCAAAATCAGATGTTGTCTTACTAAATCAGCCCAGCTCCTGCAGCCCTCATCTTTTTTGCTCCGGAAATGTTTTTCTGACTTTGGGTCAGAGGAGCACCGCACTCTGCACCCCTTTGCCCACCCGCTCTTCCTGGTCTCATGTCAGGAATGCACACACATAAAGCTTTGAACAGCAGCGTCCTGTTACTGCTGCTGCTCTCAGCATCTGGTGACAGTGAGTGGGAGGTGTGTCTGTAATAGGTCTTTAGAAAAGAATGCATTGATTTCTCTGTGGATTTTTTTTTAAAAGGCTTTGGGACATGACTGAGGGAAGGGCTAATTACTATTTATGACTGCTTCATTCCCAGCTAATTGCCGGAGCTGCTGCAGACACTGAGGCCTTCATGGTGGCTCTGCACCAAATGTACAAACACTAATAAAATGGTCTATAGGGCCGATTCTTTGCACTTAAGTCCTGAGACACAGTCAGTGTGCTTGTGCATTTATGCATGAAAACATGTATGAATGCACACACACACACACACACACACACACACACACACACAGAGAGAGAGAGAGAGAGAGAGATGGATGAGGAGGAGAGAGAGAGAGAGAGAGGAGAGAGAAGCGAGAGAGAGAGGACAGACAGACAGACAGACAGACAGACAGACAGAGAGACAGACGGAGATAGAGAGAGAGACAGAGACAGAGAGAGAAAGGGTGACAGGGGGTAGGTGGTCCATAGGTAGTTCTTGAACTCCTCTGTAGTAGTTCTTTTGTATACTAGAAGTCATATGTTATTTTGTATTTTTCTTGAGTTAATAGGTTGATGAAGGACATGGAAATAGTATGGAAGAGACAGGCCCTTTGACATTTCATTAAAGGAAAAGCAGAGAGATGCCCTGTGGAACCTGGTCCCCTCAAGACAGGCCTGCATTTTCTGCTTATGATTTCTTTTTCTACTTTTGATGAACTCAAGGCAATTGCAGGTGGTACAGGGTGTTCCTAGGCATAGTACAGCTGGACCAATGCTGAGAAGATGTTTGAAATGGGCATCCATTATAGAAAGCACAGACCTCCTCACTTGGCTGGGAGCAGGGAATGGGACCAGGAACCTAGGGAAAGCACTCTAAAACCTGGCTACCTCTTAATTATCTTACAGTCAGACAGGTCTCCTCTCCTCTGCTCTCCTCTTCTCTTCTCTCCCTGTACCTCCCTCCTTTATTCTCTCTCTTCCTTCCCCCTTCTCTCTTCTCTCTCCTTCTCTCCAATTCTCTTACTTTTTTCCCAGGGAAAAAGTAAAGTGAATTGAATGAGAGTAGATTAATCAATCCTTAACAGATAATTAATGTGATATCTATTAAATGTTAATTAACTTGGAGTGGAAAGTAAATAGAAAGCATGTACCCAAGTGACACAACAACAATAACAAAAACAACACAAATATTTAGTAAGGATCAGTCTTTCCGTTTGACTTTCCTATCAAGGAGACCAGACTGATCTTAGGTAGAATGGCCGGGGCAGACTCTACAGGATGGTCCCTCTAATAAAGAGTGAGGATGGTCTGTCTCTATGGTGGGGGGTCGGGGTAGGCTCCAGGTTGATGTCAGGGATGGGCCTAGGGTGTTTTCACCAGGAATGGTCAGTTCCTAGGGTCATGAGGATTGGGTGGATCTTGGGAGTGTAAGCAAAGCAGCTCTTCCTATGGTGAAGACACCTGAGGACTGGAGAGGTTTTTCTAAGAGAGCCAAAAAGGAAGCTATGCCCAGGTTCATGGTTTAAGAAGTTAGTAGCCAAATTCTCAGCACAAAGCAGATTTATTCCCCAGATGGAGCAAGCCAGGGGGGAAGGCTGCAAAGGCAGACAGCAACAGCAGCAGCAAGCAAGCCAGCAAGCCAGCCAGCCAGCAGGTATTTTGCAGAAGGAGGCTTTTAAGGAGAGAAAGAGGGCATCTGTGCTAAAGTAAGTTGGTAAATCCTTAACGGACATGTTAGCCAAATAATGATCTTTGAATGTTGGACCTTAGTGTTTTGCCTCAGGAGTGAGTCAGGGGCAAAATAAGAAAATGGACCTTAGGTATTAGCTTTAGGAATATAATCTAAAGGTTTTTAGTAAGGGGGAGAAAGATAAAAGGAAAAACTTATTTTCACCATGTTTGCCATGCTGGGACCTGCAGCAGTCCTTAAACTTGGGGCAATGTGTGTTTGTGAGGCAAACTTCCGGACTTTGGTTTCCAAACCCCGGGGCTCCTGCCCTCAATGAAGGTCTTCGGTGATCAATACTGACAGAGAAGCAGATTTGCTTTCTGAGGAAATTCTAGGAGCAAGCTCATGACCAGCTCCAGGAAAAATTATAACAGATAGAAAGAAGAACATGTTTTTGCTCACTGTAGGTCCATGCACATCCCTACCACTGGTCATTCTAGACATGAGATGGCACCACTAAGCACAGGCATGGAAAACTAACATTGTGCAGAATGAGGCAGAAGCTTTACAAGTTCCATGCTGACCTGAACAACCACTGAGGCAGACACCAAATATCATTGACGTTCTTCCCCTGGCCTCATCTTGGAGTCAGAGCGTAGAGTCAGAAATAAGTTTATTTAGGAAGCACAATAATATGATCTGTATCAGAACTTTGCCTATCAGATCCATACTAATTAAAAATGGCCAAAATTCATCCTGGAGTGATAATTCAGCACTTAATACTGTGTACTGCTCTTTAGAGGGCCCAAGTCTGGTTCTCAGCACCCATGTTGGTTGGATCACAAAGGCCTGCAACTCTCATTCCAATAGATCCATTGACCTTTTTGAGTCCCTGCGGGCACCTGCACATATGTGGCACACTCCCTCCCTGCCATCACAAACAAAAAGCAAATATTATTAAATGTCTAAAATTGAATTTAAATGAAAATTAAGGTAATATTCATAGACATGGCTTGGAGTCACAGACTAGCTAGCTATCAATTCCTTGTTGTAGGTCAGATTTCTGGAAAAAAAGTGGATCACAGTTTTTGTTGTTGCTTTTTTAAATAGATTTTTATTGTGTTTAAAATTTTTCATGTATACATGCAGTGTGTCTTGTTTTTAAGATATAGCATTTTAATCGTATTTTTGAGAATGTCATGCACACATACACACAATATATTTTGAGTATATTCATCCTCTATTCTCAGCCCAACTCCTTCCAGTCCCACTTGTACCTCCTCCTGACTTTTTATTTTTAATAATTCAACAATTTTTGTTGCTTATCAGCTCTTGGGTGTAAGGGCACCAACTGGAGTATGGTTGAAATACCAGGACCCACATCCTTAAAGACAGTTGACTCTCACCAGAAGCCATCACTTGTCAATAGTTTGGGAACCTCTCATCTTCTTCTGGAACAGCTAATACCTATTATTCTTGTGAAACTCTCATAGAATTGCTGCTGTGGATCCTGGAAAAGGTACAAGGGTTTTCCATTTTAGTTACAACTGACACTGGAGGCTAGGGTACTGATGCATGTCAAATCTGTCTGCTTTTCCAGAAATATTTGATTCTGCCATATTCTTTTAAAGCATTGTTTCTGCACCTTTACAAACTATATGCTGAAATGCTCTCATTGTTTTTTGTAAGTGGAGTCTAAGAAAATATTGATCTGCTAGGGAAGCAGTGACAAGATCTCATGCCTGAGGGGCATAAGCAACAGCAATATGCTGTTTTGCTGGAAGCTTCAGGGCCATACTGCCTTTGCGGGCTATAGGGCATATGATACTGTCCTTGTTCACGTGACATTGTCCCAGTCATCTCTTCACAGTGACACCAGTCATTCTGGATGAACAGCCCACTCAGCCCTAGTATAACTTCATTTTGCTAATTACGTCTTCAGTGGTATCATCTCCCAGTGAGTCCACACTCTTGGTTTCTAGTGCCTAAAATTTCAACATGGGAAAAATCATTTTTTAGCAGAGAGCACAATTTGATGCACAAGAATGCTCTTTTGTTTTAAAGTGCTCAGTTCTGAGTTGGTTCACCATTAGCTCAAGTGGATTATTAACTTTCATGGCCTCCTTCTGTAAAAGATTCTGATAGAGAAATCTTTACAAAGGTATCTGTGATACATATTCTAGAATGATCTGAAGGCAGAGCAAGTCTTCTGTTTCCATTTCCTGTACACGTCTGTCCTACTCCAGTGATTTCTGTCCCTCAAGAGCTATGAGATACACATGAGGTGAGTTAGGATGTGCCTATTAGTGCGCTCACATTAAACTTGGGTGTGAAGCTGTGAACACTGCTTACTCGTCATTTGTCCTTACTGTGTGAGCCTGAGGACCTGAGTTCTATCTCTAGACCCATGTAAAAATGCTGGATGTGGTGCACATAGTGGCAATCTTAGCCCTGGACAGGTAGAGACAAGAGAATCCCCACGGCTTGTGGTCTAGCCATTTTTAACTGAAGAAACAAGATCCCAGCTCACAAAAAGACCATAAGATGGGGAATAATTGATGAAGACATCAAGTATCAACCCAAGACTCTGGTGTGGACAAGGTAATGAAATCAAACTCAATCATTATAAGGGGCGTTGGGGTTGCTTTGATCACTGGTATTACAACAGATTTGTTGAGCCAATATTTTGAGAATGCTCATCAATCCTTATGCAGTTGTTCAAAACTTGAAATATTATTTCATTTCTATAAGCCACAATCGAATTGCAAACTAACCCAAGGGCAGTGACTTCTCTTGCACTTTCTTTCCTTGTTTCCTGACTACACTTAATAGAATTACTTGTATAATATGTGTGTTCAGTGGTTGACTATGAATAGTTTTGAGTTTCAGAGTTTGACCTCTGAACAACAATATATTTTGTGGTTCATGGTTTATTGTTTATTTTTTTAAGCCTGAGTAGTTAATGTACCAACATGATGATTAGTTGAAACAGCTATCCTATGAGCCCTAGATCTTCTCTTGTCTCCACCTGTCCAGAGCTGAGATTGTTAACATGTATGCCAAATGTATACCATGCCCAATGTTTTTACAGGGGTTTTAGAAATTGAACTCATATAAGAAAAAACCCAATGTGCTGAACCAAGATCATAAAAGAGTGTAATCACAATACACTTTCTTATTATCTTTCTTGTCATGTTAAAATGTGTTCAAGAGCTAGGCATGGTGGTATGCCGCTGTGATTCCTGGGCCTGGACTGAGTCAGGAGAACTGTTTCAAGTTTGAGGCCAGCCTGACCTACATTATGAGACTATGCTTCTAAATTAAAGTCAATCAATCAAACAATTAAGCAAGATCTCTTCAAAACAAAATGTATTTGAGTGTGAAATGGGTAGCTGCACTACTGTTACATAGCTTCTATGCAGATATATGTCTACTCACTCTTGCTTTAAATCCCCAAATAATTGATTTTTGTAAGCAGAATATGTTCACTGAAACATTAATAAATATCTTTGTCTTCATTAAAATAAAGGGTTGCTAGCTGGAGAGGTGTCTTAGGTGAAAACATACTTGTGATGCTAGCATAAAGACCTGAGTTTATATTCTATATGATCCATGGAAGGCTAGACACACCTAGTACAAGCTTACAATCCCAGTGCTCATAAGTGAGAGATGCAGACAGGAGAATTCTTTTGGTTGTCCTGGACTCGCATTGTAGACCAGGCTGGCCTCAAACTCACAGGGATCCATCTGCCTCTGCTTCCCGAGTGCTGGGATTAAAGGCGTGCACTGACAGGAGAATTCTTGAAAGCTGGCACTTCAACTATCATTCCAAGAGCAGCAAACAGAAAGAGTCTGTGTATCAAAGTGGAAAATCATGAAAGACACCCAAAGTTGTGCTCTGATGTCTACACATGTGCTGTGACACACATCCACTCTCACTCACACAGACATACACCAATAAACATAATACATGGATAGATGATAGATAATTCATAGATGGATAGATAGATAGATAATAGGTAGACAGATAGCTGATAGATAAATAGATACTGAGATAGTTTATTATTTTCTTCTAACTTTGAAGCAGTAGCTTCTGTTCCTCAGGAAAAAAAAAAGAGCTCTAAGCTAGACTTCTGTCTTTGCTTTCTGCCCCCATACCTCCTCCCTAGTGGTTATGGATCCTTCTAATGCCATGTGTAAGAAGAAAGGATAAAAAAAGGAAACAGGGCAGCATTTCCTGCTTGTTTTATTGTCTTTTCCTTCTGGAATTTGGTAGGTAATACTGACCTCTTCTATTGAGCACTGGCATTGGCTGTTGGTGACGGTCATTCCTGGAGACCTTCTAGTCAAGCTTTGTCAGGACTTGGGACAAATGAGCATCTTTCCCAGTTGTGCCCATTTTTTCTTCTGTAGGTCACAGACATAAGGTCTGTTACAATTCTGGGCATCTAGCACCAGCCTCTAGTATACTCTCCTTCTCAGTGGCCCCAGAGCACAGAAGGCACTAGAAGCTCTCCTCCCCTTCTCTGTCTTTGCTTACATCTGTCTGCTCACTGGAAAACACCTTGTCAGATCTTACTAAAACCAATGAAGTCACCTCTTCTCTTCCACAGCCTTCTGTTGTCTTCTGAGGCTTAAACTGGGCTTTGAATACTATGATTCTCCTAAAAGACATGGAAATTTTTAAATATTTCTGCGTTGTCTCTCAGATGTTGTCTTTACTATGCCCCAAGGTAAAGGAGATGGTCAGTGGGTCTCACTGCTCCTTTTCACATAAAATGTAGACCTACAATAAACAATGATTTCCTGGGAGGGGGGAATGGTCTTTGCATAGCCTTTCTCCATGTGTGTGTGTGTGTGTGTGTGTGTGTGTGTGTGTGTGTACATGTGTGTGATCTGTTCACTGAATCTCTTAGCTACCTTAAAAGACACAGTGTAAAAGCCTTACAAGTATCCACAGATATCTAATTGCAGTATACTTTTGATAAGAAGGACTTATTCTCAAAGGCCTGATGAGGAATTTGATGTCCAAAGAAAGCAATAACTTGGAGAAAATACATGTGGCAACTTAGTTAAGCCATACCCAGAGCCACCAAAATTTCTGACTATGTGAAGAGTTTATGTTTTTCCTTTGGACAATACAGTCTGCAGAGTAGGTGGCAGACATGGTGAGGATAGTAAGAGGAAAAAGAAAAATGAACAGTTGGGGAAGAAATATATTACCCATTACTTGATATATCTTTCAGTGAGGCAGAAATTTTTCATGATAATTATATCTGTGAAATTCTTATATTTTTCAAAGTGAGGGATGGATAAAAATGAAAAAATAGAGGAAAACTAAACTCAAAAATGGTTTACTCTCAGTGATTCAATTGTCTTCTCTCTGTCCATTGTATGATAGTCTGGGTTAAGATGTGTTGGTTTAGACAATGCACCTTAACAACACGACAATTATTCCAAAACAACAAGTCAGTTTCTTATTTGAATTTACGTTAAAAATTATCAATAGGAATGGTACTTTAAAATAGAGCTGATGGAGACTTTAAACTAAAATCCCCAGGAAGTTGCTGATTCTAGAAGCTAAGGAGGCAAAGAAACAAAAATAAACTCAGAGCAGGACTGCTCTGCCTGCTCCCTCCCACCTTGAATCTCCCTGAATTTTCTGTTTTATTTTAAGCCTTTGGAGAACAAAACCCTGGCTGTTCCCTAACAAGTGAGAGTGACTTGCCCAGCCGCACAATAAAACATTTGTGACAAGTGACCACGCACACTCTCAATCCAGTTTATGCCCAGCACAAGGTTCATTGGCTCCTGATTCAACAAAGAGCCTTCTGTCTGAACTCCTCGCCAAGGCTGAAAGCCAATTGTCTGAAATACGATTGCTCCTTGAACCTCAGCCTCTCACAGATGCACGAGAGTTCCTCCTGGAAGGCCAGGACCCAATACAGCTGACTAAGGACATAGTTTTAATTCACATTTCCTTCATTCTTGAGTGTTGATAATTTTTTGCTTAGTTTCTCACATATATTTGTATATATTTGTGAGTGTGTATTTACATACATACATACACACACACACACTCATATTTAATATTTTCCACTCCCTTACCATCTATAAACCCATGGTTCTCTCTCTGAACCCCTCTCTTCTTTCCATTTAGTCCTACTGTAGCTATATTGCTAGAAAAAACATTCCATCCCTTCTTACAGTAACTATAAGCAGTTAGTGGCTCTTCAGGAAGAGATGGGGCCTCATGGCACTTTCTTTATCCATGATAAAGTATTAAACGGCTTAGGCCTTTTCTGCTTTTGTTCTTCACGAGGGCAAAGTCCATGCTGTACTGTACGTGAGCAGCATTTCATGGCCCTCATGCCCATCGTGCAGCTCTTACATTCCCTTTGCCTTCTCTTCCACCTTGTCCTGAGATGGTTCTGGGGGAGAGTATAGATTTCTTGTTGAGAGGCAGAACACTCAAGATTTTTTCATTCTTAACCCTTTGACCCAGATATAAAGGTTCTGCATTAACTATGCCTTCTGCAAAAAGTAGCTTCTCTGCTCTATTCTGAAAGCAGTACTAATATACAGGTGTGAACAAAAAATTTAGGAGGAAGTTCAACAACCTGTCAATTTAGGGAAACAATAGCAATATGCCCCCAGCCTGGGCTCCTTACCTGCCAGCCACAATATTTTCAACAGGCTTAAAATTAATACCAGATGTATACTCCCTGCTGTGGAATGGGCCTCCAATACAATCACAGAGTGCTTGGATACCTCCAATATAGTTATGCCCCTGTTGCACCTGTGAGCATATTGCTTGGCAGATTGGTAATGAATCAAGCACGCTTTATAGATGGATGATAACATTAATGAGTTTTCTTTCCTGACCACCTACATAGCATATTCACTAGATCAGGAGACAACAGGAGAAAGTGCCAGTTCAGTTCCTACTTGGTTTCCATGTCTTATATCCAAAGTGCATAACATCTTGAGCACCAGAGCCTCACTAGTTGTCATTGAGCATTGTAAGTGTATTCTTCTTCTTCTTTTGCTCCTCTCCAAGCCTTTATGTATTCGCCCCTTGGTGCTTTCTCACATAAAGCAACTGCTTTGTTCACTAGAGCAGCCCAGGGAACCCTTGTCAATGCCACCGATCTGATCTAGCCTTGAATCAGTGTACACTACTATACAGTGTACCAAAAAGCAGGTCAGATTTTTAGCACAGCAACAAAAAGCGAAGTAAAGAATTGTGTTGTTTTCTTCAGTGCTGTACCTACTGGGGGAATACATGGGAAGAAGAAGGAGTTCAGAGGGAAAAGAAGAGAGAAGAGGACATTAGACAGTCTTTGGGGATAGTGTAATCACTGCACACACTTATGTCTGTGTATTATATTGCTGTATTTTGTAGTTGTGTGTGTGAGAGAGAGAGGATGTGTGTGTGTATTGTTTATACCACATTAAAGAAAACAGATATTGTTGATTAATCTTGAAGTAGAAAAATAGAGAATAACCAACAAGATGATCACTGAGGCTAAAGCTGAACATTAGAAGACCATAAAATTCAGGATATTTGTGACTCAGGTTGCTTAGTGGAAACAGTGTTGAGACAGTGGACAGGGCCACAGGAACACTTGGCCCACTGATATCGTAATTGATTTAAATGATTCTCTTTAATCAACTGTTTTAGATGTCAACAGTTGTTAGATATTCTAATTATCACTGAAAAGGAAATCTTTGTGGATATTAGCCTAATTATTATGACAAATAATAGTAGTGGAATTTTCAAATTAAAGACAATGCACCTTTCAAAGTGTTTTTTATATTTGTTGAAATTATTCTTCTTTCATACACATTTCTTGAAAAGCACTTCAACCTTGTGTTTCACTAAAAGCTCCTTTCATTGGACTTAACTGCTCTTCCACCCTCACGGTCCTAACACAACTTCATCATCTAAACGTTAAACTTTTATGAATATAGGGTTCAAATAAAAGAGCTCTTTTATGTACATGTAATGGAATATATTAATTATTCACTTTCTATTTCGTTGGCTATTTTCAGTGTTTCATGATGAGCTCAATGCTCTGCTCAGTGATAATCAATAACTTACCTGTCCTGGATCTCTTTCAGTTGAAGAGCGACATACAAGTGGCGAATGAGTAAAGTCATGAGAACAGAGTTTAATTTTGAAGTCCCATGTGTTCTGTTTGGAAATGTTTATCTTAAAAGAAAGTAGAGACTGTTATCTTCACAGTTGGATCATTATTCAGCTAGGAATGAGTGAAATAAACAGTCCTCAAATTGTATATTTTTAATCATTTAGAGTTTGGTGTGGTTATGCCCATCCCCAAATTGAGATTTTCTTTTGCCAGAGAATATTTTTTCTTTCAAATACTACATAGTTACCATAAAATAATCATCACTGATTTCTTAGTTGCATTCTTAGATACTGTATAACAAAATGATAGTAATTTTGACGGTGTGACTTGAGGTAGGTTGGGTGTTTTGTTTGTTTGTTTATACAGCAATTACTTCTTTTCTAGTTCATAGAACAATGAAAAGTTGTTCAGTCTCCTAAGGATGTTAACCATTGGCTCCCTGCTACACACACACACACACACACACACACACACACACACACATACACCATACCTTGTTAGGAATACTTAGCCCATCTTATACATTTTCTAGAATAAACACAGTTTGATTTTCTGGATACAAAGGGACAAATGTAAAAAAAACACAGTATTAGATCTTGACCAAATTTCCCAGATTCACTTTTACTTCTTATTTTTGTCTTCCGAATAAGCCAAATCAGATAATAGAGCTTGACTGTAACTGTTATCCAAGGCCTAACAGGCAGAGCTGTGAGCCATTCTTTAACTCTCCATTGCTGCGTTTTATAGACTTGCTTATCAATTTTGATAAACATATGCTCAAAGGTTAGCTAGATATCCTTTATTCAAGGGAATAAATAATGGAAAAGACATCATGGGACCTCAGAAGATGGTATCAAGTGAAAAAGTTCTAAGCATACCACTAGCATTCATGAAGTAAGTCTATGAAAATTAACTCTCTCCTACAAAATACCAATTTCATATTATATATGAGGTAAAAGTACATTTCCAGCTTAATATTAAAGACTAAATCTGAGTCCAGCTATCTTATTATTGAATGTCTTGAATAAGAAATGTCCCTCTCAAGCTCAGAATCTGAACACTTTTTCCCATTTAGTGACACTGGTCACTGGGAATAAAATGTTAGAGAAAGTGTCACAATGGAGGCGGGCCTTGCGAAATTAAAGCATCATATCACTTGAGAATTGTCTTTTCTTCTTCCACACTGCTTTTGAAGATGTGATCAGTGAGCTTCTTGTTCGCACACCCATTCTTATTTCTTGCTGTGATGCTTTCCAGAAATGATGCCTCTTATTTCTCTGGAACCATAAGCCAAAATAAATTCTTTCTTCCTTATGTTGCTTTTAGTCATATTGTTTTATCACAGCAACAGAAAAGCCACCATGAATCATCACTTAGTTTCTCCCCTAGGAAAAAGAGGTTTTCATCAAGATGCTTTCACAGCTCATGAGCTCGTTTAATTCCCTATCTAGAATGAGCTCTTATCTTTCCTCCATAACTCACAGATTGATAACTATGCAGAAAGTAATCACCATGATATAACCTCTGAGGAGAAGAAGGAGAAGGAGGAAGAGGGGGGAGGGAAGAGGAGAAGAAGAAGGAGGAAGAGGAGGGGGTGGGAAGGAGAAGAGGAGGAGGAAGAGAAGCAGCAGGAAGAAGAGGAAGAGGAGGAGGAAGAGGAGGAAGAAAAAGAAGAAAGAAGAAAAAGAAGAAGAAGAAGAAGAAGAAGAAGAAGAAGAAGAAGAAGAAGAAGAAGAAGAAGAAGAAGAAGAAAGAAATGCAGTGATCATGGTAACTCATTTATAAAATTTTAAACAATGGAGAGTGTGGCTTATCTTTAGAAGTCAACTTGGGAAAATGATTACAAGTGGCAGCAGAAAGCCTTAACCTTAGGCATTACTTCTGCTATATGGCATGAAGCTGTTGAAGAAGGTCCCAGGTAGCTGTTGCCTCTGCAGCTGGTGGTTGGCTAAAGTTGCTATGAGTTAATGGGATCAGCAGTGGAAGGAAGTTGCAGCACAGAATGAATGAACTGGAATCCTTGGGGAGACACTGAAACTTATTTTTTTACATTGATGCATCTGATTCAAACATTGAAAATGTACTCCCAGAGGAGGCTAATGCTGTGTATACCCAGTGTCCAGACTCAGTGGATAGATAGTTCTGCTTGGTGCTAAAGGACTTGCAAGCACAGGTGCTGTACCTTGAAAACTAAAGATAAAGCTCGCCAACACACCTTTCACACAAGTTACAGCACCAGCTGGCATACAATCCAACTTTAGAGTCTATTCATGTCATTTCCATTTCTGCACACCAAACATTGGCACCTTTTGCCTTAGGGTCAAATATCTTAATCAGTGTTCTATGGGGTGGGGGCATTCTTATTTGAAACACCACAGTTGATCTAGTTTGCTTTCTCTTGCAGTGATAAAGATGGCCAAAAACAACTTTGGGGGAAGTTTGTTTGGTTTATAGGTCATCAGACATCACTGAAAGATACCAAGATAGGAACCAAGGAGGAGGACCTGGAGCAGAGAACATGGAGAAATATTCCTTCCTTGCTTGCCCCCTCCCATGCTTACAAATTGCTGTTTACACAACCCAGGACCACCTGGCCAAGGATGGCATCACCCATAGTGGGTTCAACATTCCTATATCAAACATTAATCAAGAAAATATCCCACAAGCTTGCCTACAGGCGAGTGTGATATAGGGATTTTTCTCAGTGGAGGTTTCCTCTTCCCAGATGACCCTAACATGTCATTTTAAAAATAAAATAAAACAGAAAACAAGCATGGTGAACCTTCAGGGGCAAGACTTCTTAGAAACAATGCTTCAACCTCATTCAGTTGACAGTACAAAGTCAGAACGAGTGTCTATGTGTTTAAATTCATTTCCATTTCACATCTGAGAGATCAACACATTGTCTGTAGCTCATACCAACTCTGACTCCTTTGAACTCACATTATCTTTTCAAATATTTGTCTCCATGTGTTTTCATGTGGTGGTATTTTAAAAATCAAGTAGGAACCTAGATATATACCCTGCTTGTAGGAATTCTTCAATTCTCAGAAACAAAGCTATTATTGTTATATTTCTTCAAATATCAAGAACTTAGTATGATATTAAATATTTGTATTATTATTTGTCTCCTTAGACCAAAAGTTCTTCTATGGCAAAAACCTCAGCCTTTTGTTAATATGTCCATGTTACTGCATAAGAGGCTAAGGTAAAGAAAAAGACAACTCAGATTGTCTTACTATGCTTCAGGTCAGGATGCTCTGTGGTTGCCATACATTTTTTAAGAATCACTATGAGTCTAGATAGATGTTTTAAGTTGATAATGATGAGATATGATAGATATTGCTTTACATCCAGAATTTTAGATGCACCAATGTAGGAAAGATGTTATCTTCAAGGCTGACAAATACAAACAGCCAAAACACTAAGAGTGTAACATTTATACAATTTCTGATTGTGTCATGGTTCTTCTTGCTATAAGTAGTTTATTGTATATAAGTGTAATAATATAAATGTATGTGTAAAAAAATTAAAAATATTTAAAAACAATAAAAAGGTATCTAATTAACTATTTTTTAGAAAAGAATCACTATGGATCATGGAAGTACTGAGAGTCATGATCCTACTTTTACAGAAGTGTCTTCTAAAACATCAAAACATGGAATAAATTCATTTGAATCCTCAGACAGACACGAAAATAAAGCCACAAAAGTTGGCTGTCCTTACATGGTTGCTATAGCTTCTGGCTGTGTCCTGTGAGCTCTTCAGAAGGTGGGCTTGTTTCTGTGTTCTAGATAAAGCTGGCATTTGTTCCTTTTTGTAGATGAGAAACGTTCCACAGGTCTGTGATGATAGTACATATTCTACATTACCCTAGATGTAGGCAAAGCTCATATTTACTTCATTTAAATAGTACTAAAGTATAATTTTAATGCAATGTGTGTCTGGAAATACAAATATGTTTTTTGATAGCAAATTTGAAAAACATTAGACAGATTTTTATAAAATCATAATCCTATGAAGGTAGGTTTAATTTCTTAAAAGACTTAACTTCTTCAACAACCTAATTGGTTTACTTTTGGTCAAGTAATTAAAATTATTTAGATTAATTTCTGGCATTAAATAATAGTATTTCTTATCTCTTTTGATTCCTCCTTCACAACAGTGTTAAATAGTGTGAATACTGTCTTTGAATTCAGAGATTAACGTATGCATTTTGTCTTGATCTCTGTGGCACAGAGCACACAAGGACACGTAGTTCAGTTTGGAGAATTGCCTATAACTTCATCTCTTTTATCCTATTTGTTTTAGCTTCATCAAAGGTTATATCTCAATTTAGTAGTTTTTCTAAAGTAACTCTGAATCCGAGAAGACTTATTTCTTTTCATGTCCATATAACTTCGTATCCTATTTTGTTTATTTTCATAATCCTCTAAATGTTTGTGTTATCATAAACAACGTGGAAATTCTACATTTAAGATAGAACATGATCTAACAGCAAACACAAGTGATCATAGATAACAAGTTTATGCATGATAATCTAGTGCTAGGCCATTTTCCCTTTCTCTGGATGCAGCTGGGCATAAGTAAATTAAAATTTAAGCCAACATATGGATGTTCTTTGGCACAAAATAACATGTGGTATTTGGAATAGACAAGAACATGGTACCTTTGTTGAAGGAGGCACGGAAAAACCACAGCTGCAGAATGAGATGAGGGTAGTAAACAGCAAATAGGAAAGACACATAGTTGATGCCAGTTCCAGATGACTTTGGTCACCAGTGAGCATGGCACAAGAAAGTGGTAAGGGAAGTCCCTACATTCTTACACTTTCATAAGTGTAATAACAGCAAGTGTAGTTTTCCTTCTTAGGTTTGTGTTCCTTGATGGAATGTGCCATTTTGTTACAAAAATGGAATTTTCTTATGAAATATGAAAGAGTTACACTGTTTGTTTGAGATGGATGACTAGGATGCAGGAACATAAGGAATGGTGCTTTTAAAGTCACACAAGCAAGAACAATATAGCATCTCATCTCACAAAAAAAATTTAAACATGAGAACACTAGCTTCATTTGTAGCAGAGAAAATACAGCACAGATTTGCAAAGATGAAGATGGGTAGAAAAAAGTTCTTTTGAAAAGTTTAGGAAGAATTATACCTTGAGATTTGGTAACACTTAAAATAATAACAGAACTGTGGAAAGTATTCAATTTATAGTTAACCACAGAACTAGGAAAATCACACGACTGTCCATGAACAGCAATATACAAATCGAGCTTTGGATACATTAGTTAGGAACAGAGAAAACACAACCTCATAGAGATGTCTGTCCAAGTTAGATAGTTTAATGCAATCCTAGTAAAATAGAATTATTATTTTCTTGCGGTAGATATACATTAAAAAATTTTAATTTTAAAGCAAAACTAGTTAAAAAAATCAAAACTGGCAATAGGTGGAAGGCATCTCATCCTAGTAGAAATTAAACGATACTATAAAGCCTATAATTATCATAATTTGGTTTTTGTGTAGGAGTGGAAACACCATTGGAACAGGTAGGGAATACAGAAATATACATATAAAATATGGTATACCAGTTTATGAATGTAATGAAAGAAACTAGTGGTCCTTCGGGGGTTGGAGAGAAAGGATTTGTCTTTTTGGGGTTGGGATAGGAATGGTCTAACAAAAGCATGTAAGTGTGTGTGTGTGTGTGTGTGTGTGTGTGTGTGTGTGTGTGTGTGTTGTACATACTTGCTTTGTTTATGTGTACATGCTCATGTATGTGTGTATGCAGATGAGGTTTGGTAAAGGCCAGAGATCAATATTAGGTTTCTTCCTCAACTACTTTTTATTTTCGAGACAGGGTCTCTCACTGAATCAGCAGCTCTTAGATTTGGTTAGGTTAGCAAGCCATTGAGCTGCTCCTCCCCAGTGCTGGCACTGCAGTCCCAGCTGACACACCTGGTTTTCCTTGCACTCTGGGGATCCAAGCTCATGTCCTCATACTCCCATGGCAGACACTATGCTAACTGATCTAGCTTTAAAGACTCAGCACATTTTACGGCAAATAACTGTTTATGCTATTTGCTGCTGCACGTCTTTGAAATGTTTACTAATTAAGTGTTTCTTAGAAAGTATGATCTCTGTGAAATTACTAAAGCATCCAAATGGCTTAGTTGTTTTAACTCTAAAATTATAATTTTATTTCAAATTACAGTTTACAAATTAAGGGCTTGTCTTTTGGTGGGGGTGAAAAAATACCCTCAAACATGGAGACGGTGATGGAGAACCGTATCTAATTTTACTCCAAAACTCTACATCCATTTTGCTAGGTATCACATACACGATAATTTGCCAAGTTGATAGTTCTAGGAAATATTTTTTAGCCATGAAAGAATGTTTGTGTCTGTGAACAATTAGCCTATCCATTGTTGAATGAGGTGTCGGTAGCAACTGTTAGGAAGACACACATTCCAAGTTTATTTCTCAATGTCACATGTAAATCTGAGCCTGTTTTTGTAAATCCCTTAACTATGAAACAGGGGAGAATATTGATGAGGCTAATATACCAGTTCTCATGGAGATGTATTTACACTTGATGGGAAGAGAGCTATAAATCTCTGTGAGAATCAAACCTAATTCAAATATTTTGAAGTTCACAGAATCTTCATTTAGTTATTATGAGAATGGCAAATTCTAACACATCAAGGAAAACTCAACTGGATTTGCATGTGAAAAGTACATGATATATAGACAAATATATGATAGACCAATAGGCAAATGATAGGTCTGTTATAAGTTAGATAATCGATAGACAGACAGTCGCTAGCTATCTAGGTAGCTATAGATATGTATATAGACAGACAGACAGATAGATAGATAGATAGATAGATAGATAGATAGATATGTAGATGATAAATATTTACATAAATTGAATCATTTAGCAAGAAAATTGAAACATGCCAACTGCCAACCCACAAAACCCTGAAGCCAATCTAAGAGAAACAAAAAAGTATCCGCAGTATTTGGGGGTGAAACATGCATTGTTCTTTAAAGGGAAGCTTCACCAACAGATGTTGAAGTTTTTGATGGTGACTTTAAGTGAAAAGACATCTTTAACATATTTGTGATCACAGGCTGAGGGAGATAAAGTAACATACTTTCTGACACTTTTCATAGGTATTTTTCTATATCTTGCCACTTATCTCTACCATCCATGTCCCTTTGGGCTTATATTTTAAAGATTAAGCAGTTTGATCATGAATACAAGGTTACCTTTGCACATACCATCAAATGATCCTTTACAGCCTAATAATAGTATAAATTGTACAGCTTTGTTTTCTGTCCTCCAATTCCTTTGAATTATTATTATTATTATTATTATTATTATTATTATTATTATTATTATTATTATTATTGTTATTATTATATTGCTATTACTATTGCTGGTGCTGCTGCTACTGACTCTGTGTGTGTGTTTGTGTGTATGTACACTATGGGCCACACATGGAGGTCAGAGGACAACTTTGTGGAGTTGCTTTCTGCTTTCACCATTGTCTGAGTTCTGAGGATGAAATTTAGGCTGTCAGACTTGTGGAGAAAATGCCTGTAGCCACTGAGCCATTTTTCCAGCCTCCATTTTGTTTTCTGTTGGGGCAAGGTGTCACAATGTAGCTCAGGATTGCCTTGAATTCAGAATCATCCTGTTACAGCTCTCCAAATGCTGCCACTACAGGCACAGATAACCATGCTTCAGTTCTGATCTGAACGAGTGAATTCCTGTACACAAACCAAAAGACAATCCCCAGAACACTATCCATGGTATAGAACTGAGCAAGCTGCCAAGTGTTCTGTATCGCCAGCTAAAAAGTCTTGTCTTAAACCACAGTTCCTTTTTCAATGAATGTTTAAAGATAATAACCAAAAAATTGGGTGAAACATTGAAAAGTGCTGCAACAAAAGATGATTTCTAAGGTTCTTTATCATTCCAAAGGTTTTCTTCCATGAGAAATGCAGATCTTAGGATAGCAGGCAGGGCGGCGGTGGGGGGCGGTTATTAATATTCCTTTTCACTTTTTTTACCTGAGAAAATGATTTTGAATTTATATTTTCTCCTTAAAACATAAATTTATGCATCACATGATAAAATATTCGACCCTGAAGGTCTCAATCCTTTCCTGAAAGGATACCTGGAGAGATGGAGTGGTAAATTGCATTTGTGGAAATATGGAGATAAAAAAATCCCTAACATTTTAAAATAGGAAACCAAGAAATTTAAAAATAAATTAGGATAGATAAAAATGGAAAGGGTGGGGGGAAATGATGGGCTTATGCTAGCTTCAGAAACAATACAGACAACTCAATGCTGCGAGATGAGGTAAATACGTGGCTGCGTGGGACAGCTTGTTTCCTAGCTTTAACTCTGTCTAGGTAAATACTACCTGTGGTAAATTTTTCTGCATGGTTTTTTTTTTTTTATTTTAAAGTAGAATGCTAACATTTGTTTTTCTGCAAGTTTTGGGGTTAAGGCAAACCAACTGAAGAAGAAAACGTTCTTTCTAGGGCCTGAAAAGCAACAACACAATTTCTTTCTTTTAAGATTCAGTGTGGTCCCTCACTTGCTGCTTAAGCTCTCACCCATTCACTGAGTTTAGAAAGCACAGAGGCAACAGAAGAACAAAGTCGTCCCCGATCCATGTCATTCCTCCATGCCTGGGGAACCTCCGCTGGGACCAGATAAAGAGCAGCATTATCTTCTGAGTTCCATTCAGCGAAGAGTCCATCCTCACTGTGGTGCAGCCCAAGCCAGTGGCTCCACCTGCAGAAGGAGGCGCCCCAGAGACTAGGGTGATGTCTGCAGCGCTTGGCATACTCCAGATGTTGTCTGAGCCAAAGAAGAACCTTTTTGTCCACATTTTTTAGTACTTACACACACACACACACACACACACACACACACACACACATCTTTAGTCAACCATGGGTCATATCATCTAAGTAAAGAAACAAAATAATCTTATTTGTTTATTTCCCAAATTGATCATAGAAATATCGTCACATGGGAATACTCTACCTGAGGAAGGCCATGCAAAACTTGAAAATTCAATGAAAGGATTCAGAGCTATATAAAAGTTATAAATTAGAGTTTCGGGACCCTGTCACCTGCTGCCGCTCTTCCATCTAATAATGGAGCAATTGCTAATTCATGGTGATAAACCGAAGGACGGGGATTATGCAAGTGCCTGCACAATGGCAAGAAGTGGCACTTTGTTTCCTCCCAATGCCCTCCTACAAAGGCGGCAGTGAGAAACAGAGTCTATTCACCCCAGTAGCCATGGAATTGACAGGGCCCATCCTGGCATCCAGTCTGCTCCGCTCTGAGACAGCCAGTCCCCTCCCTATCACAGGGTTCAGTGTGTGGATCCTTGCACACCATCACGGTTCAAATTAGCTGGTACACCAGGCCTCCTATAGCACCTGCTCAAACTCTCAAACCCCAGCTCTGACGGGAATTGGGATATAGCTCCGTCTTTGCTCTCCCCTCTCTTTGTAATTATGTTTAATCCCGTAGACACCTGCTTTGAGACACTACAGAGAGAGAGAGAGAGAGAGAGAGAGAGAGAGAGAGAGAGAGAGAGAGAGAGAGAGAGAGAGAGATGAACAGACCCTTTTATTCATTTGTATCCAAATCTTGCAAATAAACACCAGAGGCCTCGGTTGACTACACATGTCTAGAGGGAAGGTACGAGAAACCATGAGGGAGCTCATTCGCTCCACCAGCTCCGTGGGTTTATTTTTGTCTGGCCTCAAATTCAGACGTAAATAAAAGTAACTAAAACCTTGTTAAATCCTCCCACCCCTGCAGCTCTGATGGCAGTGAGGCTAAGATGTAGGCGATGTTACTATGCTTGCCACAACGGTTGATTTACAAAGTGGGGTTTTTCTCACTTTCTGTGATTGGAGGGGGGGGGGCTAACACATAAATGTCAAAGTACTTCGTTTACTGAGACACTGATGGAAACTTTAAATCTCTAAACAAGAGGGTTCCCCTTTAACATGCAATCTGCCTCTCTCCAGTCACCTTGATTTAAATTTAATTTCATCAAAACTATTTTGAAATGACTTTGACATTAACATTGCCTTTGCATCAAAATATAGCATACATGTTACTCTTTCAGTCTCTGAAATACCGTGCTTGAAATTTAACACTTTAGATAAACTGCTCGTTCAGAGTGTCCCCAGCGTACAGTACAGAAAAACAAGCATTTCTGTCTTTAAATAGGTAATGAAGAGATCCTAAGAAACATGAGACCTGGTCCTTAATTACAATATTATGAGAGAAAACTCAGGGAGAATGTGGGAAATGATTTCTCTGGAACTATTTGCTTTATTTCAGTGTGTGTGTGTTTGTGTGTGTGTGTTGTGTGGAGGGAGGGAGGGAGAGAGAGAGAGAGAGAGAGAGACAGACAGACAGACAGACAGACAGAGACAGAGGCAGACAGAGTGAAGCAGGCAACAGGGAGACAAAGACAAAGACGGAGAGGAAGAGAGGAGAAAGCCATATGGCATGGGTGTGGTATAAGAAGAGCTGACTTCCTTGGAGCTGGAGGTACAGGTGATTGTGAGGCACCCAGTGTAGGTTCTGAGAGCCAAAGTAGGGTCCTTTGCAAGAGGCTTAGGGCATAACCACTGAGCCATCTCTCCAGCCTGTAAATAAAATCTCACTATGTTTTACACACACACACACACACACACACACACACACATATATAAAATGCAAAACATATGTTTATATATAAAACGTGTGTGTGTGTGTGTGTGTGTGTGTGGTTTCTTTAGCTTGCCAGTTATCATAGAAGAAGTATAGTCAGTTTGGATTGTCATTCTATATGGATTAAAATAGCCATTTTTTTCTATCTCAGACTAAAGGGAAAGGGAGATGATTCTAAATAAGTAATCAAGTTTGTAGACAAAATTTTAAAAAGTTAATTGAGCTCAAAAAAGAAAACTTCTGGGCTCAGTGGTGCACACCTGTAATCCCAGCACTCAGGGAGACAGAGGCAGACAGATCTCTGTGAGTCTGAGGCTAGCCTAGTCTAGAAAAGCAAGTTCAGGACAGACAAGGCTGCACAGAGAAACTCTGTCTCCAGATCCAAAACCAACCAACCAAACAAAATTCCTGCTCTAACCAAACCAAAGCAAAGTGGACCATAAGTTTAAGGTTCTTGCTAACATATCCACTAATTTGTATGCAATGTTTTGATGCTGAAACATAGACTAGGAAGCCACCTAACAGGAATTTACTCTTTCAATGTCTCCTTTTGTTATATGTGACACTAAAACATTAACTTAAGAGTTCAGTTGACCCAGTTACATATTTCTCCTGCCTATTGATCGTTGTTGCCTGTCCACATGAGATTTGTAATCTGTGTTGCGTACTTCAATAACACATGTTCGAGAATCACTTTTTAAATATATGGTTGTCTTAAGTTAGGGTTACTGTTGCTGAGAAAAAACACCATGAACAAAGCAACTTGGTGGTGGTGGTGGGGGGGAGGTTTATTCAGCTTATGCTCACACATGGCTGTTCCTCTTCTAAGGAAATTGGGGGAGATTCAAACAGGGTAGGAACCAGGAGGCTGATGCTGAGGGCATGGAAGAGTGCTTATTGGTTTATTTGGTCTGCTTTCTAATAGAACCCAAGACCACCAGCCCAGAAGTGGTCCCAGCCACAATGGACTAGGCCCTCCCACATCAATCATGAGCTAAGAAAATGCTCTACAAGCTTGACCACAGACAGGTCTTATGGAGGCATTTTCTCTATCTAGTCTCCCATCTCTCAAATGTGTTTGTGTCAAATTGACATAAACCTAGGCAGCAAAATAGTTTAACAAAGATATTTAAAAGTTATTTTGAGTGTAGTTGGCACAGGTTGTGAAATAATAATACTTTCCTAGGACAATAGACAGGCATTGCATTGAGGATTATGGGTGCTTTGAATATGCTATTTTGGCCTGAAGATAGTTTTCTACTCATATGCAAAGCTGGATTGAGAAAAGAATAGACTTTTTATTTGTATCAATTTTTGTGAAACAAAGAATTGAAACAATATATATCATAAATGATGTGTACATAATATGTGAAGTGAGTTGCTCTGAACACCCAACCTCCTGTCTGCTGGGCACTTTCTGTGTTATAAGTAGGGGAGGCACAAAGACCAAGTGTCTGCCCTTCAGAGGTTCTGTTCCTGCTGTCATCCATCTGTTGCACACTGTATATATTAGAAGTGTGTGAGCCATGGTGCCTGGGCAACTGCCGTATAGAGATTCTCACCACTGTCTTTACTCTGTGTACTTTAAAACTGTGATAGGATGTAATTTGCATGCTCTAATTAACTTGGATTTTGAGTGCTGTTACATTCTTTTAACTGACTAAATTCTCATGAAATGGCAAGGGGCTTGGTCCTAAAGATTAATACAGGGTCAAAGATAAAACAAATCACATAACCACCATCAAAACTAAGATAAACTAAGATATCGGCAGGGAGTGGAGCTGATAGTTATCTACTTCCAATGAGCACATTATCAGCTACCTCAGGATAAGGGGGAAATGATACAAGATTTGAGCAGCCATTGGGGTGCTAGAATTAATATTAAAAAGATTACTTGAAACTTAGATTGGGATCCACCATGATTCATGGCCAGCTTTGCATTAGCTATGTGTTCTGAAGTGGGGTACCAGTCAAGAACATGTGTCCTCATGAGGGGTTTAAAAATAACAACCACCGTACTTTGCTCCACCCTTCACATTTTTTCTACCTTTGTGAACTCAAGAATTTGAATGTATATTGGCTCATTGTGTGTATGTGTTTTTATATCATATAGTCCAAGAGGTATGAGCTGATTACTGTTTCTGGTCTGTGTTACTGATGAGTCATGTGACCTCCCAGATATCTGTTATGTCATGTAGAAAATGATGCTCACTTACCATATCCAAGTTAATTGTTTGGTTTCATAAACACTTAATGATGCTTAACTTCAAGAATCTTCTGCCAGGTTTTTAATGAAAAAATGAAGAGGTCCCATAAACCCGCTCTTAAAAACCATAATCAAGGGTCTGTCTGTTAGAATTTGACACACACACACACACACACACACACACACACACACACACACACTTCACAATGTAATGTCAATATCAAACATGAAATCTGCTTGAACTTTGGGTGACCTGAAATCTGTCAGCACACATTACAGATTTGGACATCTGGTAGCCAGTAAACTATTTATTTATTTATTTATTTATTTATTTATTTATTTATTTCACACACAGCAGCTATAGTTAAGTAGCTGACTGAGGGCTGTGCAATCAGTGTGAACAGCAGAATTAGGAAAGCACACTGGGCTCCCTCAGCACTGGCAGAAGGGTTACATGTGCCTGTTTAATTTTCCTTTATTAAGGTCTGCCCTAAACATGGCAGCATTAGCAGGAGGGTTATTAGTGACTTATTTGCTTCATTAAAATTTATAGCACACTTTATGTTCACCATCTGGGGCAACGGTGCCCCACCTCACTGTTAAAATGTAACTTAAAACCATGTCTCGCACTGATAATTGCTGGGGGAAAAAAGGTTTTTTTGTCATGGAATTTTTTTTTATCTGAATGCCAGAATCCTCCTGCCAGAAATTCAGCACAGGAACCCTGGAACACAGAAAAGGGTCCTTCCTGTCCTACCACAACCTCTTTGAAAACACAACAGTCACGTTTTAGAGTCTTTGCCATAAACTTCCTGTTTACAGGTAAATAAAACACAAGGAGGGGGAAGCTATTGTTTCATAAGCTGCAAACCCCATGGAACAATGGGAGAGCTTAAAACACCAGCAGCAGAATACTACCTACCTTACTGTCCTGGGGTTAAATCCAGGCACGTTTTGGGTTAGGAGGCTAACAATATAAAAATCACTGAATTGATTTCAGTTGAAATATGATGACATGTAAGAGGCTGCTGAGTTTTCAGAGTCTATTTGGAGGACCAAACTTTTCTGCTTTGGTCTTGGTGGAATTATTAGCAAGACTTTGCCCATTTACAAGCCTAGCCTCCCAGCAAAACACCAGGGCTGGAATCAGCATGGGTGGAGAGGACTCTCCAAAGGCTGTGAGATCTGTTCTTGTGACACCTTCAGATGAAGAGACGGATATCTGAGAGTACCTTGGGTTCCTAGGGGCATAAATGACATGCACTACATAGCATTTTTATTCAAAGCATGCATACAAGTATGTATCATATGTAATGTAATGATATATATATCTCCTGGTATTGCTTGTGATGGGCTCTAATGAGGCTTACTAGCATCACATCTTAAGACTGCCACATCCATAAATCTTCCTCCTGATAGCATGGTCCTCTTTCAAAGACTTATCATCAAAATGTCAGTAAAATAAAAGATTGATGCCTTAGTTTGAGCGGGACCCCTGGGCCCAAATCTGCCTATCATATTGTTCTACTTGTAGATTTCTAGGACCCTCTGGATCCTTTTATTTTGCTGTTCTCCCATGCGTCTCTCATTTAGAGTCCCAATAGGATGCCTTCCCCTCTGTCCCAGTTTCCTGGTAAGTGAAGGCTTTCGTGGGACATGCCCCTTGGGCTAGTATGCAGATATAAGTGAGTATATACCATTTGATTCTTTCTGCTTCTGGGTTAACTCACTCATTATGATCATTTCTAGCTCAATCCATTTATCCACAAATTTCGGGAATTCCTTGTTTTTAATAGCTGAGTAGTATTCCATAGTGTATATGCACCACAGTTTCTTTATCCACTCTTCTACTGAGGGACACTTAGGCTGTTTCCATGTTCTGGCTATTATGAATAAGGCTGCTATGAACATGGTTGAGCAAATTTTCTTGTTGTGTGCTGGAGCACCAGCCAAGGACAATACAGGAGGTAAACTTTAAACCCCTTCCCAGATCTAGCCAATGGTCAGAATATTCTCCACAGTTGAGTGGAGAGTGTGATACGACTTTCTCACGTACTCTGGTGCCTCACATTTGACCATGTCCCCTGGAGGGGGAGACCTGGTGGCACTCAGAGGAAGGACAGCAAGTAGCCAAGAAGAGACTTGATACCCTATGAGAATATATAGGGGGACGTAATCCCCCTCAGGAACAGTCATAGGGGAGGGGAATAATGGGAAAATGGGGGGGGGGGAGGAATGGGAGGATACAAGGGATGGGATAAACATTGAGATGTAACAAGAATAAATTAATAAAAAAAAGAGTAAAAAATAAAATAAAATAAAAGATTGAATCAGAAGTATTGTTTTCAAAGACAGAAATTGCTATTGTTGACTTTAAAATAAGATTTTTTTTTTTAACTCTAACGTATAAAGCGACGAGTTTCATTATGTTTTTTTCATGCACGCCTTGTTTTCTGTTGGGCATGAGGGTGGTGAATAAAGTCTCATGTAGCCTAAAGTGGTTCGTATTTACTAGGTAGACAAAGATGACCTTGAACTTCTGTCTCTCCGGCTTCTATCTCCTAAGTGCTAGAACCACAAGCCGATTCCACTTTAAGAAGTGCCAGAATCAAACCCAGGGCTTCCTTTTTACGTATTAAATTTACCCCTTATTACATCTCACTTGTTATCCCCTCGAGCTTCTATCTTCCTGCCCCCATCCTCCCTCCTCTTTCTGCCCTATTACCTTCCTTGCCTCCTCCACCTCTGACTGCAGCCTATCAGGTCACACCTTGATAGCCTGCATCCCCTTCCTTCGTGTGCCTGCATGGTGCCTGTGTGCCAAGGAGAGGTGTTCAAATCAGCAGCACCAGAGTTCAGGTCAGAGGCAGTCCCTGCTCCCTCCATAACCCTGGAGAACGAGCTGTCCATTGGCTGTACCTGAACAGCGGGTCTATGTTCTCTGTATGCAATGTCATTGGTTGGTGCAACAGTTTTATAGAGCCCTTCCATCCTCCACTCCAGGCCTTCTTTTCTGCTTGTTAGGGAATGCACCACCACCTGGGCCAATTGATTATCTTATCTGTTGTTGTTGATCCTCTTTCCTCACACACCTCTCTTGTCCCTCTGTCCCTGTATTGTTGCTCTCTTCCTCTCCCCCACCCAACCCCTCTTCTACTTTTATGTCACATGTAAGTAATTGATTATCCCCAGGACAGTAATTTCAGACCTCATTTGTCCCACTATGTTTCTGTTTCCTTATGCATGAAAGGTGAAAAAAATTTGTAGATGTAAAAGCCCAGTGCTGTGAATATCAAATCAGAGCACAAACTGCTAAGACTCTCATAAAAGCTTAATGCTCCATCTAAAAGTAGGTTACTGGCTGCGGATGCAGTTCAGTGGAGTATATGCTTAGAATGCGTGAGAGTTTTGGTCCAATATCTATCACTAAAACCAAACCAAACTAATCAATTAAATAATGAAAAATAATTTGCATTATTCTAAGATAGTATTTGACTTGGAAATGTCATCTGAGATCACATTTATAGACTAAGAAAAGAAAAATAATGCTAAAAGACAGAAAAATTATTGAAGGAAAGTCAGTATCCATGGATGATAAGAAAATCAGTAACCCTTAACTGACAAGAAGTAGAGATGACTGTCTCTAATCTAACAAGCAGCCTATGAACAACACCAGAGAAGGGCATCACACTCAGTGTTGGAAGACTGATTTTCTTTCTCCTTATACCTAGAGTGAAGTGTGATTTCACTCCACTCAACATTTTATTAGAGATCTCTGGTAGAAAAGAAAATCATACAAGAAATAAATAAGAAAAAATAAAAAGTGCCCAGTTGGAAAAGGAAAAATACAGTTTTTAAAAAACATTTATCTATTTGGCAGGTAGGGCACTTACTCTGGGGTATGTGTAAAAGTCAGTGAACAGCCTGCAGGAGTTAGTTCTCTGTCTGTAAAATGTGAGGAATCAAACTCAGGTCATCGGGCGTGGCTGAAAGTGCCTGTATCTTCCTAGCCATCTCATCTGCCCAGAATACCATGTTTCTGGATAGCAAGCTGCAAGCTATCTGGTTCATTTGAGAGTTACTTGAGAGCTATGTCCCTATGCTGCCCTTCTGGTATCTCATCCTTAGACCAAATCAAAGGCTTCTCTCAGATGATCTGTTCCTGTTTCCCTTTACTAGATTAGGCTGAGCCAAAAAGAACAAGGGGGAAGCTGTGTGAAAAAGCTGATTGCAAATGGTGTAGGGGATTGCTGAGCTACAGAAGAGGTAGAGCCTTGACAGGGGCTGAAGACAACTTGTGAGTTGGCAATGAGAAGAGACAGTGAAAGTGGTATTGGCAGCAGCAGGTAGCAGAGAAATACCGAACCGGCTGCAGCAGGGATGTGACACCACCAAATGCCGGTCGAGAGGTGCCGACCGACCACAGCCTCAGAGGCCAAGCACTTATGTATCCTAGATGCTAAGTAGGTAACTGCTTCCATTCTCTTCCTCCTCTTTCTTCTTCCTCCTCCTCTGCTCACGGTGCCTCTCCAGGTAAAACAAAGGGACCTCATCCAGCTACTGAGTAATGCCTGTAGCAGAATTGAGGCTCTGCTGGGAGTACCATCTGATGTGCTTCCCTTCCTGAAGGCTGTGTCTGCTCCTCTCTCCCTCTTTCTTCCTATCTCTCAATCTCTCTCTTTCTCCTCCCCCAACACTCCTATCCTATCCCCCCTCTCTCCATTTCATCTTTTTGTCTCTCTCACATCTATCTATGCCTAGTACGAGTGAGTGTGTATGTGTGTGTATATCTTCTCCCACAACTGTGAAAATATATTTTTAAAAAAGCCCTTGTGACAGTAAATGAAAAAGTCTTCATTATCTCACATAATTGAAATCCAGAACATTCCTACCTACCTAGGGCTTAATATTTTTCTCAATCATGTTCTATCTATTAAAATTATGAATAAAATGAATTAGACAAAAGAAAGGTTAGGTGACATCCATATTTATCATATGTTTTATGAAGTTGTTTTTTATTTCAGCGGAGAATAGGAGATAGTTAAAAATCTTATCTTTCTCCATGATTGCAAATCCAGCATTGAATAATCTAAAATTTTCATGTTAGATTTTTGGAGTTCCCAAGGAAAATTAGACCTTAAATCTCTGGTCTATTTGAGCTTCAGTTTCTTCACTATTTGAGGGATGCTGTGGTGCTGACACCCACCATCTGGGTAGCAGATGGGCATGCAGCATCCTTGCATCCTGTTATTTATGCCCTTGACTAGGAGTTGCCTTAGCTTCGCTGAAATGATAGATCATAACCTGTTTCTTCTATAAGTTGCTTTTTGTTTACTGTGTTTTTTTTTTTAAATCACAGAAACAGGAATGAAACCTAGGGCAATAAGTGAAAAAGATCCACAGTCTATCTAAATTGGATTGTGCGTTCTTTTGTTTCCAGGTAGTGTCGCACTAGATAGTCCAGGCTGCTCACCAACGTGCCACTTTCTTGAATGCACTGTCACACACAGCCTTCCACTGATCACTGTATAGGTTCTTTCCCTAAAAACTTGCTTCAGAATCCCCTTAGAGATTAAGGTAGTGTTGATAATAAGGTTGTACCAATTTAGGATTACACTCTACTCTCAAACATGTTAAATGTTCTTGTATTTTGTTTCTAAAAACCCTGAATTGTGTGTGGCTCCCCGCTCTGTGAATTCTGCTTTGAAAGACAAAGCCAACGTTTTGTTAGTGTGAGCTCTGAAGAATGAAAGAGCAGAGTCATTCTGCCTTGCTGAGCCTACAGTGTTGATAATCTCCTGTGTCTTATGAGTGTTTCTGAGTCTTGCAAGGAAAGTTAATTAGAAAATGTCAAGAAAGCTCTCCAAGATCCTCAGAGGGAAGCGCACCATGTGACTACAATGTATCATTAGTATAAAAATAAAAGCATTCCTAACCCCATAGCTCTTAAAGGGTCTTTACAGGCTGCTAGCACAGTTCAGAAATACAATTATAGAGTCGCTAAATAGGAAGCTGTCGCAAGATGTGAGAGAATCCATTCTCAGCCTCAGGGGAGACTACGACTGACTCCTCTATCCCATGTAACTTACCAATATATTTCTAAGACCCCCTATAGAAACAATTCCAAAACTGACTTCATAATTTGCTTCTATCACCTCATATCTCTTGACCACATGATTAAGTCATTTTAGTCTGAAGAGAATATGGTGCAGGATATGGTCTGGAATTAGCTACAAACTGCCCACCACGGCTTTGCACAGCTAAGGTCAGTACTGTTTAGATGTGTGACGGCAAGGTTGGGCTAAGCCCTCAATTCAGGTTCACTTTTGTGTGACAAAGCTGTTATTTCAAACAATTTCCATATAAAACCTCAGGGATCTCTTTGCCACAGGAAGTAGAAAAATGTTTGTCTTTCTCACTCTGCTTTCAAATGTGTAGGTATTTTTTAAAATATGGATTATAGACCAAAAATCAGATTAGAGTTTCAAATTAATTTTTAAGTGTGTGTGTGAGTCTCTCTCTCTCTCTCTCTGTGTGTGTGTGTGTGTGTGTGTGTGTGCAACACACACACACAAGAAATTGACTAAGGTTTCAGATGTTCTGGAGTAGGGATACGGAAGGTTGTAATTTGTCAGCTGTGGGTTCAGTTCACTGAAAGAGCAGCACGTGCTCCTAACTGTTAAGCCATCTCTCTGGCCTCCAAAATCAGACTTTAGAATAAAGTCATGGCTGTACATGAGCTAAAACATAAGGCAATTTTAAAAAGGAGAATTCTGAAAGCTCACACTCTCTCCACATTTTCTTGAGTATTATCACAATTGACTACAAATACTCATTTTTAAATGGGCCAAGCCTCTTTGTACTGTAGTATGGCATTCAGAAAAATATTAAAACAGACTAAATAGATTTATACAAGGAAAGGGAATCTTTATGCATTTAGTTTTGATAAGTATGTGTTATTTTGGAGAGATTCATGAATGAAAATGGTCTAGAATTTAATTTTTATCTTTCTATTAACTTTAAAGAAACTGAAATCAGTCAGTCATCAAGAGAGTCAGTTGCACAGAACTTCCAAGTGGACCCTGGCTTTCCTTCCTTTACCCGAGGTTCATTTCCTAGAGTGTTGTCTGCTTTATGTCACTTCCTATGTCTCTGTTCTTGGGTTCATTTCAAGATGCCTCTAGACTTTACTTCCTCCTTGGAGCTGTTAGTTTTAAAATCCTCACAGTACCAGAGGCCAGGCAGTTAAAAGCACACGATTCTCCTGCACAGGACCTGTGCTCAGTTCCCAGTGCCCATGTAAGGTATTTCACAACAACATGTTACAGATCAGTGAAAATACATATAGGCTTTTGCAGTTTTCTTTGTTTGTTTTCAGCCTTTTGTTTGTTTGTTTGTTTGGCAACAAAGAACTTAAATTTGTTGCATTTTTATTTATCTTTATGTATTTGTGTGGGTGAGCGTGGGCATGCCACGGGGTATGTGTGGAAGTCAGAGGACCACAGCTGAAAGTCGATTCTCACCTTTAGCCACACTATTTCCATGGATCAAGCTGAGGTCCTCAGGCTTAGCAGCACCTTCCTTTCAAACTAAGCCATCTTTCTAGCTCTGAAAACTGAAGTTTTATCCAATAGCACATAATTCCCCCACCATGCTTTGTCCAGTAGCCATTATTTAAACAAACAGGATCTGGGACTTAACTTTCCACAGAAAGGTGCACAGCCAGAGGTTTTATTCCAGACTGCCATTAACTAAACTCCCCCCGGGGCCTTGTAAAAGACTGTATTTGAATTATAAGTACACATAGCCAATTTCCCACATTTTGCAAGCTGCTGTGGAATCTCACATCCTGCACTAGGAAAGGAATGGCTCTACTTTTTATTTCTATGAATCCTTGTTATAAGTGTAAGTGTGTGTGTGTGTGTGTGTGTGTGTGTGTTTGCATGTGTGTGTGTGCATTAGGCTGATTTCAAAGTTCTGTGATCAACACCTTGTCCTAAAAGACTTTTGATGTACACATGGCTCATTACGTAAAGGTCAAAACTGGACAATGTGCTGTTAATTTCCCTTTGCTAGGAAAATCAATAACTGCATCATCATTCATTAAATTTGACAGAAGCCAAGAAAGGTAGCTGCGAAGAACAAGTCAATACTTACCCCTGATAGGACTGGCTTGCTGTGGGGAAGGCAGAAAACATCAAATTATTCTATGCACGTTGTTCAAGCCATGAGGGGCGTTTTACCTCACGGGCTTTCAGCTCTCTTCTGGTTTTGGGTTTGGTGAGTTCCTGCTGAATGGTCCAGCCTGTAATGAATTTTACATTCAGTTGCTATGAATCCCATGAGGTCTTTTACACTTACATTTTATTAAGATTAAACTGTGCCTAAATATTTTTGAAAATATTTATTTCAGTAAGCACTTTGTAGTTACAAAGTTTAATTTCCCCCCATTAAAATCTTCAGCAGATCTTCTAATCCTACAGAACCCTGAGGAAGCTCACACAACTGCTGAGCCTGTGCTTGCCTTCTTCCTATTTCCCCGAGCTGTTTGCGCATTTCTTGGTCCCAGGTCCTGCTTTGACACTGATGTTCATATTCACACCTACATATGACTGTACAAATTGGAGATACCTGTGTAATAAGGATATTAAATAGCATCCATCAACCTTTCAATGCTCATCTTATTTTGTTGCATTTTGGTAAGTGGTGTGTGTGTGTCTATATGTGTGTGTGTGTGTGTGTGTGTGTGTGTGTGTATGGTGTGTTTGTGTGTAAGCATCACACAGAGCACACTTAATTTCTGATTTCATTACTGAGGCTGAGTCACAGAAATGACCCTGAGTATATAATATGCTTCTGGGTATGATTTTGATTTGTCCTTGATTAGGAGACGTTGAAGCCTACTGTGCTTCCTGGGAGCAGGCTGGTGATTCCCCAGATTTCAGTTGGACTGCCTGTCAGGCTGAGTACATCATCATAGCTGCTGCTAACAGGTCCTGTGCTCCCTGCTCAGCAGGGAAAGAAGAGACATCTTGTTTTTATTTTCACTCCGTCTGATGATTTGTTCAGTTCATGAGTGGAAACTGCTGACCTGCTGCTGACCCAAAAGCATTCACCCTGTGGCTAATTACCATCAGGCACACGTCCTTCAAGATCATTATTTCATTAAACACATTGTATAGGAAAATTCTGGGAGTTTCTTTGAGTAGCTTTGGGTCGTTCAGCATGATGCAAAATTCTCAACTCAGTGAGAAAGAGATCACTCCACTGTGAGTGTGTTACCCTTGATGCTAAGAAATGTTTGACTTGCAACACTTGAGGAAATGAATTATATCATTTAACACAGTAGAATAGCCATATATCTTGGAGGAACTGGAGATGGCCTGGAAAATTTTTAGCAATAGTGGAAGGAAAATAATTCCATCAGGAGAGAAGAGTAGGAACAAAATGTGTACACGTAAAAAGAACATTGAGGAATCACAATAAAATCAGGACTTTTTTTTAATGATTGTCAGTAACACTGCATTGGAAAACATACAATGTTCTTGGCTAAATTCAACAAAAAATCTTTTGTCTGGATTGCTGTTAAAAGACAGGTCATATTTTTAAACAAAGGGGAGCATAAATTAATAAGGAGCTTTGCATTTGAAATATAACCTGAAGCTGGTCCATATTCCTGGCTCATTATTATACAGGCTTTTACTTCACTTCCAATGGAAAAGCAAAGCTCCAACCTGAACATCTCGCATCACCCCATGGGATAATAAATTCTGAGGATTTATGAGTTCTTAATGACCTAGTTATCTCTTAATTATTGAGAGAGCACACACTCCTAATCATAAAACTCTCTCAAAAAATGCTTCAAAGAAGTGCCAGGAAGAATCACATTGTGTTCACCTGAATGAGTAGGGCCCAGCATTAAAGTAACACTAAAAACAAAATGAACAAAATAGGATGCAATGAACAATCATAGTTCTATTACATGAGTTCAGGAAAGTGGGTAAAATGCCTGTTGTGCTGGTGTGTAAACATGAGGACCTGGGTTCAAATGTCTGGAACCTGCATAAACCTGGAAGTGGTAACACACACACACACACACACACACACACACACATACACACACACACACACACACCTGTAATCCCAGCATTACAGGTTAGCCATTGATCCAGTGGCTAAGAGCTCATACTGCTGTTTCAGAGAGCCATTTTCAGTTTCTAGCGTCCATGTTAGGAGGCTCGCAACTACCTTGAACTCCAGCAACAGGATCTTTCACCCTCTTCTGGGTTCCAAGGGCACTGCACTCACATAAACGTTCTTATACAAACATATGTATCTACATACTTCAAAATAAAATCCTAATTTAAAAACTTAATCTCTCAGCTCCTTCAGGAAAATAGCAGAACTTGCAGGGGAGTTAACTTAATGAATACAATGGAAAAAAAAAAACCGACAGACACTCAGGGCTGTCTTCTGAACACCACAGGACTAGCATGCAGGTAAACACACACACACATACACACACACACACAAACACACACACACACACTGTACATGAAGGTAAAATTGTGGAAAAAATATTTTTTTCACCAGAAAAATAAGTCTTGCTAACTTTCTAGGAAATTAAGATTAAAAAAAGAAAAGAGGTGAAGTCAGTAGACCCTTCCTGACGAAATGGTGTACCTCACAGGTCAATAACAATAGAATGGTGTTTACAATGACAGCTCTTTGAATCCACATATGTTGCTCAGTAACTGATAGTAACTTGCTGGGTAACTGTTTTGACCCTGTGAAAGATACTGCTTACTTTTCCAGGGTTCCAGCCTCTTGTTCTTTACTTTAGGGCATTTGAAATTGGAAATGGGGAGAGTGGGCAAGTCTCTTTCCACTGTAATAAAATGAATTCTTGGGAGCTTGAGGGGCTCTGCTAGCAATTGCTAATGAGGCTTTATTAACCCAGGACAGCACCTTGTGGAATACTCGTATAAAACAGATGCATGCCTAGGACTTTCTTGTTTTATTAATAGTGTGGCAGGAAGGAATGCAAGGCATTGGGGATTAAAATGGTCAACTTAATGGTGGGTGTGGCTTTTCCTTTTAGACCAGTGTTTCACCCTTAGTTCAAGTTAGATTAAATCCCAAACCTCCCAAACATACACCATAATCATAATGTCGGATCTGGTTTGTCAAGCAGATAGTGACAAGGGTCTACTGATCTCTCTCTCTCTCCTCCATACCAGAAACTGTTGGGAAAAACTATTTAAATTTGTTTTTGTAAATTATAGCTCCCCTCACCGCCCCCCTCTCTCTGTGCATACCTGTGCTGGCCATCAATGGACAGAGTTTATAATTTAGTTAATTTTAATTCTATATTTAAATCCATAGTTCTTTTTTTCATGAAAAAAAATGATTTATTACCTTTGGGATAGAAACAAGATTCCCATTGGAAGGTAAACAGAGAAGTGTAACAAAGCACAGAGAGACAGAGTCATCTGAGGGATGGGGAGCTATATAGGACACAACACTCTGTGTGGTGAACAGTCTCTCTTCAGGTTGGGAGTGTTCCAAGAAGAGGCGCATTATCTCAGGAAATGCAGGATGTTTGGCAGCAGGACTTCAGCGTCTATAGGGATTAGCTGCAGGGTCTGCCTGAGCTATGCAGAAAGTCTTTTTGAACTTATTTGTGGATCACACATAATGAGAATTGTAAGTAATATGTAAACAGTCGCTACTCTGTGTCGTTTAGAAAATAATGATAAGAAATAAAAATGTGTGCATTTACAGTAGAGACACATTGATTTTTGTAATACACCTGCACATAACTTGTTGAGTCAGTAGATGGAAACCAACACATTCAAGGTTGACAGATCATGTCAAGTTAGATGAAAATACTCAATGCAAAGAAACCCTTCTTAAACTTGTAAACTGAAAATTAGAGATGTGGATGTAAAAGTTGCCATTCTGCGGATGGAACTAGAAATGATCATACTGAGTGAGTTAACCCAGAAGCAGAAATACTCATATGGTATACACTCACTTATAATTGGGCACCAGCCCAAAAGGCATGTCCCAAGAAAGTCTTCACTTACTGGGAGATTGGGATAGATGTGAGGACATCCTACTGGGACTCTAGGTAAGAGAAATATAGGAGATGCGTAAATAGAAGGATCCAGAGGGTCCTAGAAACTTACAAGAAGAACATCGTGACGGGTGGATCGGGGCCCAGTGAGGTCTGCTCAAACTATTGCATTAACCAAGGACAATACATTGAACTCCTACTCTGATCTAGCCAATGGACAGATATTCCCCACAGTTGTGTGGAGAGTGGGGACTGACTCACATGAACTCTGGTGCCCCATATTTGACAACCTCCCCTTGGTGGGGAGGCCTAGTGGCACTCAAAGAAAGAATAAGCAGGCTATCAAGATGAGACTTGATAGCCAATACCATATAGTGTGGGAGGAGGTCATCCTCAGTCATAGACCTAGGGGCGGGGAATAGGGTGGAAGCAGGAGCAAGGGAGGAATGGGTGGATACAAGTGATGGGATAACAATTTAGTTGAAATCTGAATAAATTAATTAAATAAAAATTACCATTCTGGGTCGTGTTCTATTGAGATGATGTTTCTGTTTTGTTTTTGAAAGAGGTTCTCACTATGAAGCCCTGGATTACCTGGAACTCACTATGTAAACCAGGCCATTATTGAACTCGGGGCAATCTTGTGTCTCTCTCCTGAGTGCTGGGATAGTGGGTAAGTACTGCCATGCCCGACCTCATACTGTGTTTAAGTATTTGGTTCTGAGGAACCCTTTGAGGTTTTACTACAGCGATGATCTGCTCTGAATGCAGAGAGGACACATCCATTCGCCACTGTATATTGGTAAACTTATGGGTGTTGGAGGCATGGCTGCTAGCAGTTTGCAGTGACTGCTTTCAAGTAAGAATTTAATTGATGACCAGTTGAAATGCAGACATTTTTCTATGCATTTAAATATCATTTATCCTGAGAAGTACACATTACCAAAATGAACAGGGGACCCCATTGGGACTTAATTAGGGAAGGCTGAGCTGGGAAGTGACAGTTTCCATGGTGTTTTGGAGTGTGTGTTAGCCCTTGTTCCCAAATCCTGTGCAACACAATTAATATCCTGTATCTAGTTTTAATAGAGGCAGTAATTCTAGTAAGACACATTATTGCTTCTTGGCCCAAAGAGAAATGTTCATACATTTCTCTTCCTGCTGCTATCTGTCAAACTGACTGGTTTGGTCTGTACCCTGAGACATTACATATTCAGGAAAGCAGTTGTTTCCATATGTCTTGTGGGAAAATGATCCCCACCTCCTTTTTCTATTTTTTTTAAGGCATGAGGTGTATGGAACATTCTTCTTGTTTCCCCTCTGCACATATCAGGTGGTAGCCATTACAGCATTCCCAGTACAAGCCCCGGGTGTGAGAACTCCTGCTTATAACCTGCTGCATAGTTGTTCACAGGAGACAGACATTCCGAGCTGCTTTCCCACCCAGCAGCAGAGCTGCAGAGCTGCTGACGTCCATCTTGCAAAAGAATTCAGTAGGAGAGGAAAAGTCAGTTAGGAAATGCTCCATGAAAACCTAATTAGTGTCTGGACAGTAAAGTAGTGATGGACAGTTCAGCATCGTGTTTTCTGTTTATCTGCTAACAATAGAGCATAAGGGAAATAATACCTCTGTTTGTAAAGAACTTCCTTTGTTATATTTATTATTTCCAGGCCATTTTCAAATCCACAGTTAAAGACTGTGACTCCAAATAATTTCACCTCATGAACCACATTTGTACTTCATGGAAGATAATGGTCTACAGCTTTATTTTCTTATCATCACAGTAGGAGGAGTGGCTGAAGGCCTGAGCAAATGTATATTGTTAAGAGAACAGCCATGTCAAGGACCCAATGCCCGACATTTGCAGCCTGAGACAGCTCCCCTACAGAAAACTTCTACCAACATCAGCAACACCTGATTCCTTACCCAGCTGTATATAATAACCCTATTTTCTCATTCAGTTTTTCAAATAAACCTGCCTCCTTGATTCAATATATAACCTAAGCACAACTGAGTTTCTAGACTGATGAAGGCTCTCCATCAAAGCATATCTCCCCACGTGAACCTACCTCTTCTATAAGGATATTGTCCAGTTGTTGTTGTTGTTTTGTTTTGTTTTCATTCTTCACCATTCTATGCCCCAGTTAAGTCAGTTCCTAAGGTGAGAAGGTCATGAGTGACTTTTTGTTTTGGTCCATAGAATAATTCTAACCTAATAGAATACGTTGGTATGTAGATTTTCTCTTTGTGATTTGGAAGAGCACACAGAGAATCGATTAGTTATCTGTTATTGAACAGCAAGAAGACTCAGAGAATAAAGGCACTTGACTCCAAGCCTAATGTCTGAGTTTCAGCCATCCACATGGTAGAAGGATAGAAGCAACTCCATCAGGTTGTTTTACTACTTTCACTTGTGGATGTGGCATTTGTGCCCACCCCACAACTAAACTAATGAACAATGCCCCAATTGACTGTGACAGTTTGTTGGTGAGCTCATCCTTCCTGGAGATTTCTGTTTCAGAAGGCTAAAGTATAGACTTAATTTTTAAGATTTACATATGTTTTCCAGATTGGTCATTTATCTGTATGTGAGTTTTGGCAGATTGTGTCATTTGAGTAGTTGACCAGTTTCATTTTGGTTAACAAATGTGTGGATGCAGAGTTGTGCAATCTTTATCCTGGTGTTAGGTCTATAAGAGCAATAATCACAACCTTAGTCATCTCTGCCATGTGGGTAATTTATGTCCTCTACTGTTTTTTTTTTTTTTTTTTTTTTTTTGATCCATAGCGATTTATTCTTTTGTTTCATTTTTCTTTGTTTTGTTTCTATTCTTTGACTTTCTTCTTTGGGAGGCAATTGAAATTGCTTCTTGATAAACTTTATCAAACAGCATACAATAAAAATTCAATAATAATAATCTAATTTGTTAATATGATGAATATCTATTAAAATGTTTTATTTCACTTGTAATAAGTATTTTATTAATGCTTTTAAAAAGATGATTTCTTCTTGCAGGATAGTCCAAGATGGTGGCATCCAGTGCACATGGCAAATTGCTGCACTGGTGACTGTGAAACACTAGCATCTCTGTCTCTGCACTGAACACTAGAACTATCCACCATCTAGAAGAGAGCTCCTGGCCTCCACCAACACATGGCTATATCTCCTAGCCCCCCACTGCTACCCACAGCCCCAAGGAAGGCTCCCATGTTTTAGGCACACACTTTCTAAAGAGATCAGTCATTACTCTAGGGTCACAAAGTTCCAACTTGCAGCCTACAGGCCTTCCTGCCATCCTGTGGAGACCAGCCAGACCTCAGGATCATACAGATCAGACACCCGACCCGAACCCCCTGACTGTGGGGGGTCATAGCCAGCATAGGAGAGCTGTGGGCATCTCCTTGAGAAATAGCTTCTAGCTGACAGCCCCTACACAACCATTCCAAGAAGGGCTACCACACCACAGGAACACGCAGACTCTGGCCTTTGACACAGAACTCTTCCCACCTTACTGTGAAATCTAATGGGCACCAGAATGATCAAACAACCCCAGGTACAACTAGATGGCTAAAGGCCCACATAAGAACACAATTAACAAGAGCTAGGACAATATGGCACCACCAGAACCCAGACATCCTACTACAATATCCCTAGATATACTAACACAGATGAAACACAAGAAAATGACCTTAAATCTATCTGTATGAGGATGATAGAGGCCCTTAAAGAGGAAGTAAATAAACCCCTCAAAGAAATAAAGGGAGAAACCAATCAAACAGAGGCCTTTAAAGAGGAAAAATGAAGACCTTAAAGAAATACAGGAAAATACAATGAAACAGGTGAAGGAAATGTATAAAATGGTCCAAGACCTGAGAAAGTGAAGATAGAAACAGTAAAGAAAAACACAAACTTAGGGTAGAAAACAGAAACCACAGAGGTAAGTATCACTAGCAGAATATAAGAGATAGAGGAAAGAATCTTAGATATAGAAGGTACAATTGAATAAATCAATATATCTGTCAAAGAAAATGTTAAATCTAAAAAATCCCTGACACAAAAGATCAAAAAGAAAAATCAGTGACACTGTAGAAAGATAAAACATAAGAATAATAGGAACAGAAGAAAGAAAATAATCCTGGCTCCAAGGATATTTTCAACAAAATCAATTTCCCCAACCTAAAGAAAAAAAGATGCCTATAAACATACAAGAGGTTTACAGAAAACCATATAGATTAGACCAGAAAAGAAAAGCCTCCCTCCACAAAATAACTAAATGTACAGAACAAAGAAAGAATATTAAAAACTACAAGGGAAAAAGGCCAAGTAATATATAAAGAGAGACCTACCAGAATCACACTTTACTTCTCAGCAGAGACCATTAAAAGCAGAAGAGTCTAGGCCAACATTTTTCAGATCCTAAGAGACCACAGATGTCAGCCCAGGCTACTCCACACAGCAAAACTTTCAATCACCATAGAGAGAGAAAACAAGATATTCCATGACAAAACTAATTTAAAACAATATCCATGCACAAATCCAGCTCTCACAGAAGATACTACAAGAAAAATTCCATCCCAAGAAGGATAATTAAACCCTAATAAACACAAGAAATAAATCACTCCATTGCAGAAAAACTAAAAGAAGAGAAACGCACAAACACACTACCACCACAAACATCAAAATGACAGGACCTAACAATTTTGGTCATTAATATCTCTCAAATCATTGCACTCAATTCCCCAACAAAAAGACACAGGCTAACAGAATGGATGCATACACAGAACCCATCATTTTGCTGCGTACAGGAAACATACCACAGCAATAAAGATAAATATTACCTCAGAATAAAGGGTTGGAAAAATTTTCTCTAAGCAAATGGACCCAAGAAACAAGTTGGAGCAGCCCTTCTAATACCTGATATAGTAGACTTTCAAACAAAATTAATAAAAAGAGATGAGGAGGACACTTCATACTCATCAAAGGAAAAAATTCACCAAGAAAAAAAATCTCAATTCTGAGCATCTATGCCCCAAATACAAGGGCACATACACTGTTAAAAGAAACATTATTAAAACCTAAATTACACTTTGATGTTTACACAGTAATAGTGAGAGACTTCAACACCCTACCTCTACTAATGGACAGGTCATTGAGACAGAAACTAAATGGAGATATAATGAAACTATCATATCTCATTAATTAAATGGATCTAACAGATATCTACAGAACTTTTCACCAAAACACAAAAGAACTTGTTTTCTTCTCAGCACTTCATAGAACATTCTCCAAAATTGACCATATAGTTGGCCACAAGGCAAACCTGGACCAATACAAAAAAAATTGAAATAAGCTCTTGAAGCTTATCAGATCACCATGGATTAAAGCTGGACTTCAACAACAACAGAAACAACAGAAAACCTACAAACTCATGGAAACTAAACAACTCTATTCAATCAGCATGGGGTCAGGGAATAAATAATTAAATAAATAAAAGACTTCCTAAAATTCAATGAAAATGAAGGCACGACATACCCAAACTTATGGGATACAATGAAAGCAGTAGTAAGAGGAAAGTTAATAGCACTAAGAACCTTTATAAAGAAATCAGAGAGATCTCATACTAGCATTCTCTCAGCACACCTGAAATTCTAAAATAAATAAATAAATAAATAAATAAAAATCAAACTCAGTGCTGAAGTCAATAAATTTTAGAAACAAAGAGAACAATATAAAGAATCAAAACAAACAAACAAGAAATAGCTGGCTATTTGAGAAAGTCAACAAGATAGAAAAAACTCTTAGCTAAACTAACTAAAAGGAAGAGAGACACTATCCTTATCAACAAAATCAGAACTGAAAAGGGGGGCATTACAACAAACACTGAGTAATTCAAAGAATCATTGGGCCTTACTCCAATAGCCTGTGCTGCACAAAATTAGAAAATCTAAGTGAAATGGACAATTTTCTTGATATATTCCACTTATCAAAGTTAAATGAAGATCAGGTAAACAAGTGAAATAGTCATATAACCACTAAGGAAATAGAAGCAGTCATTAGAATCTCCCAACCAAAACAAAAACAAAAAGTCAAAACAAAACCTAAGACTAGACAGGTTCAGTGCAGAATTCTACCAGACTTTCAAAGAAGAGCTGATACCCATACTCTTCAAACCATTCCACAAAATAGAAACAGAAGGAACATTGCCAAACTCATGCTATGGGTCAGAGTCACCCTGATACCTAAACTACCCAAAGACTCAACAAAAAAAGAGAATTTCACACCAATTTCCCTTATGAACATTGACACAAAAATATACAACAAAATACTTGCAAACCAAATCCAAGAACACAACAAAAATGTCATCCACCATGATCAAGTAGCCTTCATGTCAGTGATGCAAGGGTGATCTAATACAAAAAAAATCTGTAAGTGTGAACCACCATATAAACAAACTGAAACAAAACTAAACAAAACAACCACAACAACAAAGAATACGATCACCTCATTAGATGCCAAACAAAGAATTTGACAAAATACAACAATCATTCATGTTAAAAGTCTTGGAGAGATCAGGGATATAAGACACATACTTAAACAAAATAAAGGCATTATACAGTTGGCCAATAGCCAACATCAAATTAAATGGAGAGAAATTTAAAATAATTCCACTGATACTGTTTTAAGGCACAGAGTAAGGATGCCCATTCTCTCTAAATCTCTTCACTATATTATTTGAATTCCTAGCTAGAGCAAAAAGACAACTAAAGGAAGTCTAAGGTATTCACAGATGATATGATAGTATGTATTAGTTACCCCAAAAATTCTATCAAATAACCCCTACAGCTGATAAGCATGTTCAGCAAAGTGGCTGGATACAAAATTAACTTAAAAAAAAATCAGTGGCCCCACTTTATACAAATGATAAATGGGCTGAAAAAGAAATTAGGGAAGTAGCACCTTTCACAATAGCCACAAGTAATTTAGAGTATCTTGGTGTAACTCTAACCAAACAAGTGAAAAATGTACTTGACAAGAACTTCAAGTCTCCAAAGAAAGAAATTATAAAAAAATTAGAAGATGGAAAGATCTCCCATGTTCATGGATTGGTAGGATTAACAGTAAAAATGGCCATCTTAATAAAAGCAATCTACAGATTCAATGCAATTTCCATAAAAATACCAACACAATTCTTTACAGATCTCAAAGGAATAAGTCTCAACTTATGGAAGTACCTCCACTCCTGATTTCAAGCCGTACTACAGAGAAATAGTAATAAAAACTGTATTGCATTGTCCTGGAAACAGACAGGTTGGCCAATAGAATCAAATTGAAGACCTAGAAATAAACCTACACACCTATGGACACTTTATTTTCAACAATGAAGGCAAAACCATACAATGGACAAAAAGAAACATCTTCAACAAATTGTGCTATTAAAAACAAGGATATCATGAAATTTTCAGGCAAATGGATGGAATCAAAAGTATCATTCTTTGTGAGATAACTCAGACCCCAAAAGACATATGTGGTAAGCATTTACTTATAAACAGATATTTACCATATAGTACAGAATAATCATAGTGTAATCTAGAGACCAAAATAAGAAAAAAAGGAGGTCCCAAAATGAGGTTACTTGAATCTCACCCAGAAGGGGAAATATAATAGACAACAGTAGTGGATGAAAAGAGGGAACTGGGTAGCATATGGTGTGGGGAGGGAAATGAGGGTGGGGATCAGATGTAGAGAGAGCAGGGGCAAGAGGTCAGAGGTCAGGGAGAAAGAAGAAGAGAGAGAGTGGCCATATCTGAGACAACCTGGAGACATACAATGGAATAGGGCCTGGCCGTGGGGGATATGGAGACTGAAGGGGCCACCTTTTAGCCAGGCAGGACTCCTAATGGAGGGAAGGGAATACCAATTCACCCACAAAGCTTTTTGAACCATATTTTACCCTGCCTACATGAAGTACAGGGACAAAGATGGAGCAGAGATGGAGGAAATATTCAACCAATGACTAGCACAACCTGAGACCCACCCCATAGGAGAGTGCTAACACCTAACACTACTAATGATATTCTGCTATGTTTGCAGACAGGAGTCTAGCATAACTATCCTTTGAGAAGCTCCACCCAGCAGCAGATAGAAACAGATGGTGAGATTTACAGCCAAAGACTGGCTTGTGGAAGTATGGAGGGAAGACAGAAGGACCTTGAGGGAACAAGAACTCCACAAGAAGACTAACAGAGTTAACTAACCTCGGCCCCTAGGGGCTCACAGAGCCTGAATCACCAACCAAACAACATGAATTAATAGCCTAGACCTATGCTTACTACACTTATGTAACTGACTGGCAGCTTAGTCCTCATGTGGGTCCCCTACTAAGAGGAGCGGGTACTTTCTCTGACATGGGCTGTTGCTTGCTTTTGGCTCACTTCCTTCAAGCAGAGGTGCCTTGCCTGACCTCAGTGGAAGAGGATACACCCAGTCCTGATGTAACTTGATGTGCTGGGGTAGGTTGATATGGGGAGGGTCCCCTTTTCTGAGAAGGGAATGTGGGAAAAGGAAAAGAGGGTGGGATGGTGGGACCAGGAGGAGAGGAGAGGAGGGGGCTACATTTGGGATGTAAAGTGAATAAATGAATAAATGTTTTTTAAATAGATCTTTCCTTGCTCTATTTTGTAAGAAACTTATTTTTCTTACTTATTGATAGAGGTACTCATCTTTTATACTGTTAATTCACTGCTATGAATTTTCCTCTTTGCTCTGCTTTAGCAGAGTCATATTCATTTCAATATATGCTATTTTTACTTGTTTAATATTTCCATGTTTCATTTTTTTCCCTCAAAATTTCAAGGTCTAAAATTTAGACAGCAAGAATATACAAACAATTGTTATAAAACAAGTAGTATTAGGAGAAAGGATAGCAAGTATATCGGTTTTTATTATTGGTTAAAATTTCTGAAAAATCTACAATTATTTGAAAATTAAGTGGTTGGGTTTTTTTTTTTTTTTTTTTTTTGAACATTTAAAAAACACATTTCTCCAATTCGTATTTTATTCCTGTAGACGTAGTGGATGTGTTCACCCAACATTCTGTTTGTTTGTGGCCTTTCTTCTCTGGTCTTTGTGTTATTTCCAAATGTATTCTATTCTCTCCTCTCCATATGTTGCATGAACCCCTGTTTTCTTCTTCTTATGAATGTCAAGTGAAAATGTCAGCATTTGACATTGAAAAAAACCATGATCAGTGACAAGACAGGAGGTCCTGCAGTGTGCTTAGTGTCCTTTTCAAAACTGTGAGTGGATTCCCTGGAGTGTGATAGAGCAGCCAGTCAGGGAGACTATGTCCTAAAGCTAGGTGAGCCTGCAGGCCTGTGGCTGTTTTCTGAATAGTCAATACTACACTTACAAACTCACATGCAGTGGATATAGGCAAGTATGCAAGTTGGGCAGTAGAAGCCAGAAGCCATGTGATCTGAGCAATCCACCTAGAAGACTTGATTCTACACACATCCCCAAGGCCACCTTTCAGGAGGAATATTTGTACTCAAAATCTCCTTGATGACAGAGCATTAAAGGGGAACAAGAAAGAGTCACATATTCCAAGAGAACGTTGGTTACTGAAAAGCTTCTGGGAAGGCTGCAACCCAGAGAGCCATGAAGCAAAGCTACATACCAACTGCCAGACCACTGAACTGTTCTGCCAAGTCAGAATAAACTTAAGACCATCCCCTGGTGTGCCAATTATAACAGAAAGAATAGGTGGGCTTAATAAAAAGCAGAGGTTGAATGTCCCCTTGATGGGGAGACCTGGTGGCACTCAGAGGAAAGATAGCAGACTACCAAGAAGAGACTTGATACCCTATGAGCATATACAAGGGGAGGAAGTCCCCTTCAGTCACAGTCATAGGGGAGGTGAGTAAGAGGAAAATGGGAGTGAGGGAGGAATGGGAGGATACACTGGATGGGGGATAACAATTGAGATGCAATATGAATGAATTAATAAAAAATTATACTGCAAAAAAAAAAGCTGAGGTTGAAAGGTGAGTTGGTGGCAGGCTGGGTAACACCAACGCAACAGTGAAGGAGAGGTGGAAAGGATTCAGGAATGGGCTAAACTGCCTTATTGGAGGGAAGACAGCGTTATTCCAGTCCTCATCCTGCTGGGGCCAGGCTATCTAGGTGTTGACATGGATCTCTATTTCAGTCCTCAGGGTGCATGATTAGTGGCAATCAGCAGCAGATCTGAACAGAAAAGGTGCTTAACAGAAAAAGTCTGGGGTACCATTCAGAGAAACCCTATTCATACGTCAAAGATGCATTTGTGTGACTAGAGTAGATTTGAGGTGTCATGTAAGCATGGATGCACTCTACGGGAAAGTGGAGCAACTGGGGAATGGAGAGCCGAGGATGAGAGGAACCTTTTTCTCCAACACTTAAATACCGGAACATAAGGACCAATTCAGTCTATCTGTATCCTTTACAAGATGTGCTCAAGTTAAGTTCTATGTATTTAATAAGTTCTACAAGTGATACAACACTGCCTCTATCATGGTCAGCCCAACTGCTCATCTGAGAGTCTCAGTCTAACCATGCCAGGTACCACCTATAACCGTCCAAGGAAGATCTCAACATCTTCACACAAATAATCTAGTCTGAAAAGCAACATGTAGTTTGTGCTTTGACTATTGTGTGGTTTTGATGCATTCATATTCACTTTTTAAAAAAAAACAACTTATAAATGCAAGTTAGTAAGCAACTTACATTAACTTTATTAACTTATTTACACTTTTATCAGCTTTGCGAGAATTGGGACTTCATCATGGCAGAACTATGCCTGGTTCATTTCTATATCCTTAGTAAATAAAGCAAAGACAGGTGTACAGAAAGCACTCAAGTGTTTGTCACACTATTTTATTATTCTTTTTTTTCATTTTATTATTTTATTCACATTACATCTCAATTTTTAGCCCTTCCCCTGTTTCCTCCCATTCTTCCCTCCCTCCCACTTCCCCCCTTCTCCCCTCCCCTAATGTCTTGTGATTGAGGGAGACCTCCTCCCCTATATATGCTCTAGAATAATCGAGACTCTTCTTGGTAACTTGCTATCCTTCCTCTGAGTGCCACCAAGGCCTCCCCATCCAGGGGGACGTGGTCAGAAAAGGGGCACCAGGGTTAGTGTGAGAGTCAGATCTCACTCTCCACTCAACGGTGGAGAATATCATGTTCGTCGGCTAGGTCTTGGTAGGGGTTCGAAGTTTACTGCCTATATTCTCCTTGGCTGGTGCCTTAGTTTGAGGAGGACCCCAGGACCCAGATCTGCCTGTCATAAAGTTCTTCTTTTAGGTTTCCAGGACCCTGTGGGTCCTACTATTTCCCCATTCTTCCATGCTACTCTCGCCTAAAGTCTTAATGCATCTTAACGAGCTCAAGTTCTCAAGAATTATCGACTATATGTAGCTTGGCAATGGCTTGGGTGGTAAGTTTTTTATTTTCTAGAAACTTCTCTGCTGAGAATCCTGTTCCTGCATTGTCCATGCTGGTGGACACACTCTAGAGCAGCGTATGCTGGAGGGACCAGGGAAAAGTGCCTTGGCTCCTTGGATTTGTTCCCACAGTAATGTGGTAAGATTTTTATTCTCTAGAAACTTCTCTGCTGAGAATCCTGTTCCTGCATTGTCCATGCTGGTGGACACACTCTAGAGCAGCGTATGCTGGAGGGACCAGGGAAAAGTACCTTGGCTCCTTGGATTTGTTTCCACAGTAATATGGAGGCCCAAATGACTATCCCAGCACTCTGGCGTCCTAGGGGAAGCTGTGTTATCAGCGTGAGCAGCAGCTAGAAGGGAGGAAGAATGGAGGAAAGGGCCAGGTGTCCAGGGAGAGAGTGGATCTGCCCATTTTGCTAGAAATGCATTGATGCCTCTACCTGTGGCAGCAGGCTGATCTAACCTGGGTCTGCCATAGGTTCTGTTGCTGAGCACACACATGATGGAGCACTCTTATATCTTATGAACAGAACTCTTTGCCATTATACAATATCTGTCTTAATGCTTAATACTGTTACTCCTTTGTGTGAAGTTAGTAGAACTACTGTGACTATGGCTGGCATCACCTCATTTTCTTCAACCATTTACTTTTAGTCTCATGAGTCTGTACAGTCAATATGTGTTGTGGAAGACACGCCCGTGTCGTGTCTGGTGGTCCAGTCTGACAATCTGTGTTCTGACTTGCTAATTAGTACTGCTTAACCTCTGGCATCCTGATCCCTGAGGCTGTCAGTGGTGGAACATCTACCTCACTTCTGCTTTCTAATTGATGCCTTTGTTTTCATATTTTTTCTTTCTTCTTCTTTTTTTTTCATCCTCTCTCTCTCTCTCTCTTCTTCTGTTTTAATCGAACATTTCATAGAGTCCCATTTTCTCTCTCCTACTTATGTGAGTTACACACAACAGAAACAAAAGCCCGTTTTAGTTAATGGCCATCCTGGCTGCTACAACAGGCACTGGCAATGATTTGACTTTGGGATTTGACTTTAGTGCACAGATAATGTGTCTTGTGGAAAAGAGTTCCTGGTTCCTTTTGCTTATTTCTTAGATCACTTCTGCCATCCTTTGTTCTTACTCATACACCTCCACATGCGTGCACACACACTGGGCATGCACATACACATACACACACAGACTATCTGCTGTTCAACCACAAAAATGAGAAATGGAAGCATTTTACCTCCACACTTCTCTCACATTCTACTTTCTTCATGTAGATTCCGTATCTACATTTTCTTCTTTTCTTTAGTGAACTTCTTTTAAATTTTTTATTAAGTCAGACCCCTCAAGAATAAACCTCTTCGATTTTTGTCCCAGAGATATTTATTTCTTCTTTACTTCAGAGACTCGGAGGGTATAAAATTACAGGTCAAACATTTACCTATTCAGTTGTTTTTCTCTTAGTTCTAAATATTTACTCTTTCTCTTATTGAATTATATCAGGAAGAAAATTAGAAGTAATTGTTGTTCTTTATAAAAGTTATAGAATTTTCAGAGTTTTATTTCAGTTTCTGGCTTATATCTTTGGTTTTCTATTGTTTGAAAACAGCTTGCATATGTAGTTAGATTTGGGTTTTTAGTTTGCACTTGTCCTTACATATGTTCTCTCAACTTCTCAAAGCTTTGCTTTGGTCTCTCACATTGAGTTTAGAAAAATTCCAATTATTTTGTCCATTTTTAAATTGGGGTTTTAAAAATAAAACCTTAAGAGATCTTTGTGTAATATACAAGCTGATAATTTTTAGATTTGTGTTTTAAGATGATCTCTATATTTTTGGCTTGTTTTTTATATTCTCCTAGACATCGTTATTATTCTTTATTAGTCAAGCTCTTGTTCTCTTATTAAATGATATAGCTTTTCATTTAACTCATAGAGAATATTGCTTACCCTAAATATTACAGATTTTTTAACTTTAAGTTCTATGAAAGCTTGGACTTTTACACGAAAGCGAAGGTAACACAGCTGTCCTGCCGCCTAGTTTGGCAGCTGAATGATCCAATGACACTGAGAACTTTCTGCAAACTGTTTGGAATCACACGGATGAAGGCCTCTAACAGACAGGGCTGAGGGTTAAGGGAGATACTTTAAGGCATGTTGAAGACTTTTAAAACTCTAGTGTTCTCCAGGTCAATGATTTATTTCACACATGAAAAAACATGAATACGTACTGACCCTCCTGGGACTGCTAGACATTAGAGATATAGAAACACACAAGAATCCGTGTCAGCCTCACAGACCTCACACCTAGCAGACTGCCAAGAGGAGACTTGGTACCCTAGCATCATATTCATATGGAGGAGGTCCCCTCAGTCATAGTCATAGGGAAGGGGAAAGGAGTGAAAGCGGGAGGGAGGGAGAAATGGGAAGATGCATGGGATGGGATAGCAAATGAGATATAATAGAAATTGTTTTATTTTTCAATTAAAAAAGCTGAAAAAATAAAAAAAACAAAACCCAAAACAAACAACAAACAAAAACAAACAAACAAAAAACAAAAACAAACAAACAAAAACAAAAGAAAGAAAGAAAGAAAGAAAGAAAGAGGTAGGGTGACTTTTCAAATGACCTACAAAGGGTAAAATATAAAGAAAGAACAAAGTACAATCGTGTGTGTGTGTGTGTGTGTGTGTGTGTGTGTGTGTGTGTGTATGAAAATATAACAGTGACGCTCATTTCTTTGTATACTGACTAAAATATTAGTGAAAATATTTAAATAACCAAGGAGGTCAGGGGGGAATAATGATTCCAAAACAACAACAACAATAAAATACGTGAAGACTGTAAGGGAGTAAAGAAAACTTTAAAGAAACAGAAGAATATTTAGTATAATTGAAGTGTGAGTTCAGAGACAGAAAGAAGCACAGAGAAGGCCTAATGAAGTATGGCAGAAATGTGTGTGTTCATCATCATAAATGAAGATATGTCTATTAAGTCAGTCATCACAAATATGTAACTACCAATGTCTATTAGACCATTTTTAATATGTCTCCTTCCTCCTCTCCAATTCCAGGAAAGAACTTGTTCTTTTATTGGTATGCTATTTTTGTCTAACAATATGCTAGAAAATGTGACCTAGAGTCCTAAAATATGCTCATGTGGGGTGGGGAGGGGCTGTCTGTAGTCTACCTTAGATGTTCTAGCCTTGGCCAGCAGCTAGCATACTGAAGTGAGTAGCATGGTTAAGTCTCAAGCAGCTGGCCAATGACTGATATACAGAGGCGCGCGCTCGCGCGCACACACACACACACACACACACACACACACATACACACACACACACACACACTGGAGCCTTATAGATATGTATAGCTGTAATTTATATATAATTATATACTGTAACTTAGTATCCATCTAAGACACAACATTCAAGCAATAGCAGAAGGTGGGGGTATTGTTGGTAGGAGTACAATCTTGCCGTTGGTGACATTTACAGATTGGATTGAGGAGGACTACAGCTAAAAGTTCCCACCTTCCCACTGTACACTGGCTTTCCATGTAGCCATTCCCACATCTGGCAAAGACCCACCTTCCAGTGAAAGCATTAGCATGCAAAAGACCCTGTCAGCACTTAGAAGAACTTTATGTTAGTTCAACAAAACTTGGAGTCACAGTCTGTATCCAAAAGTTTGGTTATCTATCTTGTAGAAGCCAAATAAAACTGTCAAATTAACAGTAAAAAGGTGATTAATTCAATGTGTCCACTTTAGGAAGAGGTGCAAAGAGATCCAAGGAGCACCTCAAGTACATCTTTGGGGTCCCAAAGTGAGAGTGAAGTTGACATAGAGAGCCAAGCATATGAACATTGAATCAGGCCTTGGCAAGGTGTGATCCTATCTGCCATTGGTTGATCATTGCCTGGGCTTCAGTCTCACCCTCTAAGGTGGTCTGACCAAGTTATTAGAATTGTGTGAAATATCTTTCCAGGAGGTAAATTTTTCTTCTGGCTGGGCTCTTTTCCTTTTCCTAACATGTCTATTTCAATTGTCTAATAGTCAGATTGAGGAGCACAAGTGATTTGTTAGGATATTTTCAATTCTGCCAGCCTACTTACAGTAAGAAGCAGGAAGAGAGACCAAGCACACATATGATGGCTGATATACAGCTATCCCATGAGGGACTAGGAAATGAAGACACTTCATGGATAAGAAGACAATGGCTTCTTTTTATGTCGTCTAAGAAGATGTTTGACGTCTAGTCCATAGATCAAAACTAGTGGGAAATGATGGCACCCTGAAGAGGTAGAGCCCAATGGGAAGTCTTCCAGTTATTGGGGCGGTTACACTTGAAGGGGATTGTGACACTATTCACCTTCATTAAGAGCCTGAAGCAAATGGCTTTGCTCTGTCTTGTACAAGCTCCTACCATCATGTGCTGCTACAAGCCCAAACATAGCACCAGCTAAACTTGCAGAGAGATCTCTAGAGCTGTGAGTCAAAATAAACTCCCTTCTCTGTAAGTTGATTTTTGTCTTAGACTTGTGTTTCAGTAACAGAATAATGACAAACAGGACTACCGCTGCATGCTGTTGAGTGAGCAAAGATTCTGTCTTGTTTTTATCTGCTTACCCTTATACAGAGAATGCTCATGCTGTGAAGCTATTTCCTCCAAAATTTTAAAAAAATTTTTATTAATTTATTCTTGTTACATCTCAATGGTTATCCCATCCCTTGTATCCTCCCATTCTTCCCTCCCTCCCATTTTCCCCTTATTCCCCTCCCCTATGACTGTTCCTGAGGGGGATTTCCTCCCCCTGTATATGCTCATAGGGTATCAAGTCTCTTCTTGGTAACCTGCCTCCAGGAGAGAGGAGGGGGGCTGGTAAGATGCAAGAAATAAAGGAATTTTGCCAGGATCAGAACCTGTGTTTAAAGCACCTAAGTTCCTATAACTAACCCCTCACATTTGTCATTGTAAGGAACTCTTAAAAAACTCATCAGCTCACAGAGCTTGGCTAGAGTAGAAATGTTTCTGTGATTTGTCACTGGTGCCCTGACTGTGATGAGAAAAATTATGCAGCTGGTACTATGCGAGTTAAGTAGGTCTTCCTATTCCTCTGAACCTCAAAATTTGAATTTAAAACACTGATGTGTGAAGTTTGAATGGACTGTGAAGGAAGGGTGACAGGCTAGGAGAGGAACGCTTCTGAATCAACATTAAAACAAGCTCATCTTCGCAAACAAGAATTTTAGCCCGAGATTCATTCGGAAGTTTACAGACTTCATGGGCACTTACCATCCAGTAGGCACATGCTCTCTTGTAGTCTCCCTTCGAAGTTGACACCCTGGACTCATGTTACTTGGTTTCACTGTGATCCTCAGGCAGAATCTTTGCAACTGCATTCCATCCCATGGAGCAGTTGCCTTGCTCAAGATTTACAAATCCCCTGGCATCTTTGGGAATTTGTGACACTTCTCACATTGGAAAAAATATAGACGTTGAGGGAGACTGCAATCTACCATGCCATAACTCAGGGAGTGTGCTCAGAACCATGGTTTGGGGGTTACATGCAATTTTGGTTCTAATTCTTGGGGAGGATCTTCACTTCTGAAGACCGCTGACCCTTCTCCAACAACGTGCTGATGCCGTCTTCAGTGGAAAGGGAACCAGGCCAATAAAAAGTTGTGATCCCCTGACCACGTTCTGAAGCTTAGCCAGTTTTAAAAATCTAAGCTCATTAAATGAAAAGGAGGCACCCCAAGATGAGAGTCCTTTCAACATCTCAGCTGGGAAATAAGGGCAAGATCCCAGATCTTCCTCAGAGATTCCAAAGCTCAACTCTTTCAGGTAACCTTAGGAAAGAAAATGAACAAATGTTCTTTAGAAAAAAATCAATAAGGTGTAGGTAATAAAGTAAGGCTGTGGTTCATGTTATAGGTGGTGCAGTGAATGAATTCAAGGGATACCAAGATCTGAGCAGTGGTTAAGAGCATACACTGACTTTACAGAGGAATATATGAATAATTCAGCATCCCAAGGATAAAGACTGTGAGTGGGTCCCATATATTGAAGTTGGTCTGTTAATCCCGTTGGTTGTTTTCATTTAGATACTTTCAAGCCTCTGAACTAGCATCACTAATTGGGGGGTTGGTACTCACCAGCCACATAGCAGTCAATTGATACTGGGCTCTTTCGCCTTATAAAGGGACATTGCATCTTGCCTTCCCTTGACCTATATTGTAAATATGAGTTTGTATTTACTGACTAGAAAGTCTCACTCAATTCCACTGTTGTGATTCGGTGAGGGGTTCTTCCAATAAAATGGATCCTACATAAAGTGCCTTGGATCAAGGAATCCACTATACATAAGAGGAAGCTGGGAAGAACAGCTGTCCACAGGCCCAACTGCTTCTGTTACACACCACAGCAACTGGAAGCCATTGGTTCTACTGGATGATGTAAAAGCAGGTTAAATATTGAATATTGAATATATACTTTAGATGAGATGATGACCTAATGATGAAAGAGCGTAAGGGAGAGCTGTGTCCTCAGTAAACTGTATAAGTCTCTGAATCTGGCGTCAGAAGTAGATGACCTTGTTTCTCATCTGCTTTAGTGATTACACTTGAGGAATTCATAGTTTCCATTCAAGTCCCTGTAACTATTTCATCTAAATTCAGCCACTTCCTTCTGGTGGGAGAGGAGGAACTATAAGACTAAGGAAGCTGAGAAAAGTTGTAGAATTCATAAGCTGCCTCCCTAAGGTTGTAAATACAGTTAAACAGTTGCTGGGGAGAGGCCCTTCTGTGGAATGGAGCGGCTTGCAAGGCATGCTGGGAGGTCCAGGGATGCAGCCATCTAGTCATCACCCATGTGTTTTTGAGAACTGCTGCTGCCTCATCCTCCTCATATTAACTCTAGCAAACTCACTGTTCTACCAACCTAGGCATGGTGGCATAAGTTCTTCCATTTTTTTGCCACTGTTTTAGCTGGAATGGAGAGATGTTTGTTCATGTCTTCTCAAGAAAAATCATACTATACCATAATATCCTGAAACACTGAGAAAGAGTGAGATTGTGTCTTTCCTACCTTCCCAGGGCATACAGTGTTCTAGCATCTTTCTTTCTTTCTTCTTTCTTTCTTTTTTCATGACAGAAAAGGAAAATATTGTATAACTGTAGGCAATGTCATTTTTCTACCCCCTTCTTTGTTGTGTTATGTGGTAACCCTTAGGTGACCTCATCAGAGTCAGTATTATTTTTTTTTTATCTATACCTTGTATTGCCATCTGATAATCTTAACAGCTGGATTTCTGTCATTGTTCATGTTTGAACTTGACTTTCTTTTCTATTTCTTATACTCCTTAGGACCCTCCCTTCCATGAAGAGTTAGTTAGCTTTAGTTAGTTTTTATCACTTGCATGCACAAGATTTTAAAAATAACACCTTCACTAGTTCTCTTTTATAACAGTATAAACCTTTCTCTTCCACAATGGGCATTTTAATATTTATGTCCTATGGAATTTTAAACTGTTTCAGAGTTGTTATTTATAATTGCAGGACCAACATCATGTGTGAAATGAGGATGGAGCCAGGGTATAGATCATGTATCATGACACACAGATCATCCCTCCATCCCAGATGTGTAGTTACAGCAGTTAACTTTGTTTATGAAGCTGAGCTACTTGGCTTGCAGGAAAGAGCTGCTGTCATGTGCTCATTTGTCTCATCCCTCATAGATTCAGTATTTATTCTGTTTCTTTATTTTCCTTTCCCTGCCTTTCTTTCTTTTCTTTTCCTTTTTTATTTTTAAACAGCACAGTTTCCCCTGAGCATCTATGGGAGAATAATTGACTTAAGCTAGAAGAATGCCCCTGTTTGTACACTCATTCATTTTTCTGGCCCCATTATGTTTACTCTTTTGGGAGGTACTAATTAAGGGCCATTGGTTCTCACCTACTGTCAGCCCATCACCTCTTGCAGTTAGTCTGCAAACCCTTCTCCTTCCTAGCATACATCTATCGCCCTTGCTTATGTTTTCTATTCATCCCTTTTTTCTCTCTCTCACCACCCCTTCCTATTTCTTTCAGGAAAGGCTGTCCTTGACCCACATGCTTCCTTCCCTTCCTCTGCCTCTCTTAGTGGCCTCTTTTGGCTGAATGCTTCAGTGACAATGACTACATTGACTATTCTGAAACCTCCCTGGCCACCCTTAACCTCTGTCCCAATCTATCTTTCCTCTGTCAATCAGAGTTCCCCTCCAGGCATTCAAATGGAGGCTGGATCCATTTAAGAATGAAAGATCCTTTCATTGCACTAGGCTCCCATCCCATCACTCAGAATCACCTCAGGCATCACTCTTCTGAAGCCCCAATATGCATTCTGATGCATGTCAAGATAGAGATGAATCTTTCAAGACAGGCAGTTTCGTGGTCAGAGGCCTTTTGCTGAAAGGCACTGCTCACAGATGTCACAATGTGGATACGGAGGGCTGGCTCCCCAGCCAGATCTGGAAGGAAGCACAAGATAGGGTTCTCTCTAGTCAAGTAAGCCCACAGCATCTATTTTACCAGCATATTCAGTGAGAATGGAGCTTTGGAGGATGAATTTTAGGTCCAGTTCACAAAAAGCTTGTTTGGGAAGTAGAGTGTCAGAGGGTGGATTGAGTGTGCAAGATGTGCAGAATTATTATCAAAGTCAGGGGCATAGCTTGTTTCCCAAGTCAGGCTTTGCACCCTTCAATAGACCACCTAGGAATATCAAATTAGTAGTGGGAAGCACAAAAGGATATTTATTCAATGTGGCCACATTGGGAAGACGGACAAAGGCTGCAGCAACTCTCCCTCAAAGCCCATTTTTGGGAGCCTGAAGTGAGACTGCAGTCTAAGTAGAGAGTAAAGGATGTGCACATCTGCTCCATCCTGGTAAAGAAGGGGCCCCGCCCACCATGACCTACCATTGTTCATGCTTCAATAAGATCTTTTTGGTAGTTGTTAGAACTGTATGAAATCTTTATGCAGAGAACAAGTTTCCCTGTTGGCTGGTGCCTTTTTCTTTCCTCAGTATGAAATTCCTGGTAAAATCCCACTTCTTTGGGGTCCATTGTTTCACTAGTCTGATAATCAAATTGAAGGACACAGGCATAGCTCTAGAGAAGTGGTTTTCTACATGGGGGATACAACCCGTTTGGGGGAGTCACATATCAAATATCCTGCATGTCATATATTTACGTTACTATTCATGACAGTAGAGAAAGTATAGTTATGAAAAAAACCAAGAACTAATTGAATGTGTGGTGGTCACCACAACATCCAGAACTGTATTAAAGGCTTGTAGCATGAGGAATTTTGAAACCATTGCTTTATAGTATTGTCATTTCTACCAGGATCTTACATAGTCAGTAACTCCATTGTGTAAGGAAGAAACTATTGTGCTGAGAAGAATTCAATAGAAAAGCACAATGGTGAAGGATGGTAGGAGAATGGGGCCCCAAAGAGTGTAATTCTGCAGGCAGTTTCTCTCAGAGAAGGTTTTAGGCTTATCACAAACCATCTGCAGAGTCTGGTCAAAGCTGGCTTCATACCCCTACTCCTTCCTTCATTTCTGTTGCTCTTTGCTAAATTGAGTTTCAGATAGAATTGTTCCATCTACTTGGCCCCTTGTCACCAAATGAAAGGTGGTGTCTAAAGAACACTGGGTCCTACTCAGTGTCCCTCACTAGTCACAGGAGGCTTCTTTCATTGTGGAGGGAGGAAAACCTTCCGATGATTCTAATTTTTCTGAGGAAGAGAATCACACCTCAAGAGCTTGTGCTAAAGCAGTTAACAATCTCTTCCGTCAAGAGCTCTTGAAATAAGGCCCTTGATCCTTGGTGTTTTGGTGACTATGGGCATAGGTCACTTAACATGTCACAGATGAAATACCTCAGAATTTAATCCATCCAGAACAGGAGTCATCAAGTAGCAAAGTGATATTAACACCTAAAATAATTGAGAGAAACACAGGTATCTGGAACTGTAGGAAGAGATTAGTCTGGTTTAGTAAAGTGCCCAATTTAAAAGCAATCTCACTTGCTCAATGCTACAGTGTGTTGTAATCTTTCAGAGCTGAATTTTTAATAGGCATTTATTTTTTTAGTATGTTTTTTAATTTAATGTATGTATTTGTTTAGTGTGTATTAACCTATGCACACAGCCAGTGTGAAGGTGAGAAGACAGTGTGTGGAAGTCATCTTACTGCTGTAACCATGTAGGTTATATAGCTCTAATTCAGATCAGATTTGATGGTGATCACCTTTACCTGCTGAGCCCTCTTGGTGGCTGAAGAACTGTTTTTAATTTCTTTTCTTTATTAGATGTGCCTTAAGAAGCAGCGAGTGCATTGGTAAAAGCATAGTCTCTGGACTCATATTGTCCAGATTAAAATACAGACGGTTACTTCCTTGCTATGTGACTTTACTTAGTATTTTAACTTCTATGTGTCTGAATTTTATCATATTTTTAAAAATGGGCATTATAATGTCATATACTTCATGGAGTTACTGGAAAATGAAATCATATACAAACACATACACACAACTGAACTTAGGGGTTAGCCTAAATCCCAACAAACAAAATTCAGTATCATCATTGATAAGCCAATTAAAAGACTCAAATTCTTAGTGAAAAGCAGAAGCTACATTGGGAAGCAGCAAAGAGAACTAGCCCTCCTCAGTCTCCATGGCACCAGTCCATCTTAGAGGATGCTAAAGTGATAGTGAGGCTTAAATAGAAGGCAAGAACTATGTTTAAGTGCAGGATCCAGCTTGTCCAGCATCGTCTCCGCCCACTCCTGCAAGCCCAATTGATAAGTTGTAAGTCTTTTCCAGAGATACAAGTTCTTCTTCTGGCTTTCTAAGCTCCTCCTCTGGATGTCTGGGATTTGGATTTTTCTTCTCCCACAGGAAAGTCCTAGAAAAAAAATAAATTTTCTTGGAATTCATTTTTTCCAATAGTTTCATAGTCAAATAAGGGCATTCTTTAGGATATGCCCAGTCCTGTTAGGCAGGCTCATTATGTGGGAGCAGTAGAACTAATATTGAGCAAATATACGAATGATCAATTTGTTGTTCTTGTTATTAAATTTGGGGACATGGTAGTTAATACGCTTTCTTAAAAGTAGCTTTCTTTCTTTCTTTCTTCCTTCCTTCCTTCCTTTCTTTCCTTCTTCCCTCCCTTCACCCCCATTCTTTCTTCCTGCAATTACATCAGTTCCAATTTTATTCAAAGCCCAGAAAACTTGTATTTCCATGTTCACATGAAGTCTTTAGTTCCTTCTCTGCATTCCTGAATACTGCATCCAAAGTGCATACAATTGGAAGAGTTTAATCATTTAATCTTAGTAAGTGTAATCATCACATTCAAAACTCAACAGAAGCAAGGGAGGTCCACCTCAGTTTCTTTCTTCACTGATTCTACGACGGCCACCTACTTAAGCCTCTATGAAAGGCCATATATTATCTGTGAAATGGAGCACAGGTGTTTTTATGACAGACAAACTCCATTCTCAGGTACTACATGGAGTAGTTAGAACTTCAAAAGAGTATCTGCAAGCTTTTCTACATATTTCTTCCTTCATTCTTCATTCAAGAGTCCATTCATGAGTTTTGTAATGTTGGTGTGTGGGTCTTTGTTAAATCATTTGTCTTTTCATGGTCCCTACAAGCAGTGCTGCAATTAGTATTCTTATATGTAGACACTTTAGGTCACTTTTGTTTTTGTGGCAGTGATCCACATAGTGGAATATTTGCTTGGAAGAATACATAGACTTTATTATGAATTGATTCTATTGTTTTGTCTTCCATAACCAAAGTACCACATCCTTCACTAACAGTGCAAGAAGCCACCCTTTTTCCTCACTCCCAGCTGCAATGGGTTTATCCTCTCTAATTACTAGTATTATAAAAAAACAAACAAACTAGCATTTCAAGAGTGTGAGAGAACAGGGGCAACAGGGATAAAGTAAGATAAGGGTATAGGGTGGCCAGGACTCAAGATAAGGCTTACAACAAGATTCCATTGTTCACAGGATGGGGACAAAATGACTCCAGAGCTCCCAAGATGGATCTGATTCTAGTGCACATGGAGAACAGAAAAGGCAATACATTCATGAAAAGGAAGTGAGTGCAAAGGCAGCTCCGACAATGGGGTGTGGCTTTCTGGGGAGAGCTAGAGGCTGAAAAGCAGACATAAAAGCTAACAGAAGCAAGGCTAGCTCCTTCCTGTTCTCTCATCAACTCAACTATAAAGATCTGCTTAGGATCTTTTAAAGATGAGTTACTGTTAGGTATCTTCTATGTGAAAGGGACATAGCCATGTTCTATATGTGTGAGTACCACACAGAGTAGCTCAAACTATTAACGTGTACATCTCAGGGTTCAGAGAAATGCCTTCTGTTGCATCACTGAATGAGTACAGACTGACAATAGCAATAAAGAGTCAAGTCCCATAAATGCATGGTAGTGGGATTCACTTAAAGTACAAAAGTCAGGAAGGGAAGAGTCCATTTCCACAAGTAACAGGGATAAATCAAGATGAGGGTACAGAGTGGCTAGGATACAAGATAAGGCTTACAACAGGTCTCCATTGTTTACAAGTTGTGGACAAAATGACTCCAGAGTCCACAAGGTGTGAACTGCAGGAATCTCCATCACAGGGCTATTTAATTGGAATGAGAACAATGTCACCCATATAGTTTAATTTGGAAAACAGTCCAGTGTTGGTATCTGAGTTGGTCACAGGAATTTTGTCCTGGCAAATGTAAAAGTGAGGAAGAGTCAATTCCAGTCCATTGAAGATGGTAAAAAGAGAGAGGAGATCAGTCTGGTAGACCAGCACTGTGTGACCACCAGAAGTTGGTTAATACTGCTTTGAGCGTGAGCACCCTGCTGTTCTTTGTGCTGTACACTTACAGAGACTGTTGTTGCTGCTTTCATGTGTGTTGTGAAGGCTCATCTCTTGGCCAGCCACCATCAAGTACTGTGTGAGCAATGTGCCCCAATTCACACTGACAACTCTCCATTCTTTCTTCAGTGGCTGGGAATCGTGCTCTGAAGTTTTAGAGACCTCGGGTTTGAGCAAGACCAGATGACTATGGGATCAATATATATTGACTAAATATGACTATCAGATGATTATATAAATATATGTTGATGAAATAGATGTATTATTAATTTTCTGGTAAAAGAAAGGATATGGACCTAGATGAGAGCTGCGCATGCAGGTGTGTGTATGCAGAGAGTGAATTCTCACAGAAATATTATTAAAATCATTCTGACACAGTTTGCTTATATGTAGAGAAAATATAGAGGTATATGGAAAAATATATATATTAAAGACTTTTTGTGGGGTCATAATGAGTGTCCACTCCTCGTTAAGCACTGTCTAATTGCACTTTGAGAATACACTTGTGAGCATGTTCTGGTCATTGTGGAGATCAGATTCTACAAGAGACGAAAGGAGCAAACAGACATAAAACTCAACATCAACAGTAAGTGATATTATAAAATTATAAGCAAATTAATAGAACAAGAAGAGGAGGGAACTGCTGTTTCAGGTGACCTCTGGGCACAGGAATCCCAATGAAGGGTAGGAGGAGGGACTAACTTTGGAGAGGATGCCAAGGAAAGGACTGAAAAAGTGCAACGATTCTGAAGCAGAGAAGACAATAAAGTGCCTGTGTCTGGAGCAGGGACGGGATAAGGAATTGTCAGGGTGAGGAAGGGCTGACATTCCATTTAAGTGAAACGAGAAGCCATGGGTGGGTTTGGAGAATAAAAGTTGGGTAGTATAATTTTTATTTAATAGTATCACTCTGGTTTCTGTGTAGGACACAGAAAACTTAGAGCAGCCAGCTGGGCTCTGTGGCTTACACCTCTTAAGCTGGGACAGGAGGATTCTCGTGAGTTTGAGCCATCTGAAGCTACCTTGTGATACTCAGCCTTAAGAAAAACAATTGTATGAGAAAAGGCAGGGAGACTGGGATATAAAGTGACTAGATAAGTTAACAATAAATTTTAAAAGCGAAAAAGACGGGTAAATCGTGAAAAGCTTATGCAGTCAGAATCACAACTACAAAATGGGGTGCTGACCACTCAAAGAGAAAATCAAATCAAGTGCATTATTTTTGTCCTGACTTCATTTTTCCATGAAAATTTAAAGGATTGGTTTTCTCGCTGCTTGAAGCCTCTGACAAGGAAATTGATGTTTAAATTGCAGCCTGACCTCTGGCTCACCAAGGCTCATTGTTCCCCTGGCTTGGCTTTGTCACATTGTTCTCTCCCTCCATAAGCTTCCAGACAGGACAGAGTGTGCCAGGAAAACACATGCAAAGAACAAGCTGGCAACTTGTCTGACACTCTGTGGTCTGAAAGAGAAATGGGCATTTTGGTGAAGGGTTGGCTGCTGGGATGATGGGTGATGCAGACATTTACTTCTGGAACCTTTTCTTGAGGTGTGCGTTCATTTATTTGAAATCTTTGATGAGTTGATTAGTGGAGTTAACACGTACCGTGTTTTGTTTTGTTGAGGCAGGCTCATATAGCCTGGGCTCAAATCTAACTTGCTCTGTAGCCAAGAATGGATGAGCTTCTTAATCTCCTTCCTCTACCTCTTCAGTGCAAGAGATCCATGCATGTAACCCGGAGCTTCATTTTGAAATTAATTATTTAAAGTGCAGAGATTTGGATGTCGTGTTAGTTACTTTCCTCTCTGTTATGACAAAACACCCAACAAAATCAACTTAAGGAAGAAAGAGTTGATTTTGGTTAAAAATTTAAGGGGTGGCAGTCCATCATGTCTGAGATTTAGCTGCAAGGTCATTGTCAGCATTTCCCTGTGTTGCCGATTTGTCTCTGGGATCTTGCCATAACTTGCTGTCCTGACCTCCCTTATTTATGGACTGTGATTGGAATGCATATGCCAAATAAACCTTTCTTTATCCAACTTGCTTTTTGTCAGGGTGCTTACCACAATAGAAAGAAAAGTAGTCCACTGACCTTGCACCTAAATCTCAGAAAATAAAACATGAAAATACTAGTGTCTCACGAAGCTGATAACCCTTACCTCTAATTCTATTTTCTCTATGTCATCATTAAATTTTATTTGACTTCCCAACTATGAAACTATTTGTTTAGTTAGTTTTGTGTTTGTGTGTGTAGAGCAGAGGACAAGGACAACTTTGGATGCCCCTCGTCCTGTACAATCTGTATTGCTTCTGAGCCAAGGACTCTCTCTGGCTTAGAACACCCAAAACAGTCTGTGTCAATTGAACAAAAAGCCCCAGGGATCTACTCAATCTCTCCTTCCTCAGCAATGGGGGCTTTTTTAAAAGCTGACTTCTAGGCATCAAACTTAGGTCCTCTTGCTTACAATGTAAGTGCTTTGCTGACTGACCTGTCTCCCCATTTCTAAAACCATACTTATGAAGTGAATATAAAAAACTTCAAGATATTGAGTCTTTGATTGGTTGAATCATATGCTTTTATATAGACACATAAGGAAACAGACACACACACACAATTTTCAATATGAGGAACAGAAACAGTGAAAATTCAAATCTTGTTTTCTGTGTTGATATGGACATTGCTTTGGTCTGTTTTAGGGGGTGGCTCTCCTAGGAGGAAGGTCTCAACTTGCCTGCATTTTGTTTTTTTTTTTTTTCTTTTTTTTTTTATTAATTTATTCTTGTTACATCTCAATGTTTATCCCATCCCTTGTATCCTCCCATTCCTCCCCCGCCCCATTTTCCCATTATTCCCCTCCCCTATGACTGTTCCTGAGGGGGATTACCTCCCCCTGTATATTCTCATAGGGTATCAAGTCTCTTCTTGGCTACCTGCTGTCCTTCCTCTGAGTGCCACCAGGTCTCCCCCTCCAGGGGACATGGTCAAATGTGAGGCACCAGAGTACGTGAGAAAGTCGTATCACACTCTCCACTCAACTGTGGAGAATATTCTGACCATTGGCTAGATCTGGGAAGGGGTTTAAAGTTTACCTCCTGTATTGTCCTTGGCTGGTGCCTTAGTTTGAGCGGGACCCCTGGGCCCAAATCTGCCTATCATATTGTTCTACTTGTAGATTTCTAGGACCCTCTGGATCCTTTTATTTTGCTGTTCTCCCATGCTTCTCTCATTTAGAGTCCCAATAGGATGCCTTCCCCTCTGTCCCAGTTTCCTGGTAAGTGAAGGCTTTTGTGGGACATGCCCCTTGGGCTAGTATGCAGATATAAGTGAGTATATACCATTTGATTCTTTCTGCTTCTGGGTTAACTCACTCATTATGATCATTTCTAGCTCAATCCATTTATCCACAAATTTCGGGAATTCCTTGTTTTTAATAGCTGAGTAGTATTCCATAGTGTATATGTACCACAGTTTCTTTATCCACTCTTCTACTGAGGGACACTTAGGCTGTTTCCATGTTCTGGCTATTATGAATAAGGCTGCTATGAACATGGTTGAGCAAATTTTCTTGTTGTGTGCTGGAGCATCTTCTGGGTATATTCCAAGGAGTGGAATAGCTGGGTCTTGAGGAAGCCCTATTCCCATTTTTCTGAGATAGCACCAGATAGATTTCCAAAGTGGCTGTACTAGTTTGCATTCCCACCAGCAATGATGGAGTGTTCCTCTCTCCCCACATCCTCGCCAGCATGTGGTGTCGCTTGAATTTTTGATCTTAGCCATTCTGATGGGTGTAAGATGGAATCTCAGAGTTGTTTTGATTTGCATTTCCCTAATGACTAAGGAGGTTGAGCATTTCTTTAAGTGTTTCTCAGCCATTTGATACTCCTCTGTTGAAAATTCTCTGTTTAGTTCCAAGCCCCATTTCTCAATTGGGTTATTCGGTTTGGTGGTGTTTAATTTCTTGAGTTCTTTATATATTTTGGATATTAGACCTTTGTCAGATGTAGGGTTGGTGAAGATTTTTTCCCAGTCTGTAGGATGTCGCTTTGTTCTCTTGACAGTGTCTCCTGCCTTACAGAAGCTTCTCAGCCTCATGAGGTCCCATTTATTAATGGTTGACATTAAGGCCTGGGCCGTTGGTGTTCTGTTCAGGAAGTTGTCTCCTGTGCCAATATGTTCCACTTGCCTGCATTTTGAATGCCCTGCTACAGAGGAGTTCAGAACTAGGTTTTGGCTTTGTCTATTTTTACTTAAGAAGAACACACATTGTGTTTTCTATAGTAATATGTGCCATCAAATTTGGGAGAAAATATATTGCATGTACTTTACTATTGCTCTTTTTCCCTACTGAAACTCAAAATTTCTAGTTATACTCAAACGTGTAAGTGTTCTTTTTTTTAATTATGTAGTTTTAGAATGTACTCTTCATCTCCAAGGTCACATAATAATGACTTAGCCATGACATTGCTATGGGTTAAAAGTAATTGAGAAATATTGTATCAGGTGCTCACTGAAGTTTTTTCTAGGCCAATGATTTTATTATTGTTTTCAGGTTTTAACATGACATCCATTGGGGATCATGTGAACACACAAATAACCTTTCTCAAACAGTGCTCAAGAAAGTTAAGGTAAATAAATAGAGAAGTCAGAAACTGAGTGTCAAAGTCAAACACACCACCTTAATGACAACATAAGAATATACATGACTGCATTCCTTCAAAAGCACCATTCAGTCTTCTCATGGGAGGGACATTAAAACATATGTATCTACTATGCAGAAAGGCCTCAGAGGAAGACAAATTGAAAGTTCAAGGTGATCCTTAGTGACACTGGAAGTTCAAGGCCTGCCTGGAATACAAGAAACTTTATCAATGAAAACCTAACAACTGTGTGTGTGTGTGTGTGTGTGTGTGTGTGTGTGTGTGTGTGTACATGAATGTGGGCAGAATCCCCTTTATTAGGTCCCCAACCCACGTGATAGTATTGCCCATATTCTGGACAGATATCCCTCCTTAGGGTTAATCCTCTGTAGAGATATCCTCCAGGATCCTCCCTGAAATTGACCCAACTAACATCCCTGGTGTTTAGTAATCCAATTAAAGTATCAATCAACATTAACCATCACGCCCATTGACTTCTTGGCTGACTACCTCCCTTCTCGCACACAAGCTACAGGGAGATGGGGAAATGTATTGGTCTTTCCCACATCTCTTTCATGTCTCTGGTTACATTTCTCACCTGACAGTTCCTCAGAAAATAAGTTCTGGATGGATTGGATTTTTACTCACTGTTTATTTGATGAATACTTTAAAAAAGTGGGAGGTCAAAAGTGAAGACAGGCAATGGAGTTTATTATTATTCAAAAATTTAAATATGGAAGCGTGGTATTCAAACCCAGGCTTTGCTTTCCTACTGCAACAATCCCAGTATGTGAGAGTACCTGTGCGTCCACACCTTTCTCACATGTAGAGCAGGATGAGACAAGGCTGCGAAGACAGAAGCAGGGATGCAGTTGGAGATGGCCTCTCACATGTGATATGTTTAAAAGGACTTAGTGCTCTTTGGTTAAAATTCTTGTATAACAGCATTTCATGTAGAGCAGACTGGCCTTCAATTCTCTTTGAAGTGGAAACCAGCCTGGAAATCTTGATCCTTCTGCTTTCACCTTCCAAGAGCTTGCATTATAGATGTGCACAGGATGTCCGTTGACGGCATACTCTTACGGTTGAGACAATGGCTGTTTAAATCATGGATGCAAAAAGGAAAAGGTAGGGGGCAAAAGATAACTTTTGCTTAAAACTTCCAAATAGAAATAAGCTGTAAAGTGTATTAGTGGGTCATGCATAGGATAGATCTAACCATGAGGAGATGAAAGTTTCTAAGGAAGACAGAGCTATGGCCATGGTAGAAAAGGATGTGGAAAAAACTGAAAAATAAATCTCTAATCAGAACAGTTCTAAGTACCTTTGCAGGCTTAAGTTTCCTCAGGTTCAAAGTTGACATGTACAGTTAGTTATTCAGGTTGCTTCCCAAGCAAGAGATTTTGAATAGATTATGAAAAAGGAGTTAAAACCCAGGTCATGGTTTATTTCTTTTTGTTTTTGTTTTTGGCACATCAACAGCACAGAAGGAAGTGGAGACAGTTTCAAATAAGCAGAGAAAAAATTGTGGATTATCTGTAGCACATAGTCCTTGAGCCCAGGTGGACACAGATGATATCATCTACAGATGCACACTTGCTCCTCCTGGGAAAGCCTATTACTTTGTGAGCAGCATAGGTTAGGAGACACCACTATGAGCTAGTACTAATATTTCTGCTGTAATACTCTGTCAGTCAAATTTTTATTATGCAATATGCATCTACTGAACATATGCAGTGTGTGGGTGAGACATGAGATAGAGGTGTGTTTATAACTAAAGGATCCAACAACTAAAACACATCTTGAGTGTAGGAGTAGTGTTTCTTGAGTAAGTCAGGCCTGTCGTGCGATGCTCTGTTTAGAAGCTGAAACTTTATAAAGACATTTGCTCATTGATTGATTGGTTGATTGATTGAATGATTGATTGGGGTCAAAATTATCTGAGAAATCCAAATGTTAACAGATAGGGGGAAAGAAAATTTAAAATAAGGACTAAAATTGGAAGTTGGAAGTGTGAACGTGGTATATAGCAGGTGAGGAATGGAAGACAAATGAGGAACACTTAGGCTGTGTGACTTCCGCAGCCTCTTCTGAGGATTATATTTATAGTTTTAGTATTTTTATCTTCTGACTTCTTTTCTGGGATGCTAACATTTAATTTTAACATCTGTTTTGCATTAGAAGTGTACTTCCATGGCTTTGACACACTATTGAATGTGATGCTATCTTTTCCAACATGTGAAAAGGAAAATGTATATTAGAATTTATTTAAGCAGGTGTGTCTACATTATGTTATGGCAGTTAGGACTTCTCAACAGATTGGGCCAGATGCTTCAGGCCCATCATCCCAGCTACATGGGAAGTTGAGGCAGGAAGAGCTAAAGCCTAACTGAGCTGCAGGGTGAGTGCGTGGCCAGCGTGAACAACTCTGTGAGAGCCTTTGTTGAAATTACAAAGCATTAAAAGAGGGACAAAGATGAAGCTCAGAGGCAGTGGTTGTCTAGCATGTATGGGGGCCTTAAGTTCAACATTAATTACTGATGGCAAAACAGGATGGACATATATGATTCCCTAGGACCAAAGCCTTATATCTGCAGGCTAATAACTACATTAAGATGTCTGCTTTGCAGATTCCAGTATTGGAGACATTAATTACCCTGAGAAGCTACCTGGTAGATTCTAATTTGATGAAACAAGCATGGCAGTGGACTGGTTATATATTGGGGTGGTGGGGAAAAGCACTGAGCTTGGCAGATACTGAGTTGAGGGGACCTGGGAAGCCCAAGTGTGAAAGACCACTCTGGTCCAAAATCAACTTCCTACTTGATATAAAAATCAAGTCATGGTCAGACAACTCAAAAGGAATGAACTGAAACTCACACTATTATTGTTGTCTGACTAGAAAGAAGCCCATGTGGCTAGCAGAGGAAAGTGAATGTCCTCATAAATAGACATGCAAGGGGTTTATGTGAGGGAGGCAGGATGGCTTCCACTGTCACATATGAAGAGTTGTTCATTTAAAGTAAAACCAGGCCACCTTTATTCATACTCACCTAATGCCCACAGTAAGTTAACTATTCGTTCTCAAAGGACAAAACAGAATCCAAGGCCAAATCCAACATTCAAGAGGATGAAAGTGAGAGTTGCGTGTGCTTGCTAGAAAGCATAGGTGGGTGGGTATGGCAGTCTCCTGCTGTAGCTCTTTTCTCAGATAGACTAGTGAAAGGACAGACTGTGCCCCAGACACACAGGAAACACCCTGCTGGTTATACAACTATTTACTTTAGTTCTCTCTTCTTTACCCTATGCCTCTCTAGATAACAATTTGATCTCTTCTCCACCGGTGGCAGTTGTAGTCATTTCCTATACTCCTGGGGAAATGCATTCAAAAATCCTTTACAGGAGGGGATCTGATTAGATGGAAAACCAGGACTGCACAGCAGCCTAAAGACCAAACTGAGAGCTACAAAAACACCAGTGCTGCTGATTCCCAGGTGAGAGAGATCCACGGTGTGTGGGACACGGGTAGATCTGAACCCTGGCCACCCAGCTAACCCACAGAAAAATCCCAGGGGACAGCCCACATTAGTCTCCATCTTGGGAAGGACTTTGGGATATCTGTTCAGCTTTGGGATCTCACCACCCATCTACTGCTTGTTGGATCCAGGACAGGGAGTGGACAGGCAAAGCTGAGTCCTGGCACTGTACACAATCCATGTTATTTGCCTCTTGAGAAAGAATGCAGGGTACCCAAGCACCTTTGAGCTCTGATCTCTCAGTCCCTCCCCACACCTGCTAGCTGTCCTAGCCCAGCTGGGTCACAGAGCAGATAAGCATAGCCCTGCCATCTCAAGAGTGCCTGTGGACCTTCTGAGCAGCTTGGAGTTCAGATTTCTCATAGTACCTGCCCTCCCCTCCCACAGCTGCTTACCAGCCAGGCTCATCTGTAACAAGGAACATACCTTGTGGTCAGTGGAGCTGAATCTAGGCGCAGGCCAAAATCTGCATTAGCCATCATCCCGTGAGCAACTTTGGGCCTTGGTCTGTCTCCATGCACCCTCCTGAAGCATACTGCTCAGACACAACTAAGACATAAAGCAAACAGGATGAGCAGAGACCTGCTCAGGCCACAATCCTCATTAGCTGCTATCCTGCCAGCAGCTTCTGGCTCTGATCTCACCCTGCCCATCTACAGCCTATTGGCGTGATCTACCTAAGTCGCAGAGCAGAGATCTGTGGGGGCAACACTTGACATTAGCTGGTGTTTCATGAGCAGCTTTGAGCTTTAATCTCTCTCCGCCAGCCAGTCACTTACTGGCCTAGCCCAACTGGGGAAGAGAGAAGATAAGCAGTGACCTGTCATATCAACAAGGCCTATAGAACACACTAGCAGCTTTGGGCTCTGGTTCTCCTTAGCCCCCCCACCCCCACCAGCTGCTTATCATCCTGACCCATCTGGAATACAGAGCAGATAGAAGAGATGAGTCTGGTGATTACCAAGACTCACATTTAGTGATATTGCAAAAATGTCTGTGGAACACCTGAGCAGCTTCAGGCTTGAATCTCTCACAGATCCCTAGCTGCTTACTGATCTAGCCCATCTGGAACACAGGAGATAGACAGAGCCCTGCTATAGGGCCGGCTGTAGGGCACCTGAGCAACTTTGGGCTTGGAAATCTATCAGCCAACTCTTCTCCTGCCTGACCCAACTAGGATACAGTCAAGGAACCCAGCCAAGCTGAGTTGGGTGCAGGCTCTAACTCCCACTGTCCAACATCCTGAGGAGGCATCTGGGGAGCACTAGCAAACAACCTTTGGCTTGGAGCTCTCTTTACTTGCTTCCAACCTGCCTGGCCAACATGGGACACAGAAAGTGACCTCATTTGAGGAACCTCTGGACCTGCTAACATCGGAGACAACAAGATGTCTAGAGGACAGCACAAGAAGACTAGCAACAAAACTGAGAGCCATATAACAATACTGGAAACCAGTGATCCAAACACAGCAAGCCCTGGAGATATGAACATATGTGAAATGCAAGGAGAAGACTTTAAATCTGAGGTGATGAAAATGATAGAAGCCTTGAAAGATGAAAATAAATCATTCAAAGAAACACAGGAAAATACATTCAAATAGATTAAGGAATTGAATACATCCTATAAAGAATTATAGGAAAATACATCCAAAGACATAAAGGAATTGAATAAATCCTATAAAGAATTACAGGAAAATACATCCAAAGAGATGAAGGAATTGAATAAATACTATAAAGAATTACAAGAAAATTCAATCAAATGGGAGAAAGAAATGAATAAGACTATTCAAGACCTAAAGAGGAAATCAGAAGCAACAGAGAAAATACAAGCTGAGACAATCGAGTTGGAAAACATAGAGGAAAGAGCAGGAATGATGGACATAAGCCACACAAACCAAATACAACAGACGGAAGACAGAGACTCTCAAGTGTGGAAGATATGATTGAAGTTTTCAATACATCAATTAAAGAAAACATTAAAATTAAAAAGTTCCTGACACAAAACACCCAAGAAATCTGGGATACTATATGAAGATCAAATCTAAGAGTAATGGGAAAAGAAGAAGGAGAAGACTCCAAGCTCCAAGGCCCAGAAAAAAATTTCAACAAAATCATAGAAAAAAACTTCCCCAACCCAAAGAAAGAAATACCCATAAACATACAAGAAGCCTACAGAGCTCCAAACCAATTCTACCAGAAAAGAAAATCTTCCTGCCACGTAGTAATCAAAACATTAAATGTACAGAACAAAGAAAGAATATTAAAAGATGCAAGAGAAAAAGGTCAAGTCACATATAAAGGCAAACCCATCAGAATTACACCTGATTTCTCAACAGAGACTATGAAAGCTAGAAGAGCCTGGACAGAAGTCATGAAAGAGACCACAGATGCCAAACAAGACTATTATACCCAGCAAAACTTCCAATCACCATAGATGGAGAAAACAGGATATTTCATGACAAAACCAAGCTTAATCAGTACCTAACCACAAATCCATCCGTACAGAAGGTAATAGAAGAAAAAATCCAACTCAAGAATGCTAACTATATCCAGGAAAACACAATAAATAAATAATGCCACATCCACAAATTTAAAACACAGAAACACACACTCACTCTACCACCACCAACATCTCAAACTGTACTATAGAGCAACAGTAATAAACATAGCATGGTACTGGCATAGAAATTGGCTTGTTGGTCAATGGAATTGAATCAAAGACCCAGAAATAAACCCACATACCTACTGACACTTGATTTTTTTGACAAAGAAGCCAAATCCATACAATGGAAAAGAGATAGCATCTTCAACAAATGGTGCTGGTCTAGCAGGATGTCTACATGTAAAAAAATGAAAATAAATTGATATCTATCACCCTAAACAACAATGAAGTTCAAATGGATTAAAGACCTCAACATAAAAACAGACACACTAAATCTGTTAGAAGAAAAAGTGGGGAAGAGCCTTGAGCTCATTGGCACAGGAGACAGCTTCCTGAATAGAACACCAACAGCTCACACTCTAAGATCAGCCATCAATAAATGGGACTTTTTTAAACTGAAAAGCTTCTGTAAGGTGAAGAACACAGTCAGTGGAATAAAATGACAGCCTACAGATTGAGAAAAGATCTTTACCAACCCTACATCTGACAAAGGGCTAATTAATATGTAAAATATATAAAGAATTCAAGAAATTAAACACCACCAAACCAAATAATACAATTAAGAAATGGGGTAGAGAACTAAACAGAGATTTTTCAAGAAAGGAATATCAAATAGCTGAGCAACACTTAAAGAACATCCCTAGTTATCAGGGAAATGCAGCTAAAAACAGCTCAGAGATCCCATTTTATACCTATCTGAATAGTTAAGACAAAAAAAGCTCAGCACACACTGGTGAGGATGTGGAGAAAAGGGAACACTCTTTCATAGCTGGTGGGAATGCAAACTTGTACAACCACTTTGGAAATTAATCTGGTGCTTTCTCAGGAAATAGGGAATAACTCTACCTCAGGACCCAGCATACCACTCCTGGGAATATACCTGGAAGATGCTCCACCATACAAGAAGGACATTTGCTCAACTATGTTCATAGCAGCTTTATTTGTAATAGCTAGAATCTGGAAACAACCTAGATGTCCCTCACCTGAAGAATTGATAAAGAAACTGTGGTACATTTAGACAATGGAGTACTATTCAGCTATTAAAAACAAAGAAATTGTGAAATCTGCAGGCAAATGGATGGAATTAGAAAAGATCATGCTGAGTGAGGTAACCCAGACCCAAAAAGACACACATGTTATATACTCACTCATAAGCGAATACTAGCCACATAATATAGGATAACTATGCTACAACACAGAGACTGAAACATCAAGCAGGGAGCATATATGAAGTGGATGTAGCAGAACAGTCTCATTGTGGATCCCAAAATGTGGAGAGTAGGGACTACTTTGGACATGGACTCTGGCCACCGAACTTAGATCATTTACCTCTGGCAGGGCGGCCTTGCCAGGCTACAGAAGAGGAGGACACAGGTAGTACAGATGAGACTTGATAGGATGGGGTGAGATGTTATGGGAGGAGGGCTCCCCTTTCTGAGGACTAAGGGAGGGAAGGAGAGGGAATGAGGGAGGGAGGGGGGATCAGGAGGAAATTACAGAGGGTGATCCAACTGGGATGCGGAGAATTTAAACTGCAGAATAAGCAGGTAACTTATGTTACTAATCCCACTATATAGGAATAGCTTTGAGACTGGCTGAGACATGAAGATCTAGGCATAGACAATGCTTCTTGTTGGCTACAGAACCCTTACGAATTACTATTAGATGCCATTCTTCATATGGCATGAATGAAGATTTATAGATGTCTTCTTTTCTGTTCATACAAAGAGCAGAAAATTAGCTGTAATTGTTTCGTACGTTACACACACCTTATACACTTAAACTTTTAGGACTGTATAATGCTTGTGAGAATATATGCTTTTAGGGCAAAAGAACTGGACACTGACATTGGCTCAGACCTGACCAGATGCATTCCTCTCAGCATGCTGGACATTAACATCCTGTATCCTTCATGTTCCAGCACCAAATGCTTCAATTGCTGTTCCTTATTAGAACAAAACAGCTTCCAGGACACTTTCAAAGAAAGCGTCCAATCCCAATTGGTCCAGCATTTCAAACTGTCCCACACAGGACTCTAATTAATCCTGAAGTTTATCAACATTTAGAAGCTGAACCACAAATGCTGCACCACCATTTCCCCTATTTTATTTGGGCCCCTGACAAAGGTACTATTCATCTCAAAACAGCTGGAAGAAACCTTAAGACAATGATGCCCCATTTCCTTTAAAGGGGGTCAGGTAGGTTTTTGGCTGCTTTCTTGGGCTATAGAGGGTTATTATCAATGGGTTACAAGTTATTATTGGCTGCTATGAGCATGGTTGAACAAATGTTCTTCGAACCCCTACCCAGATCTAGCCAATGGGCAGGACACTCTCCATAGTTGAGTGGAGAGTGGGGTCTGATTTTCACATGAACTCTGGTGCCCCATATTTGAACACGTCCCCTGGATGGGGAGGCATGGTGGCACTCAGAGGAAGGATAGCAGGCTACCGAGAAGAGACTTGATACCCTATGAGCATATACAGGGGGAGGAGGTCCCCCTCAGTCACAGTCATAGGGGAGGGAGTAAGGGGAAAATGTGAGGGAGGGAGGGAGGAATGGGAGGATACATGGGATGGGATGGGATAACCATTGAGATGTAATATGAATAAATTAATAAAAATTTTAAAAAGTCTCAAGTATGTATATATATATGTATATATATATATATACATATATATATATACTGATTATGTCATTAGTTCTTGCTATGGGTAGTTTATTGTATATATGTGTAATAATATAAATGTATATCTAAAAAATGTTCAATAAAAAAATAATAAAATTGAAAAACATCCTTTATGAAATGCAACAGGAAGTGAGGATGTTTACAAAGGATACTTATTTATATCACCATTGTACTGATAGGGTATTAGAATACATTTACAGAGCTCTCAGCTAAACATTGCCATTCACTGTGCAGCTGTGCTGTGACTGCTCCCTCAGGCCTCCACTCAGCAAGTTATGTGTGTTCTTCAGCAGCAGCTTATTTGGGTTGACTGTGAGTCTACAAGAAACAAGGAAACTGAAGAACAAACAAGTGATACCCAGGGGGGTGCAAGAACTCTTTTTCAATAGAGAAACAAAAATCCTGGAAAGATTTATGTTGAATTTTCAAAGATCTTATTTTCTTGTCCTAATACCAAAGTAGTATCTTACCTACTAACATGGTTATGGTATGTGTACTGTATTCGGTATTATAAGGAATCTAGGGGTGAGTAGCGGGTTGAAGAGGGTGGTTGTAGCTTATATACAAACTCTTTATCTTTTTATGTAAGACTAGAACACTCATAGATTTCAGTGTCCTGGGGATCCTGGAACTATCCATCCAAGGTAGTTATGTGTGAATATATATGTGCCCAATGTCTCTAGGTGGAATCTTACCTTCATGATCATATGGATTTGTAGGTCTTTGTTGCATTTTTTATTAATCATCTATTAAAGGCCCACCTACGTGCTACAGACTTCTTGTCCATACTGGGGAAAGGTGATATACCTGACAGGGCACAGTGGGAGGAAATGAGGTCACTGAACTGTGCCTTTGAAAGGAATGCTGCAATGTCAGTGCTTTCTTCTTTCTTTGTCCTTTAGCTTTCTGGCCCCCAGGAGAACATCCTTGCTCCAATGTGTGTTCCCCACCATAATGCATTGCCTCATCCAAGGCCAAAGGCAGCAGGGCCAAACTCATAAGTTTGTTTTGTTTATTGGTATAAACAATATAACTTGTTTATCTCAGGTATTTTAACACAGAGTCAGAAAGCTGACACAATTCTATAAAGTTGATTTATTTTCAATATATATATGTATAAATATATACATATATATATATTGTGTGTATGAAGGTGTGTAATTGTGTGTATGTGTATGCTACAGTGAGTATGTGGCAGTTAGAGGATAACTTATTGGAGTAAGTTCTCACCTTCACTCCAGGGATTGATCTCTTCATCAGGGTTGTGGGCAGCATCTTTACTGGTTGCACCATCTTGTCAGCCAGTTCTTTTCTTGTAATCTAGATTTTCAAATCTCAATTCATAATACGTTCTTTGCTCTCCACCATCTAGAAGTTCATTATAAACATTTCGTATACATATTGTGTATATCCTCTTAGTAGCCTTCCTGGTTCCCCGTACCAAGTTCAGTTAATTGGTTTGTTGTTTAACACTGTGCACCACTTTTAATAGACTGTACATCTCACTAATACAACTGTGTGATGGGTCATCTCCATTGTCATTTGATGGGAGTTAGAATTGCCATGGAAACAAGCCTCTGAGAGTGTCTATGAGAGCATCTCTAGAAATCCTTAACTAAAGAAGAACATCCCACCCTGAATATGGGCATCAGCATCCTATGAGTTGAAGTCCTAGACGGAATAAAAATGAGAAAGTGTTATCTGATTCTTGACTGTGGACTCAAGGTGACAGCTTCCTCAAATTCACAGACTGTGCCTTTTCCACTCAATGGATTGCTCCTAGAACTATGACACAGAACAGTCTTTTCCTTAAGGTGTACTTGTTAAGCACTTTGTCACAGCAAAAGTAAAGTATGTAAGAAACTATAAATTATGAAGGATAAAAAATATTTTGGTGACTTTCATAATTAACATCTATAATATGGTCTCTCCTGGATTTGTAATAGTAGCTTGCTAACTCCCTACATAATTATTTTTCCCTCTGTATTGCTAGTGATATAATTTACTTAAATGTAGTTCTTTAAGCTGGGCTGTCCTTTGGTAATCGGCTGCCATAAGAGCATGTTTTCGAAAATGAATATGAACTACATTTGATGTTTTGACGTATGGAACCACCCTCAAATCCCTCACATGAACTCTGTCATATGTATGAACTGAAACTTGGACATGTTATTGCTAAAAAAAAAAAAAAAATACCACTTTGCCCTCCTTTTCCTAGAAATATAGCAGACCTCTAAAATGCCACAATGTACCTCAGCCAGGAACTACAAATCCCAACTTTCACTGCAGCTGAGGAAGCGGTGGGAGTGGGTAAGCATTGGAACATGGGCTACAATGAGGAGGTTTTTCTAAGACCCACTTCCTGCTTACTAGCATTTTGTCATAAACACTGATCTTTTTAGCTGTGTATGTAACAAAGACTCTTGGTGTCTTGTCTATGATATCTTTAAACAAACAATGCCCAGAGAAATTGTGTCAGGACAGTTTCATATTGACAAAGGAGGAAACATTTCCTCTCTCAGAGCTCTTTCCACTTCCTCTGACTCTGTCTAGAATCAAGATTTAGATGGCTTCTTTTCAAGTGTATGGAACGATTTGTTTGGGAAGCTGCTGTCATGTGCTATGACTTTCCTAGCGAGCTCTCCATCTTACTATTTCCACTACAATAACCCAGTAAATCTGTTCCTAGTTTCAGAAGGCTGAGGTAGCCTCTTTTACTGTGAGCCTCCTAGAAAGACCATTTAGTATAATAACTACTCTAGAAAGACAAAGCCACTTGAATGTCAGCTGGCAATGCTTCTTCTACGTTATTGTTCCACCAAATAGTTCTATATTATGTAAATTGATTATCCCAACTCTTTCCATCGTAAAAGGGCTTTCCTCCTGATTCTTTTCTACCTCTTGGGCCATACATATTTACATTTTTTCCTAACTCTCCTTTTTGACTAATTTCTTTACCTATAGAATTTTCCCCTATATTCTGTACTCGCTTTTTATTGTTCAGCTCTCCATTTCTCCACGTCAGCTCTTGTGAATACCCAAGGGAGGCCCAAATCTGCAGGCTTCCCATGTGTGTCTAAATAGCATGATTATACCTTGCTTTGTGCAGCCACAAAAATATCCCCATTGCTCTTTGAAGCCAGTAGGATCTTTAGATTTTCATGTCTGAGTGAGCGTGTATCTGCACAGTCCCCTGTTACAAATAAGATTTGAGTGTAAATATGTTTGGCATCTGTTAAAACCACCCATGGGTCTAAGAAGTTGCATAGACAAACTCCCACTCACACTCATTTCATTCTTTTGTACTCAGCCTGACTTCTCTACTCAGAACCCTCTGCTTAAAAACACATAAAGAAATGGTTTCAATTCATTTAGAATGGCTCCTGATATTTAATATATATTTAAAACAATAACATAAGCTGTAAATAAATAAATAATAAACAGCTCACTACACAATCAGATTTTTATAGCATAATCAAGCTAACAGAAATGTCCCTGCATATCTTCATATTGAATATCTAATGCATTTGCGGAGTGGAGTCACTGGTTATGCATAATTTTTTAGAGCTACGAATAGGTACCTTGTTTCTTATAAATTCATGTGTATCTCATAAACATTCTTACTAAATATGATCTCACAAATACAGAATGATTGATTGAGACACAAAATATGGATTTTTGACTGAAAGACATCCTTCTGCTGGCTTTCATTGGAGTGATGATTTGTTTACTCTCAAAGAATGGACTAGTAGCCCATTTATGTTAATACTAACATTTTGAAATATCACTACATTATTACCATGTCATTCTCAAGTGTCATTTGTTGACTTTTCCTGAAGAATCATAGCAATTTTAGGTCCACAGGGAAGTGGGGAAGAGCATCTTATCCAGTTCTTAGCATTTAGTCAGGTAAGGCATTAATATTCCTGTCTGAGAAGAGATACCTCCAAAGCACTGAGGAGTGAAATGACTTAAAGAAAGTTAAGCCAGTTTTAGCTCATGATGGAAGTTTAGATTTCCTGTCCCCTAAATGCCATATTCTTGTTACTATTCCATATTGCTGAGTTGTGTGTGCAGAAATTATTATGCTTCCTTAAAATCATAAAAGTGGTATTATATTATGGCCTACTCAGAACCTCACAGTGGTAAAGTTCAAAAAGAAAGCATACTGTTAGTTTTGTCGGCTTGACACAAACTAAGGCCACCTGAGATGAGAGTTCAGCTACCGAATCACGCCATCATGTTCTCCTGTGGGCATGTCTGTGGGATAGTGTCTTACTTGGTAATTGATGTTGTATGGCCCAACCTAGATGGGCCTGGGATGTGTAAGGAAGGCAGCTGACCAAGCCAGAAGCGTAAATCAGTCAATAGTGTCTGCATGGCCTCTGTTTCAGTTCCTACACACAGCTTCTTGCTGGAGTTCCTGCACTAGCTTCCTTAGATGATGGCCTGTGACCCGGAAGCCAAATAGACCCTTTCCTTCCCATGTTGCATTTGGTCAGTATTTTAGCACAGCAGCAGAAAGTAAACTAGAACAGAAAGGAAACAGGAACACCTGCCGGGACAAAGTGAAAGAAAAGGATTCAGCCTTGACTCTGTAAGGATTCTCCACGCAAGAAGCAAACTCCCTGTGAGTTTAAAGGAGACCAATGCTGTCATCTTAAGTGGTCACATATGAAGAATAGGTTATCAGGAGGCTTGAGAGAGAACTTTTCTCCTGTTTGTCTTTTCCTAACCAGAGTGCAAGGAACATCCATTAGAATCCCACTGTTATTTGATCAGAGACACGCTTATACAGAAAGAAACAACACAAAACTAGGGAAGTGACAGCTATCACATCATGTTGTGAGTCACCATCCACTATGTTGTCTGACACTAGTGTATTTGCACTAAATTATGGAATTTGTAAAACAAACAATAACTCTTACCCTTGACCCTCTTTCTTCAAGCTGTTTGAACTAAAACAAACAAACAAACAAGGACACCAGTTTGCTTCCATTCTTCTGAAACTGAAAGATGTTAATTCAGCATGCTTGAGGTCTATGCATGGCCCGTTTACAATGTCTTCTTTAGGCATGGTTCTATGTACTGAACTCCTTGTCCTTTGTTATCTTTAATATCTAATAACAATTCCTATTTCTTTTGCTAATGGGGACAGTGTAGCCAAACTGAATTTTTGCTGAGCTCAGATGGGCGAAGAATGATTCGTGAACTAGATGATGCTCAGTCTAGAAGGGGCTCAGAGAACTTCATCCAGCAGGGGGAGCAGCAAGGGGTGTTCTGGCTACCAAGATGAAGTGATCCAACTACCAGGCTGGCCTAGAGCCAGGAGGTTGCCTTGCCTGGCAGGGTATATTGAAGCAATTGTTTTATTGGGGCCTTGTGTAGATTAGCATCCTGCAATTGGCTATTTTCTGTATCCTTTTGGGGTTTGGTTTTCTAACATACTAGATCGGGTTGTAGGTGGCTCTACAGAACTCCAGAGGCAGAGATAACCTCAAGATAATGGTCTCCTGACGGTTGATTCAGCTCTTCATTATAGATAGGGCAGTGCAGTAGGTGACAGTCACCTAATCAACCATGAGTATCTCTCAGCACTCAAGTACAAAACTCTTGGCTACTGTTGGTTCCTCCAAATCACAGTATTCCGTCTCTCCTGGCCACATGATTGGCTTAGGGAAGGGTAGTATTGAAGTGTTTGCTTAGACAAAAAACATTTTCCTTCTTCGTCTGACTGGTGAGGTATGTAGCCATGATCAGCAATGTGATTGGTAAAGTGATCAGGGCAAAGATGGTAGAACTACCCAGAAATGGATAAAGGAACAAACTATATGGGAAGCCTGTATTAGTTTTAACTTGCATTTATGGAGTCCAAGCTTAAGAGGAAAATATATGTATGAAGACACGTTGAGTTAAAGATTTCTCTACTGAAAGCTAGTAATTTTCTGGGGAAGGAAATGACATAATATAACCGATAAATATGCCAAGCCAGCAGGATTTCCTTCAATTACTATTAGTATATATGAGTCTTAGATCATTAAGGAGAGTCTCTTTTGCCTTTGAGATTGCTTCATTCGAGTCCTTCTTTGTCCAGGTATGGTCGGCGAGCATTACTAGAAGAACATCTGGGAGATTGTCAGCTCTATTATTGAAGTGGGCTAGTTTATATACCTTGAGTCAGGGAAGAGGAGAGGACAAAGGAACAAGGGAAGAAACGTACCTAATTTGCCTATGCGGAACTGATTGAAGACCGTCAAATGTTAAGGATTTAAGGATGCAAGAACTCAAACACCAAAGAGCTGAAAGAAGTGGTACAGCAGGGAGCAAGGCGGTCTGTCAGGCAGATTAGCACACTGCATGCCGGTCATGTGAATTCTGAGAAGCCAGTTCTGAGGAAGCAGAAGTTAACTGGCTTTGTCACGGCGTGGCCTTGGTCTCCATGGAGCTGAGTAGGTGCCAGCCTGATTTGAGCAGTTGGCTCCACTCCTGCCATGCTCTCTGAGAGCTGTCCAGGTATGGCCAGTGCTCTGTATCCCTCATCAGGCTTAGAAACGTACATGAAATCGTAGACACCCCTGCACCTGTGTGTAGTGTTTGTTTAGGAAAAGAAAAGGAAATATATATATACTCACCGCTAATGTAAATAAGAAAGAGGTGCTCATTCTTTTAGCTCAAGGGTTACTTCCTCACCCTGCTCGTTGGTGCCCGTTAACCTTTCCCTGGCGCTCGGCTACTTTACATCTTACACTCAGTTTACAAGCTAGGCGTCTTTCATGCTTCTGGCAGCATGTTGGATGCTCCCAGGTCTCAGGGTTTTGTGAAATCTTTGACATCTTTTTCTCCTAACACACTACAGTTCTGTGTAGAGCCTGCCTGTGCAATCTCAATCCAAGGCAGGTGGAGAACTGCAGCAGCTGGCACATGTTCCGGGGAAGCATTGTGCAGTCTCATGAGCAAATATAAATTCAAGGTGCCCCAGTCTTCTGCCCAGCTCCTTTGGCCTACCTCCAGGAGGCCTGGTGAACAATATAGTTCCACTAATATGTACACCCAATTGTCAAAGACATTCATAACGTTCTTTCATTTTTTCTTGTTTTTAAAAGTGGTCCTTACTACACATGGCAAGGAGGCCAAGGATGGGTACAAAGAATGCTGGGAGAATAATCTATTTCTCTTGTGCCTTCTTTGTAAATCATGACTGTGGACTGGATGTTTCTTGAAATGCCTTCTAGAGTCTATCATAACCTTCCTTCCTAGATTATTATCATTGCTCTTCTCTTCCATGGATTGAAACAGGGCACACATGTTCTCTCTTGTCAGAAACCCTTCAGAAATAAGTGAATCAGTTTAGACTCACAAGGAAACCATAGAACCATGTGGCAATGGTGACATTAAAGGGCCAGTGGAGTAGAATTTTCTCTAACAATGCTGCCTCCACTCTCCCACCCACCTATTGTCTATCCATTTTTCATTCCTCCATCTGTCAACTCATCGATCCATCCATTATTCCATCCATCCAATATGTCTTGACCTCTCACAGAGATCTCTGCACTTGATGAGTTCGTATGTAGGAATACTAGACATTTCACATGAAAGTCCATTTCTCTGTTCTCAAAAGCCATAGCTCTCAGCCTACGAAAGAGATAGAAATTAAAAAAAAAAACAATTAATAATAACTGCATTTGTTTGTTATGACCCAAATGTGGAAAAGTTAATAATAAAGCTTGTTTTTAAAATTAATTTGCCAAGTGTAGTGGTGCATTCCTTTAATCCCAGCACTCAGGAGGTAGAGGCAGGTGGATTGCTGTGAGTTTGAGGCCAGCCTGGTCTACAAAGTGAGTCCAGGATAGTCAAGGCTACACAGAGAAGCCTTTTCACGAAAAAATTAATTTATATATTTATTCATTTTACATTCCAATTAACCTCTCCCTCCTCTTCTCCCAGTCCCACTCTCGCTCCCTCCCTCTTCCCATTCTTCCCCCTCCTCTACCCCTCCAAAAAGGGGAACCCCCACTACCCCTCCAAGCACACCAAGACATATCAGGACCAGGTGTATCTTTTCCCACGGTGGCCTGGCAAGGCAGCCCCATCAGGGGGAAGTGATCGAACAGCATGCAACAGAGTCCATGTCAGAGACAGCCTTACTAGGGGACCCACATGATGATCCAAGCTTGTTGTTTTTAACAACATCTCAAGCATTCAATATTAGCAACAAAGACTTGGGGGCCAGATGCTGTGGTGAAAGCCTACTAGCTCAGAGAGGCAGAGAAAGCACCCAGCTGACCTTCCTCAGCCAACGGCCTGAAATGAGGAATGATCCTTCCCCCAAACCCTCAAGCTGAATGTCTCTCCCTTCTACCTCCTATGCTTTTCTCAGTTCATCCTCCTGACTTCATCTTACTCTCCACTGTTTTTTCCTGTGTGCTCTCACTGTCAACTGGCTGCTTGCATACCAACAGCTAGAAACAGGGTTTTCCAGTAAACAACACAATCTCAGGGTTCATAGTGTGATCAAATATCTTGCAACAAAAGCTAAATAACAAATAAGGGTAAAGCAAAGACAACTTAGAAGAGGACCTCATCCTGGACACTAAAGGAAGAGTTTCTAATTGCTTAACATTCCCTCACTACAGTTGGATAATACCTGAAATAAATTAATCACATTGTTAGGAGATTCTAATTAAATGTAGAAGATCAAATACACCCTTTGGAAGTGCATCAGCTGGAAAGATGTGAATTTGTGGAAGCCTGGAGCTATGGCTGTCTTGTTTGATGCTGCATCCACCTCAGTGCTCACAGAGCCCAACATGCTGTGCATGCGAGATAATGTGCCTGAATGGCTGCTGAACGAATTAATGGAAATGGTTTCCAGCTGAAATGGTACAATGTATTCTCCAATAATTATTAGATAAAATATTTAATATGGAATGTGTACAAAAGCATTAGACTGATTCCTGGAAAACAACAGGCAAATTACAACCCAAGCTTTATTAAGATTAGAAGGGCAATGTAGAGTGGCCTCTTTCAAATAAATATCCTAAAATCCATGCCTAGAAACCACAGCACATGTATGAATCTTCTCTGTGGGTGAAGTCACAAGCCAGGATGTCTGATTCTGAGCAAAGTTTTCAGAAGGCAGAGCAACAAAGACACTCCAGCTACTATCTCTCAGCAAAGGGTAGTGAGCATGTGCCCTTGTGTTTGTATATCGTCGCACATCATGACAATAAGCATTCTGCTCTCACTCAGAGACAAGAGCAATGCAGTCGTCAAGTCTGTGGTGACTGCTCTACCTCCTGTTTTTGCCCCCGCACAAAAAAGAAACTCATATATACTGGAAAGCCTCACACTTTGTTTATATACAACAAAACACATTTTAGATGCAAACCAATGCTTTTATGACATCTTTACTGGTGGCCTCCAGTCCTTTAGTAGAAGAAATCACAGGCCTGAATTTTCTCAAGTGAAAATATTTCAGCTTTTACAGGTGCCATAGAGTCATTTGAAGTGGTAGGAACGACTTCATGATTATAGACAGGTATTTTTCAGTTTCTGTGTAGCTGACAGGGTGTGAGCTTGGTGATAGCCATGCAGAATAGAATAGAGTCCAGCCATCAGAAGCTTTCAGGACACACTGTAGCTTCAAGGGAAAAGCTTTCAAATCTTTTCAAATTGCCCTGCACTAGGCCGTTTCAGGGCCTACTTCCCTTTCAGAGCTAGTCATTACAAAAATGGGACGCACTGCAATCATTCCAAATGGGCACAGTGTGCGGAAGGCAAGAGGAGAATTAGGAGTGTTAAAGCACTTTATGCTGGTATGCGCTCCCTCAGTGAGTCGCTCAGCTAATCTACTGACGGTGGCTCTGAACCTGAAAGATCCACGAGTGAGCCAAGAATTGTGTGAGATCTTGTCACAGGGAAAAAGTCAGAAGGGAATGGCATTTGAAAAAGGCTCAAGCCAGATGTGATGAGAGTCCTAACTATGCCCACCTCCTACTGGCATAGATACTCACTAGAGACCCTCCTAAGGAAGTCAGCTGAGCTCACATACTTGTGCCTACTTCCACGGAACTCCTGGCAGAGTTGCTGACATGAAACCTTTCTTTCTATTCTTTAGGAAAATACACTCTCTATATAATGAGGTAACAGTAGGCCTCTTTGGCTTTTGTCTGCAGCAGAACCTGCTATTTCCCCAGCTAAGGCTTCACCATTTCTCCAAATAAAGATTGCCTCTCCTCTATCCTTGAGGTTCACAGAGAGTGCCTGCAGTGGCTGGGGCAGCCAGTCAGATGATGTCTTCCACCTAGCCTTGAGCGTGAAGACGACAACATACACTTCCTTCTCACCAGGGCTATATTCCAAATCCCCAATGGATGCTTGGCAGCATGAATAGTACCAAGCCTATGTTTTGGAACATTTGCAGCATCTCTCTGGCCCTCCTACCACTCTTGATCTTTAGATCTAATATTAAGTAAAATAAGAGCTGCTTGGCCAGAAGCACTGAGAAACCATGGAAGTTGATGTGATATTAAAAAAAAACACACACACACACACAATTCCAAATGTGTAAAGGCTGGTTAGTATATATCACTTGGACACACTGGAGAAATGAATCATTGAAACTGCTGTGAACTACAGTAGGACACTGAGGGAATTTATGCTACTCAGAACAGCGTACAACTTTAAACTTACCAACAGCTTGTTTCTGGAAATTTTCACTTACCGTGGTTGACAGCGGATAAGGAGGAATAGTACACTGTCAATTTATCTTCCCCTGACACTAATAGATGTGGTTGGAGGTACTAGCTCCCCAGCTCTCTGTTCTCCCTTCTTTTTCACTTAGAGAATCCAGCTTTATGTGGGCCACAGTTTGTGCACAATGTTCTCAGTGAAGTGGTTTAGCATCCTGCTTCTCTTCAGATAGAAAGCCTAGTATCTTAGATGTCGCTAGTGAGATCCAAGAGGAAATCTTCTCCATGGGCTTTGTGCGAAGTCTAGAATTTCTTAGATTTCTGGTCCTCAGAGTACAGTCTATAGGTCAGCAACCTTAATGTGCTCTACTGGCTTGTTACAAATGCAGACTCTTTACTCAACCCTACTAAATTAGAAACTGGGGCAGGTAAGGCACTATCTATATTAGAAACTACCTAGAAGAATTTGAGGCACAGTGATGCTTCAAGAGGGAAGACTGACCCAGAGTTGAACTTTCTAAACTTGGCTACAAATTGGAGTCAGCTGGGGTCACTGATGCATAGAGAGCTCAGAGGCTTTCTTTGGATTACCCATCACAGTCTCTATACCATTGCAAAGCAAGATGTTCTCCACTTGTTCCCAGAGGATGCTGTAAAGTCTGAAACAGCATAGGCTGATGGAATAGTCTATTCTGTTCTAAGGTTCTCAGACTTCAAGACTGAGCCAGATGTGTGTTTATGCCTCTGCTCTCATGTTTGTTGCAAGTCTCATTTAAATGAGAACAAAGCAATGGCTTTTGGGTTTCCACCTCATCCTTTCCATTTACAAGCAAAGCAAAAGCAGGTTAGATCTCAAGGATGCCAAAGGACCTTTAAACGTAGTAACACTGCTTGTGTCCTATGGACTACTTTATCTTCACCTCATGTCATGATCCTCATGTATGGGATGCTGTGTTTTTCTTGTGTTAGAACATAGTGCAGCCCAATCCTAGCAGTCTGAGGACTGTTTTAGGGGTATCGATGGCTTTGCCCTAACTTGAAATACACTAAGTAAACAGACTGGGTAATTTAGACTTAGAAAGCTAGTTTGTGGGTATCCAAGTTTATTTTCTTACTGCCTCTAGACATTCCTTAATTGTTGGAGAAGTCAGCCAAAATGAGAAGACAAGGTTTAAGCAGAAATTTAAGCAGTGTTTAAAAACTGGGTTGTGGTGAATGATCAAGATTGGGTGGAGTCGATGTATGTGGTAAAACACACACTGGCTGTTGATGGTGGTTCTGCTTTGAGTGGGAAGGCTTACACAAATGACAGCAGCGCTTAGAGAGCTCAGCTGTGGTGATGTGCCAAGCAGCTGATTCGGAAACAATTCAGCAACAGTCAGCCAGTTAAATTGGAGCCCCCTGGGAATGGCTGCCATTGTTTCTCTCAGTTGCAAAGAATTAGAAGAACTTATTGTTTCTTTCATTAGGACAGTGTTGCTAAAATGTGAGTGGCACACACACTGGGAATGGCATAGAAGCTTTCTCTAGGCCTATTGGGGAAACATAATCGAGTTTAAAAAGCTACTTCTAAGCCTGGAAACATAACAACCTGTTATTAAAATTATCATCATCCTAATATGGGAAATGATGCATGTGCACAGAGAGTCTCTTCCTTTCCAGGAGACTCTGCATTCCTGTTGACCCGTAAGACACTCTAGTTTCTCAGGATGTAGAAGCCACATGGTCAAGTAGGAAGTTTTCTATGACAAATGCCTGCAAGAAGAAAGTCATACATATACTCTGGCTGATAATTACAAGTATAATTTATAAAGGGCATTTGTTAAATTACAATATTGCCCTTAGGAACATAATTTAGGCACATAGTAATTAAATTATAAATAACTGGTAGCAGAACAGCTGGATTTTATGACTAGAAGAGGAGTGGAAGTTGAGTGGGTGGTGATTAGTTATGATTATTTTGATAACAGAACGAGGTACTGAATGACAAAGACCTCTGCTGATACAGGAAAAGTTAAATGTGATTTCATGTGAATCATTTGTGGTAAGCGCAAAACAGGCACACCAGAGCAGCGGTCACATGTGGAAGACGCGTTACTAGGTGACGGCCCAGATAACCTGGGTCCAGAAATCTCAGCTTCAGGAATATAACAGAGCCAGCCCTGAACAGGGATGTTCACAGCAGTGTTTTTTAAGTCCTTGAAACTTGGGCTGAAGAAATGATCAGCAGCTAAGAGCACTGTTTACTCCTCGGAGAACCCAAGTTCATTTTCCAGCACTACATGGCGACTTACTACCATCTGGAACTTCACTTCCAGAGGATCTGAGACTCTCTTCTCACCTCTGGTGCACACATGGTGCACATACATACATGCATGTAGAACACAAAAGCACATAAAATAAAAATTACTAAAAGTCTTTTTAAAATGCTAAAACTAACAAACAAGGTATTATTTATTAATCAAGAGACTAAAATGTAGAAGATTCTGAGAATGGAATAATAGTCAGTGCTAAAAATTAGAGGAATTATCAAGTTATGAAACCATTACCTCTTCCCAAGGGAAGGAAGAGTGCAACCCACATGGTTCTGCCTACACAGCTTTCTGGAAAAGGAAAAACAGCAGAAAACAGGTATTAGAGTTTAAAGAGGAGGAAGGGGTGGTGTTTAGCTAGGACTTACTGTGTGGAATATTATGCTGCTGGAAACACGCTTTTCCATGTATGTTAAAGCTCCATAGAATGCATGATGCCATGCCAGAGCTGTACTGTTTTGTAGTGTGCAAAATGTTACAATTGGGGACACAGGGAGTATAGGGCTTTTCTCAATTTTGTTGTGAGCTGAGGACAATTTTATAACAAAGGTGTTACTAACTAGAGCTCACACTAAATGAATATTGGCTTGGTTTAGAAATGAGATGGTTGTAATATTCATTTTCTACACTCCGTTTCTGATTGGTTTGTGTGTGTGTGTGTGCTCATGTGCATGTGGATAAGCACCTGTGTGCATGAATATGAAAGGCAAAGAACAGCTCACTGGCTTGGAACTTGCCAAAGACAGTAGGCTGCCTGGCCATAAGCCTCAGGTATAGGATCCTGCTTGCCTTGGTCTCCCCAGCAAGGGGATAAAAGCACAAGAACACAATTGTTTGTTTTCGTTTACTTGTTTGTATGTTTTATGTGTTTTCTGAAGATGGAATGCACGTTTTCATGCTTACATGGAAAAATTTTACTGGCCAAACTGACCCAACCTTGTACATATTTATTACCATTCATTTATTTCTCTTTTATATCTACCAACTCATGAAATTTTTAAAAAATATAATTTTTTTGCATAATATGAATTTTAAGGTAGGTAACTATACTCTTATAACAAATGTTAAAGGCAGTTGCCTATAACTATAACTTTGTAGTGATGCAATAGCAAGATGTCAGTTGGCTAGCTTAAGGGAGATTAGTGGCCCATCTGAAATAGTTACAGCAATGAAAGTTGTATGACAGAAAATTTCGGGAAGCAAAGGAGTATGTGAACATTTCAGAGGCGAAAGTAGGGAAATTTATAACCATGAAAACTTTTCAATTTTCTTTAAGACTGAGTGCTAAAATGTGTTTCTAAAGACTTCATAGCTACCAGGCAAATGGACAGCTTTCCTAGATTTACTGGGGCAATGAAAACCAACCCTTCATCATGTTGAAAGAGAATGTGTTTTCCTTTTATTTAAGTTCATGTGCAACAAAATATTCAGACTCAAATAGGAGCTCGTTGTGATTTAAAAGCTCTAGTTTTCAGGATCTTTCAGATATAGTTGCTATTTCTGCCTTTTCCTATTACTAACTTTGTGGTTCACGAAGGAAAGGGGCCATTATTTATCCTCAGTTGTTAGAAATGAAACAAGAGAACAAATAGACATTGTAAAAATTAGGTAAAAAGATACATGAAGCTCACCTGGAAATTGTACAAAATTATGATACAATTAATTGTGAGTTATTACTTTTATTGACAAGTGTCTTGTGTAATTCCATGCCTTAAGGCTTCTCTTTCTTTGGGGGTCATTCTCTGAAATTCTGAAAGCTGAACACATGCTCAGACTCAAAATTGTAGAAAATATACCCAATATTTCATTACTTGCCTTCAAATCTACACATAGGACCCTTCATTTTGGTGTATTCTGCTTCAAAGTGTGTTTGGGAAATGGTGTCACAGAACGTTCTGATTGAGGAAGTGTTCTGGGTCAGTGGTCCTTTTAGCACATGAGGGAGGATGCATGAGAACACATAGCCAGTGGGATGCTCTGGTTCGGAGCTCTTTCTTTGATACCCTGGATGTCACTTGCCCCACCCCTGGATCCTGCATCTCTCCTACATGCTCTGATTTTAACTTTCATTTTTTCCATTCTCACTGATGAAAATAATATCGAGTCTTGAATCCTACTGCCAAGACTTCTTCTACCTTTCAATATTTATAGCCACTGATATATAATTTATTTATTTTTCTTATGTAGCTATCATCTGTAGGGTCTGAAGTCCCAGAACTTTCTGACCAGATATATCAACTTTACTCATTTTTTCCTGGGAAAATGAGCAAACATCTGTTTAACCAAGGAAAGGCAGGGATGAACCAAATAAATAATTCCGACCAAGGCTATTTTTCAGTCCAGCGAATTAACTGCAGATTCTTACAGAGACCTTTGCAACTCAAAGGCAAGTGCAGCTCCAAAAATATCACCCCACAAGGGTAAAACTCACAAAACCCATGTCCCTGGTGTTCCTTGGCTAATTAGTAGGTAACTCTACCTAAGACAGTGTCAGCCATTTTTTTACTGATTATGCAATGTGTGTGTGTGTGTGGGGGGGGAGCAAGATGACTAGAGCAACTTGCCGAGCCCCCTGACGCTTCTAAGATTTGTGAGCTTCTGAGCCTGATGAGCTTTGTGAACTTCCTGAATCTCATGATCTTCCCCCAACTCTGCAGATGTAATGTTTCGGTAGCAAGGCAATGGGAATACTACACTGTCTTAGCTGCTCTGGCTTGGGTTTGAGTTTTAAGAGACTGGACCTTTCTACTTCCTGCAGCACATTCCTGAGAGTTGTGAAAGGCCATCAGAAATTCCTGTGCCCCTCGAAGGTGATGAAGAGAAGCCTGCCCATGTCATGACCACCTCCACTGACTTGCATTCCATTTCTTCATTTTGATATTCGCCTTTTGCTATAATGCTAGAGGAATCATAGCAGAATCAACAAGGACAAAACCATGTTTTCTGTTACCTCTCAGTCTCCTCCAGTTTAAAACAGCTGCTCAGAGCATCATGACCTCAGTGCTTTTGAAATAGATGGTAGAAGTTATGCATTTCATCAAGAACATCAGAGAAAACACTGCCTTCCAGCACGTCACATCACTGTGCATTACGTCACATCACTGTGCAGCATTAAACCTAACGCTGACACATCGGACTGGTGATTCTTACAAATGAAGGCAAAAATGAGATACCAGAATGAAAATTAGGACATTATTGGAAAAAATCATGAAGATTTAAAAACAGTTGCAATTTAGTGCCTATAACAACATGATTTGTTTCCTTACTAATCATGCTGTTGTTATGTAAGAGTCAACATCCTGTGAAGCAATCTGATGCATCTTAGGGAACTCCCTGTGCCGTCTTTGTAACGTTCTATAAATCTAACCTTATTTCAAAGTAAAAACTTTCCAGACACACAAAATATGAACAAGAAAAACAAAGAAGATGACTGATGAGCTCAGAAATCTGTCTGTGATCATTATTGCTTTCCCCTGACTGGGTGGAATTTGAAATTATCCCACATACACATTTAATATTCTGCACTATGGCACAAGAACGTTGGGCAAATGGAATTTAGGTGTTCAACTTTCAGTATTGAGAGGTACGCATCTGAAAACAGCTTAGAGCTAATTAAACCAATTGGTGTTACATCTCCTCCAAGACTAAAAGTGGATTATAGTTGGATTCTTCCTTCCTCCTCCCCTGTTTTCAAATATACAGTGAGAGCACTGTTCAGAGTTCACTGCTGTGACAGCTTCAGAGTCTCGTGTGGCTGTCCTCCAAATGAACTAAAGTGATTTTAAATACTTTACCCTCCCTTTCCTCAAGCCCTCTAAGAGTCCTTCTGTAACATAACTCAACCAATTCAGTCACATCTTACATCAGATGAAGTCCAGATAGCAGTGAAAATGCGCCCCTCCTGCGGCAGCTGGAGTTTATTAAGTTGAAAGATTCCCAAGGCTTGCCTCAGTGTTTTTGCAAATTTGCATTTGAAAGTAACTTAGGAAAAAATGAATAATATTTGTTTAAAAATGTGTTGCTCTTGCTATTAAAACAGTTTTAAAACACACAAAGGAGCTTGTTTTTATCATTTGTGGCATGCTTGTGGCTTTTCTTCTTACTTTGGTGTGATTATAAAGCTTGCATTGCTGTTTTTATATGAGCTTGTGTGAATCAAAGCAGCTGTTTTTGCTGAGACAGTATGCCAGTTTTGCTCGGAAATTTAAGGGCATGACTTTAATGGGGGACTCTATCCAAGAAGTTGCAGGAGGCCTCTCTAGAATATGTTGAACAAATCCCACTGTCTCCCCAGCACTCTAATAAACAGCATGGATGGGGAAAGGCGTTGTTAGGAGAGTACTCACAAGTTCATCCTCATGGGAGAAATGGCTGAGAAGTGGCAGCAAGAACCCAAGACGCTTTTTTGTTTGTTTTCTCACACAACTGTGTTTGACTTGTCTAGTTCACCAACCTGCATTCAATCTTTCAAGTTTCGTAAAGTCCACAATTGTATTATTTTTACACTTTTCTTGCTTGACTATTGTTACTGGCTTAGGTACGGCTTTCGTTTTCCACAAATTTGTTCAAAATGACTTCAATACCAATATTTGTTAGGGCATCAGTGATCTTGATGAAGCTGGTTTATACACTCTTCTTGGTTCATTGACCCAAATGTTTCTGGAGAAAGCCCACCTTTAGAATATCAGTGAAGCGACATCAATTCTGGTGCCCCACATTTGGCAACCTCCCCTTGGTGGGGAGGCCTGGTGTCACTCAAAGAAAGAATAAGCAGGCTATCAAGATGAGACTTGATAGCCTATGATCATATAGTGGGGGAGATGGTCCCCCTCAGTCATAGACCTAGGGGAGGGGAATAGGGTGAAAATGGGAGGGAGGGAGGTACGGGAGGATACAAGTGATGGGATAACAATTGAGTTTTAATCTGAATAAATTAAAGAGAAAGAATATCAGAGAAGCCTCAGAGTGATGTGTTGCCATTACACCTCCAGCTCCCATCATTGTCCAAATTGTCTTTCAGATGACCTGCATGCTCTCATACTTACCGTGCCTTTGCCCATGAGGATCCCTGCATGGCAGTTGTCACTAAAGCATGTAGCTTCCCTTTGCACATGATGCAAAGCCAGTCCTAGAGTCACCTTCTTGCAGATGTACCCTCTACTGTAGGCTTATAGAATAAATGAACAGTCTAAAATAAGAGAGATAATCCAATGGGTGGATTCTGTCTCCAATCCTATCTGAAGGGTCTGACAGGCTTGTTTCCTAGGAGAATATCTGAAGTAAGACTTCCCATTGAGAGTGTCAAAGGTTGAATCAGCAGTCTGGGCAGTTTCAAGGATGCCAAGCGATAGAAATGGGCTGCTGCTATGCTTGCCCACTGTTTTGTAGTTGCTGCTTTTCTTGCCAGAATAGCAAGAAAATAATCTTCACAAATATGACCAGCCCATGTTGAACTTGCTCTAGAATCCTTGGCTAGCTCATCCTACCAGCATAGCAGGATAGCCCCAGGGTAGCTTAGTGGTAGCACTATACCTCCCCCTCCCTGGCACAAACCATTGTCTTATTTGTCTAACAGGAGACATGTATTCTCTCAGAAACATCTTCACTAACTAGAGAAAATCATGAAAGATACAGTCTGCTCAAGAATCAAAAGTCAGAACCTTCCCGGAAGGTTGCTGACCAAGATCTCCATGACTCAGGAGAACTGATGCGGGCTCCATTGGAGCACTTGCTACACTGTGTGTTCTCCTGCTCTGGCTTTGAATGGAGGTGGGGTGAGGGCACCAGCTTTACAGCTGTTTCCTCTGGGCAGGTTGTGACCGTGGCTATTGGAACAGCTATGATCACATACATGAGACCTGCATGAGATCACATACATGAGCCCTCCATCGAGAGACAGGAGAGGATCACAAGGCTCACAAAACTCAGAAGACTCATGCTATCGCTTATCAAATTTGTATAAAAAGCAAAAAATTCCTGGAAGAGGAGAATTTACAATGGGGTGCTGCCTGTAAGTGCACAAGATGATACCATAGCCACAGCCCACCCTGCTTCTATAAGCAAATTCTCATCCATGCCCCTGTAAGAAGCCCTCCTCTCATACTCTTGTAAGATACCATGGTAAATACTTTGGTTCATAAACTTTATTAGGTTGAGTCTTTCCTTTGGTCTGCCAGTACTCTCTAAGTCTTGTCAATAGACTTTCCTCAAGAAAAGCAATGCAACAGTGGCTTCCCACAGACCTACCTCAAAATTGGGCCATGGTTATTCTGAAGATCACCCAGTCCTTGAAAGGGAAGGTCAGTCACTCTCCTGTCCACAGAAAGGAATTGCTGTCAAACATTTTCCCATCTCCTTTCTTCAGTTTATTCTTATATAAAGTTTCCCTTTAAGATACGGTAACCACTCTTCCTCTTCAATTAAAAATCACCTTGACTTAAATCTATCAGTAGCTTCCAGAATCCCATTGTCAACTCAGGACATAATAACTCCTGTCAATCCCCTCACACAGTGCTCAGAATTCATTTAGGTCCATTTTCACAAAAATGCATCGCTATATTTATATTATATTGTATCTTTGTTTTTATTACTACATTGTGATATTAATTCCTGAAGGAAATGGTTATATTTGAGTCATAATTTTAGCTTCTGTTGTGCCTTACATAATTATTTTACAGATAGAGAAAATTAAATGTGGACCTAGTTAATGAAAGGAGATGATATTACTTCTGGTTTTAGTATGTGGAGAATGATGAGACCTTCTTTCTATTTTGTAAAACTCCATTTCATGATGGTATCAAGGTTGAGAAAAATCTGATTATCTCACTTGGACATAATCATAGACTGTGTAAAAGCAATAACAACATCTATTGTGGTGGTGCGAATAGGATTGGCCTCCATAGACTCATGTGTTTGAATGCTTAATCCATAGGGAGTGGCACACGGTGGGTGTGGCCTTGTTAGAGGAGGTGTGGCCTTGTTGGAGGCAGTGTGTCACTGTTGGGGCAGGCATTGATGTCACATATGCTCGAGCTGTGTTGAGTGTGGTTCACATACCCCTGCTGCCTACAGATCCAAGTGTAGAGCCTTCAGCTCCTTCTCCAGCACCATGTCTGCCTGCATGCTGCCATGCTCCTTGCCATTACAATCTCTGAAACTGTAAACCAGCTTCGATGAAATGTTTTCTTTTATAAGACTTGCCTTGGTCATGGTGTCCCTTCACAGCAATAAAACCCTAACTCACACACCTATTAATGAGTATTCATAAAATATGAACTGACATCCTCATGCCAAAAACAAGTTTTAGTGTTCAAAATGCTTTTTATTGAAAATTACAGTAAAGTCTTCAGGTGAATCCATTGGCCTTTTGAATCTTGGTTACATTTTAAATGTATTTTTTTTTGGAGGCAAATTAAACCAATACATTTATTGATGTTACAAAATAAAAATAAAATCATATCACTTTTCCTTTACCTTTCATCCTTGTAGCCACTCCCAGGTACTCCCTTCCAACCTTTCTCATTCTACCGTCTCAAATTGACAGCTCCTTTTTTCTTTGATTTTTATTGTTAAACACACACACACACACACACACACACACACACACTTACTCACTCCCTCACTCACCACACACATCTACACTATATATGTATTTGTATGCATAAATATTCAAATATAACATGATGCGTCCATTTTTGTTGCTGTTATGTATATGATTTCAGGGCTGATCACTTTGTATAGGATAATCAATAAGAGGGCTCTTCCCTGGGAGAGACTAATTAACTTTTATCCATATGGAAGCTTAGTTAATATTTTGTATTATAGTTTCCATTTTAGCAGTGAGAACACATGTATTCTGTTAGAGTTATTTTTATAAAATTCTGTTTGTTTCTCAGTTTCTCTCTTAACCTGGCTATCATCCAAATAATTGAGACTCTACTGTATGGTTTGTTAAACAAGCTTCAGAACGCAATAACTGAGCAATTATTATTCTGTTTTTAACCCTCGAAGCTAATCTTGCTTCCTCCCAGCATAAATCCCAGAGCTACTTGCACCTAGTAGCTTTCCTGCTGAGATCTCTCTCTCTCTCTCTCTCTCTCTCTCTCTCTCTCTCTCTCTCTCTCTCTCTCTCTCCTTTCTCCTGATGTCTCCTGACCCATGGCTGAATACTCTGCTTCCTCTCTCTACCTCTTCCATGGCTGCAAGGAAGTCCAGCCCTATTTTGTCACCTGCTCATCAATCGACTGTAAGCTGCTTTACTGGGATATCAGGGGACAATTGAGGAACAATATTTATACAACATTGATACAGGAGATTATCCTGTACTATGGATTGAAACATTGATACAAAGGTTGAACCCAGATATGGAGGGGGTACATAAATCAGCATTTGAACTGCATAATAACCTTATGCCTATGGTATCCCTTTTGTTGAATGACCACATAATTGTCCTTGATTGCATCTAATGTAGAACTGAGTATTTTTGCTAAGGAAAGGAAATTTTGACTAATCAGTGATACTAATATGTAAACAATTTTTTAGATTATTTCATTGTATGTGTATGAGTGTTTTCTCACATGTGTGTAGGTACACCCCACACATGTTTGCTGTCTATGGAAGTCAGAAGAAGGAATCAGACCCCGGAACTAGAGTTCAAATGGTACTGAGAAACATACCATCACTGCATCTTTACTTTGACCATTTTACTGAAATTCATATTTTAATTTACCTGGTATAAAAAAAAAGTTGTTCTTATTGCAGAAAGACATGGAATTACTTGCCATCCAGCCAGGCAAGTATCAGTGTCCTAAACAATTTTATAAAATCTAATATGCAATTTCTAGAATTAAGATAAATAATAATAAATGGTCAGATAGGAGAGAACGAGTGTTTTCTGAGCCAACAATACTTGAAAAAACCTAGAGGAATGCGAATCTCTAAGATTCAGTTGGTTGCCTTTTTCTGGGTTGTTTTCAGAAGTAAATGCCTGGCTTAGGTGAGGTGATCTAGGGAAGTGTTTCTCAGCTTCTGATTGAGAATATCCCGCATATCAGATATTAACATTGCAATTCATAGCAGTAGAAACATTGCAGTATGAAGTAGAAATGAAATAATTTTGTTGTTGGGGGAATCACCACAACATGAAGAACTGTATTAAAGGTCTCAGCATTAGGAAGGTTGGGAACCACTGGTCTTAAGCAAATCCTACTAGCTAGCATTTCATGGACATATAGGAGCTGCTTGCTAGTATTCAAAGTAAACACAGTGTTCTTATTCTGCCACTTCTGTGTTCCTTCTCTGGGATCCACTATGTTCACTGAACTGAACACTATGATCTAGCTTTGTAGACCGTCTCCATGTTGGTCTGTGAGTTACTTTTCATCTTGTACCTGTACATAAGGTTAACACAATGGCAGTGCACATTGAACAAACTGAAGAAAAAACTCATTACTGTCTAGTGTGACTTCAATCAAGATACCCTAATCTCTAACGCACAGCATAGTGCTACTCAAATTCCCTTCCTTCCAAAAGTTCATGATTCTGAAATAAGCCCTTTCCCAATTTGCTGCAAATACAGACGTCAGACCCTTTCAGGATGAAGCCAACTGTTTTTGTTACTGGCTAATGTGTGTGTTCTTGTCTCAGCAGCGATGGCTCCTCTTAGGGGAGACAACTATGCATGCAATTGTCTATTTTCATATCTTAGAAGGAAGGTGGTTTCTCTGCAAACCTCTTTGCCCTATGTTTCAGGCATAGTCAGGCCTTTGTAGTCACCCTACCTTCTAGATATGCTTGCCTATTTCACAAACATAGCTGTGAAGATTGTTTTGACTTCCTATGGGGTCTGCTAAATTGCATTTCACTTCTATCACCTCGCTAAATGTGGGCTGACACCCTCTGAGCCCCTCTTCTCAGCAGTCTCCTCCTATTCCTTCCTGTGTGTGACTCACTGAGTTTAATTAGTTTGCTTCTTTCAGCATGGTTGGGTGCTATTTACTGGAGTCTGGAAAAGTGAACAGTGGGTATACCACTGAAGAAAATGACTCTCCTTTAGGACCTAATAAAGGAGGGGATGGGAGGGGAGGGCCCATGTGCCTCCCCCTCCTCTGTTAATTTCCTTCTTGCTCCCTTCATATGGTTTTCAAAACAAGTTGTCAAAATCACTCACCATGTAAACCACAGCCTCCGGATTTAGGGACACTTAGTGGGTGATGTGTTGACTCTGTTTCATTGTCCAAATCTGTTGTGATGGCACACTTCTCCCTTTGGCTTGAGGTACTAAATTAATGAACCAACGTTCATGAAAAATAAGATGATGAAAATGGGTGTAATCCTTAAAGGAGGACTCCTGATTGTTTTTAGCCACAGACAAGCCATCTGCAGCAGTATTAGAAATGGCACATGCACTGTCTGGCCACTTCACTTGGCCTCACCTTAGACTGGCACACAATTGGTCCTGTGGATCCATTTGTATTGGTTCTCCCTGACTCAACTAATCATGGATGAAAACTATTTTTTAAAAAATTGGACCTGGGTAGAGAATACGCAGAACTTCTCTTCATGGATCCCTGAGCTTAAGTTGATACGTACTGACAGAGCATTTACCTTGAACTAGCTGCTATAAGGACAGTGCACAGTACATGAGAAGCAAGTGTTACATGCAAAAGTGACACCATTTCACACAGGAAACCTGGGCATCTGCAGCCTCTTGGTCCGGACCAGTGTCCAAGGACATGGAGAACACCTACATTTCAAAGAACTTGAGAGAGAAAGAAAATCAAACTATCCTGAGAATAATGTGAAATAAATTTCTTTTTGTTGAAGCTTCATTTTCAGCGCTTGCCAACAAATAGCAGGGTCATCAAAGATACTAATGGACAACAGGCCACATAAACCACAGCTGATCCCTGTCATCTGCTAGCTCATGACCTTGGCTTAAGTTCCCTGAACTTTATTTTCTGATGTATGAAACTGAACTGTTAGTAATGCACTCTTCTTTCATGTTGTTTTTGAGGATTCAGTAAAATGCATATAAAATCACTCAAATAATACTACACACAAAAAAGGAAGCAAAGCACACAGACGGGGCAACTATTACTACCATTTTAGTTATTATTATACACATGTTTTGAAAGGACAGCCTAGGGAAAAATTGGGCTTTTTTGGGCACCATTGGGTATTGAATTTAGCACTTTATACAAGCCGAGCAAGTGTCTACAAGTCAGCCAGACCCACAGTCCACAGGATAATCTGTACTAGGCTTATTAAAATACTTTCCTCTTGGGCACTGCATAAGCCTGAGTTTTTAATATGTGCTTTTGAATGGTATCCGTTGAGGATATTGTATTACCAACATCATATAAAAAGCTCAGTTCAGTACTCCATCTTGGAAATTGCCAAATACACTTAGATTAGACCAGTATATTTATAGATTATTTCTAAGGCTGATAATGTTATTATTTTAAAAAGTTATTTTGAGGTCTAGAAAGCAAGAAACAGTAATTTAAGATTAAAATTGTAATCTTGATTAATTTGGAATGATAAATTCAGTGTGAATTTTTTTCCAATAATTAAATGTGAGCAAATTCATTTTAAGTGGCTAAAGAATTTTTGGTTATTTCTTTCTTTCTTAAGAAGACTAGATCATTGGTACAGTTGTTATAATCCATGAAAACAATAGTATGAACGGCTCAACATATATATGATAATTTCTTGTCACTTTAAAATATTCTTCCTTTTCCCCTCTTCCTGTTTCTGTCTTTCTCTTTCTTTTTTCCCCTCACCCTCTCCTTTTCTCCTGTTTTTCTCTTCCCCCTCTCTTCTCTGTCTCTCTCTTTTTGGGGCAATCTTACCAGGAAGCTCAGACTGGCCTTAAACTCATGCCTTCTGCCTATGTCTCCTGGGCCTAAGAATTATAGGTATGTGTGAAAGTCATATCCCCACTCTCCACTCAACTGTGGAGAATGTCCTGTCCATTAGCTAGTCCCCTGAATGGGGAGACCTGCTGGCCCTCAGAGGAAGGATAGCAGGCTACTAAGAAGAGACTTGATACCCTATGAGCATATACAAGGGGAGGAAGTCCCCCTCAGTCACATAGGGTACGAGAGTAAGGGGAAAATGGGAGGGAGGGAGGAATGGGAGGATACAAGGGAGGGGATAACCATTGAGATGTAATATGAATAAATTAATAAAATAAAATTTAAAAAAATTATAGGTATGTTTTTCATACTGAGTTAGTTACTGTACTTTCTATGCAACTTGAGTTTTCCTTTTTAGCATCACTATTTAAAACTAGAATAGATACAACTTACCTAGTAAAGAGATAAAATTATGTTTTATTCTAGAAAAAATGATTCCTATGACTCTTCTTATTCTCTTAAGCTTAGTGTTTTGTGGAGATAAGTCAGTTGTTTCAATCACAGAGTCTCAGGGTTCTTCAAATTATTCCTTCCTTCACAACAAAAGGCTCATTTTTTTGCCTCCATATCCAATGAGAAAGTCTGGAAGATTACCAAAGTGCAATTTAAAAAATATTTACTTTGGGCCAATATCATGGCTCAGTCAATAAATAATATGTGGGGCTGGAGAGATGGCTCAGAGGTTAAGAGCATCGGCTGCTTTTCCAAAGGTCCTGAGTTCAATTCCCAGAAACTATATGGTGGCTCACAACCATCTATAATGTGATCTTCTGGCGTGCAGGTGTACATACAGGCAGAACACATCTTTAAAATAAACACATCTTTTAAAAATATTTAAAAAAAATAAATAAATGTATGTGCCACCAAGCCTGATAAGTTAGGTCCCAGGAGAGAATTGACACATGCAAGCTGCTATCTTACATACATATGCGGATGAGCACATACATGCACCATGTTCTTTTGTTGGACTGGCCTACAAACAGTTGGAGCACATACTCATTTCAAGTGATCTGGAGATATGGCTCTGCAGTTAAGAGTGCTTGCTGTCTTTCATAGGAACAGAGCTTAGTTCTTAGCACTTGGACTGGGGGCTCACATCATCTACAATTATGGCTCCCAGGGATCTGACAGCATCTTCTGCTATCCACTGGTACCATCATATGCGTACTTATATATTCACATAAATATTCATACACAAAAATAAAAGTAAATACTTTTAAAAATCAATGTGTTATTCACTTTAATGATTTACGTGTTTATCTTATCTTTGTTATTTCATGTACCTTTCCTGATTTTTCTCATTTATATTCTAACCAATTAAATATTATTTTAAAGTCTTCATGCCAGTCTACCGATTGTACACATAGTTTTATACTTGGATCTCTTTAGCTCAACTTCCCTGTCTCTATTGATGATAAACACAAACCTTTACCGGGCTGGGTTCAGATAAATGTCAGCAGCATTATTCTATTTCTGCAGATGTTCAGATTTAGCTCTCTCAGATTTGACTGTGAATATGTATCTCTGTGTATAATGATCTAATGTTAAAGGATGAAGGCTGCTCTTTAAAGAAGACAGCTCTCGAAACCCTCACTGTCAATTAGACGCTATTCAAAATCACTCTGAATTGTTGAAACCCTTGGACGTTCACAGTGTTCTTGCGCTGGGTGCTCGGAGCACCGTGTAATTATCTCAGTGAGCGCTTTGCCAGTGTTGCTCTCTGAGGAAGAGATGCAAGACGTACAGAACTCAAATGAGCACAGATGTGCAGCTCTAGTTTTGTTCCCGCCTCAGCATGTGAACAACCACCCTGTAATTCCAGGCTTCTTGCTTTTCTGTGGTTGAGATGGTCAGCTACATGGATCAAGTGGCTGTTTGGTAAATAGCAATTTCTCCAGAGAGCTGGAAGGCCAGGGTGCTGCTCAAGTCTCAGAAGGAGATTTCCCTTAATGGCAGCCGACATGAATACCCTTTATATAATGACGAAATGTGTGGCTTCTCCTGTGTCTTTTCTCTTCATAAGAGAAAGCCATTTATGATAGTACTTTGGCTTTTCATGACACATCGTTTGGATTTTGTGATGGTTATCAGTAAATGAAGGAGAAAAACAAAACAACAAAAATCAAATGATTGGGAGAAGAAGGGGAGTTGGGGTCTGTCCACACTATATCCCTCTCTGAAGAAGGAAGTCAGTGCTTAAGTGGCACATGACTCCAACAGGTGAAAGAATGTGAGAGAAAACGCTTGCCATAGACGTATCACTTCTGTACCACCATCACTTTGTTTGGGGATACAGGAAGGAATCTAGGTATTATGAAGGAAACCTTCTCTCCTGGCATCTCCTCGGGGCCCTGTAAATCAGTCTTTGCTCTTAATTATACCAAGTAGTGGTGCCTGCTAAAGCACAGGGGCAAGGCTGGGAAGTCAGAGACACAGGTGAGTATGTGACAAGCATCTTCACAATGGGGAACTGCCTAAATGACACATTAATCATAATGGCATCACTAACTAAATGTCGCTGTAGGTGATTCATTCCTTCCATAGTCAGTGGGACGCTGGTGAGTGAGCCAGACAGAGAGCCCAATGCTCATTTTTCATCATTTGGTTTGACACCTTCTGCTTTAAACATAATAGCAATTTAGGGCATATGACATTGGCTATCCATCTCCAAAGGTTATTCTTTTAAATGCAGCCTGGATCAATAAGACAAAAAAAAAATCATGGACACTTAGACATGGTTAAAAGGTGCTTGTTAGAGACTAGGCTCCTTCTACCCTGAGCACATTCCTGAGTTAGTTACTCACTGAGAACTGGAGCTAATAGGACAGTTCTCCACAGGTGACATGAGTCCAGGTCTGAAGCAGTAGACTAGATGGTTCAAACTGCCCACTTTTGCCCGGAGTGTCAGGGACATTGCTCTAATTGCCCAATTCCCTTTGATAGTGGAGGCCCAGTCAATTTTCCTCACCATCTTATCCAGTGCTGAACTCTGCTTCCTGCTCTTTGCCTGGGGTTGGGAGTGTCTGTCAGAGCTCACTCCCTGTAGCTATAGCATGCCCCAAGGCACCTATATCATTTACATGACCCTGGGTGAAGAGCAGTAACCAAACTTGCTTGTCCTTCTCACATTTCTCTAGTCTGCCATCAGAGATATTTCCTTAGTGCCCAGGATGACAGTGGACATTCATAATTGCTTTTGGCTACCAAGCTCCAAAAGGTATTTCATTTGTTTAGAAAATTTCTCCAATTGTTTGTTAATCCATTTTTTCCTTTTATTACCTCACATTTCTATTTCTAGTTTTTATTTTATTTTTTTTTGAGACAGGGTTTCTCTGTATAGCCTTGGCTGTCCTGGACTCTCTTTGTAGACCAGGCTGGCCTCGAACCCACAGAGATCCGCCTGCCTCTGCCTCCCCGAGTGCTGTTAAGAATGTGCACTACTGCACCCAGCTCACTTTTCTTTTTGAGACTTTCATACTATGTTGCCCTCAGTGGACTGGAACTCATTATGTAGACCAAGCTGACCTCAAACTCAGTGACCCACCTACCTCTGCCTCCCAGGTACTAGGTTAAAAGGCGTGTGCTACTATGTTCAGCTTTTAAAAAGTACTTTTAGTTTTTAAAGATTTATTTTATTACATTTTAAACTATGTGTATATGGTGCTCTGTGTGTGTATGTGCCCATGTGTGTGCACTTGAGTGCAATGACCCCAGAGTGCAGAAAAGAGCACCTGATCCCCTGGAGTTGAAAATATAAATGGTTCTGAGATATCTGGTGTGGATTTTGACAACTTAATTCCAGTGCTCTACAGAAGCAGCAAACTCTCTTAACTGTTGAGCCATATCCCCCAGCCCTCCTGTCTTTTTTTAATGTTGTTTTATTACATTTATTTATTTGTTTGTTTATTTGTTTGTTTGCTTGTTTATTTATTGTACATGTAGGTACCTGTATGGCTGTGAAGGCACAACTTATTGGGGGGAGTTAATGCTGTCCTTCCAGCACATGGCTGTAGGGATCCAACCCAGGTAATCAGGCGTGTCAGTTACTATTTTTCCCACTCTCCCATCTTGTTGGCTTTTGCCTTGCTCTTTAGTTATGAAGCAGCCTAGCTTTTGAATAGGAAGGGGGTGAATTCAGCAGTCAAACGCTTTCTAAGTAGTGGCAGCTTTACATGAATTCCACAGCAGCCGACTCTAGAGAACCTCTAAGTGCCTGCGATTGTCAGCCTTGGCAGCAGAAACCTGGGGTCTCTGCTTGATGTCATAGGCATAACATAGTCCTTGTTCCTGGCAGCATGGCTTCCACAGATGTTCTCTGTCTCCTCTCAGGTCACCCATATGCTATTCAATATCCTGGATTTAATACTTGGGTTTTTAGTCACCTAGCTAGAGTTTCCTTCTCTTGCTTTAGACTAAATGAATCAGTGAGGAGCTGGTCAAATCTGCTACAGGAAAAGGATGTGTGGAATAGTTGTTACACATGATCCAGTCTCAGGTGTTCACTACAGCAATGCACTGTGTCATCCCATATATGACCAAGCTCGCTCAGGCTTGACAAAATTTTTATCTTTAAATGAGGTATGAGTGAAATACAGATACAGGGAATAATTGGGTTGATAAGAGATGGATAAATGTTGAAAGCTCTCATTTCAATGAGGGGACTTTGATAGCTAAGTGCGATTGAAACATTTGGAGTTTCATTCATTCACTCATTCATTTTTGCTGCTGTTTCATGACGCCCACTGCCAGGAGCAGGCAGGCAGCATGGGTGCCCCTGTTTCTTTCTGTCTTGACTGTGGGTGGTCTGCACATCTGTCTCAAGATCTGATCTCTGTGAGATACTTGTAACGATGATGAACTCTGTCTTGAATCGGTAGGCAAACAAACTTGACCTTGTATTGTGCAAGGGAATGACATCACAGTCGTGCAAGTGAAACTAGGATACCCATACCACACGCCCTCTGAGACTGTTGTTAACCCACAGTTGGGAACTGCAGTAGAACTCGCATTGGGAGGAGTGAGACAGCAGTTACCACATTATATTTAGAAGCAATGTAAGGAACAATTCTTGGTGGTGCTGGAGAGGCATGGTGTATATTGTATTTTTTGGACCATAAAACACATCCCCCCAAAGTGAGGGGGGGTAGGGTGTGCTTTATGGTCTGATTGCTGTTTTCACTGTTTTTCTTGTTTGACTGCTCTAAAAACTGGGTGTGTCTTATGGTCAGGAGCATTTTATAGTCTGAAAAAAATATGGTATATACATTTTTTCTGTCTGTGCATGCTCCCCGTTCATCCCAGAGCAAGGAGCCCCAGCTCTGCACTCCAATGTGATCTTTCTTTTCCATTGGCCTCTCGGGCAATGTCTGAATCAGATACTGGAGAGTCTAGCTACTCTGCACGATACACAAGTCTCTGAGTTTGTTTTTCCATTATGGACTTTGGGGAGTGTAATGCTCATTTCATTTTTCAAACTGTCAAATTGACTTTTCCTTTTATGAAGAATTTCTGATTTTTATTGACAAAAAGTAGTATATTTTCTCTTAGAAATTCAGTAAGTTTCTAACCCATTCCTAGCCAGTTTTGTAACACCAGCCTGCACAAAGCTGTCCTTTTTGGAAACAGTGGTTCTTAGAAACCTATCTTTTCTTCCTTTTTATTTCTTTCTCAGAAGCCAACTCCTCTCAGCTCTGAATTTCTACTTGATGGACTATGCTCCACTTCAAAAGCCTGGTCCACACTTCACTACAGCTAAAACCATCCAAGTCCAAGTAGGCTTTGAGCACTTTGCTTCAGATATCACCCAAGGCTTTTCCAGCACCAACTTTCTGCTGTTTGTGAGTCTCTGACTTGGCATTCTTAGAGAAATCTCAGTCCCAATACATACAACTGAAATGGGAACGCAGAGAAAGGGTCACAAGTGGATCCACCCTTGGCCACTAGGAAATGGTTCCTTAAGAGGGAACTCTTCTATCTTCTTCTCCTCAGTGATACATTCTGAGATGAATTCTCTAAATCTCTGAAGACCATGTGAGATGGCCAATTGCTTTTAGTAATACCCAAATACAAAATCCGGTTCCCCTCTCTTTCTCTAATTTCTCATATCTCCATCTTTGTTCAAATCCCTGTCAAAGTAAGACGTTCTTGTGTAAGTTTGCCTTGGGAAATGCACAGGCAGAGATAGCCTCAACCCCGATTAATCTGGTGGAAAGGAACCTTTTATGATGATTTTCCCCCTGAGTTATTTCTCCCAAATTAGAAGTTTTACAAGAAATGTTCTATTCAGTGACTTCTGCCTTGTATCCAGTTCCCAAATTTCTGAACTTCCTTCTATTTAAAAATGTTCTGTTAACTTATAGCTCCACTTTGCCTCAGTTCACAGCTATTTGGTCTTGCCAAATATCAGTAGTTGTAGACTTGCACAATGTATTTCCTCTTTCAAAGTTCTTTCTATAAGCAGTCCAAGAAATAAGTACCAGGCTTGTGTCCTAGCTGATCCCAAATGACACTTGGGTCTGATGCCTTGGATTTGCCTACCCAGAAGTATCTTTTCTCCCACTCTCCATACTGAAATATTGACCTACTTACTGTAAGTTTTGGATTTTGAGTCAACTCTGTCCAATTTCCAATGTCAATTCCTACATTCGTCAGATTGATTGAACAGTAAAGGTTGCAAGTGCAAATTCTGAAAGTCAGTGATTCCCACATAAGAGACATGGTTATACACATGGCTAATCCCCTCCATTGTATCTTATGACCCAATGCAAATGTGACCCAGTGAAGTCTCTGCAGCTGAGACGCAGAAGGAAGGGAAGAAGCAGTGGAGGGGAAGAAGAACAAAGAAGAGAGGATGAGGAAGAGGTAGAGAGGGAGACATAGAAACAGGGGACTTCCTGAGTCTGGAATACCTTCTTCTGCATGTAGTCTGTTGGCCAAGAGTTCCCAGCACCCTGAAGGACAAGATGAGAAGCAGACAGGGACTGCTAGGCTATTTGATGACAAGTTGCTATATCTAAACTTTGTTTTTATATTTGCAGAACAGAAAAATAAAATAAAATCTATACTAGAGTCATCACAAAGCTAAAATAAAACAAACTGTTCATATATCTAATCTACAATGCATACTTTATTTTTTAAATTTTTTATTAACTTATTCTTGTTACATCTCAATGGTTATCTCATCCCTTGTATCCTCCCTTTCTTCCCTCACTCCCATTTTCCCCTTATTCCCCTCCCCTATGACTGTTCTTAAGGGGGATTTGCTCCCCCTGTATATGCTCATAGGATATCAAGTCTCTTCTTGGTAGCCTGCTATCATTCCTCTGAGTGCCACCAGGTCTCCCCCTCCAGGGGTCATGGTCAAATATGAGGCACTAGAGTTCATGTGAAAGTCATACCTCACTCTCCACTCAAGTGTGGAGAATGTTCTGACCATTGGCTAGATCTGGGTAGGGGTTTAAAGTTTACCTCCTGTATTGTCCTTGGCTGGTGCCTTAGTTTGAGCGGGATCCCTGGGCCCAAATCTACCTTTCATAATGTTCTACTTGTAGGTTTCTAGGACCATCTGGATCCTTCTACTTTGCTATTCTCCCATGCTTCTCTCATCTAGAATCCCAACAGGATGTCCTCCCCTCTGTCCCAGTTTCCTGGTAAGTGAAGGCTTTCATGGAACATGCCCCTTGGGCTAGTATGCAGATATAAGTGAGTATATACCATTTGATTCTTTCTGCTTCTGGGTTAACTCACTCATTATGATCATTTCTAGCTCAATCCATTTATCCACAAATTTCGGGAATTCCTTGTTTTTAATAGCTGAGTAGTATTCCATAGTGTATATATACCACAGTTTCTTTATCCATTCTTCTACTGAGGGACACTTAGGCTGTTTCCATGTTCTGGCTATTATGAATAAGGCTGCTATGAACATGGTTGAGCAAATTTTCTTGTTGTGTGCTGGAGCATCTTCTGGGTATATTCCAAGGAGTGGAATAGCTGGGTCTTGAGGAAGCCCTATTCCCATTTTTCTGAGATAGCACCAGATAGATTTCCATAGTGGCTGTACTAGTTTGCATTCCCACCAGCAATGAAGGAGCATTCCTCTCTCTCCACATCCTCACCAGCATGTGGTGTCGCTTGAATTTTTGATTTTAGCCATTCTGATGGGTGTAAGATGGAATCTCAGAGTTGTTTTGATTTGCATTTCCATGATGACTAATGAGGTTGAGCATTTCTTTAAGTGTTTCTCAGCCATTTGATATTCCTCTGTTGAGAATTCTCTGTTTAGTCCCAAGCCCCATTTCTCAATTGGGTTATTTGGTTGGGTGGTGTTTAGCTTCTTGAGTTCATTATATATTTTGGATATTAGACCTTTGTCAGATGTAGGGTTGGTGAAGATCTTTTCCCAGTCTGTAGGCTGTCGCTTTGTTCTCTTGACAGTGTCTCCTGCCTTACAGAAGCTTCTCAGCCTCATGAGATCCCATTTATTAATGGTTGACTTTAAGGCCTGGGCTGTTGGTGCTCTGTTCAGGAAGTTGTCTCTTGTGCCAATATGTTCTAGGCTCTTCCCCACTTTTTCTTCTAAGTGACTTAGTGTCTCTGGTTTTATGTTGAGGTCTTTAATCCACTTGGATTTGAGTTTTGTGCAAGGTGACAAATATGGGTCCAGTTATATTTTTTTACACATAGACCTCCAGTTAGACCAGCACCATTTGTTGAAGATGCTATCCTTTTTCCATTGAATGGATTTGGCTTCTTTGTCAAAAATCAAGTGACCATATGTGTGTGGATTCATATCTGGGTCTTCGATTCAATTCCACTGATAAACCAGCCTGCTGCTGTGCCAGTGCCATTCTGTTTTAATTACTGTTGCTTTATAGTACAGTTTAAGATCAGGTATGGAGATTCCTCCGGATGATCTTTTATTGTACAAGATTGCTTTAGCTATTCTGGGTTTTTTGATTTTTCATATGAAGTTCAGAATTGAATTTTCAATGTCTTTAAAAAATTGTGTTTTGATAGGGATTGCATTGAATCTGTAGATTGCTTTTGGTAGGATGGCCATTTTTACTATGTTAATTCTCCCGATTCATGAGCAAGGAAGATCATTCCATCTTCTCATGTCATCTTCAATCTCTTTCTTCAGAGTTTTGAAATTTTTTTCAAACAAGTCCTTCACTTGCTTAGTTAGAGTAATTCCTAAATATTTTATATTGCTTGTGGCTAAGGTGGAGGGTGTGGTTTTCCCAATTTCTTCCTCTGCAAGCTTGTCATTTGTGTATAGGAAGGCTACAGACTTTTTTGAGTTAATTTTGTATCCAGCCAATTTGCTGAAGGTGTTGATCAGCTTTAGGAGTTCTCTGGTGGAATTTTGAGGGTCACTTATGTACACTATCATATCATCTGCAAATAAGGATAATTTGACTTCCTCCTTTCCCATTTGGATATCCTTGATCTCCTTTTGTTGTCTTATTGCTCTGGCTAGAACTTCGAGTACTATATTGAAGAGATATGGAGAGAGTGTGCAGCCTTGCCTTGTTCCCGATTTTAGAGGAATTTTTTTGAGTATCTCACCATTTACTTTGAGTTTGGCTATTGGCTTGCTGTATATAGCCTTTATTATGTTGAGGAAAGTGCCCTGTATCCCTGATCTCTCTAAAACTTTAAACATGAATGGGTGTTGGATTTTATCAAATGCTTTCTCTGAATCCATGGAAATGATCATGTGGTTTTTTTATTTTCAGTTTGTTTATATAGTTGATTACATTGATGGATTTCCGTATATTAAACCATCCCTGCACTGCAATGCGTACTTTAAAATGTGAAGTCATTTAAAAAGAAAAAAAAGACCTATGTTGACCAGAGGTGGGTGTTTTTGTTATAGTTTATTCATTTTCAATCGATTCTAAGAGAAGTTGGTATCTATATAGCACCTGGGATGGAACGAGTGTGTTTTAGTTTCATTGCTTGTGACTATTCTTGGACTGTGTTGGTATTGGGATACATTGCAGATTGTCATCAAAGAGGAAAAAAGAAAAAAACCAAAAAAAAAAAAAAAAAAATTAACCTTAAAGTGATGGCTGCAATACAGCATGTGTCATTTCAAATCCTAGAGTGACAAGGTGTGTTTCTGCAGGATCCTGGTCTCCAAGTCTCTCCCAATAGAGACCCACCTTGATCAAAGCAGCAGGTCTGACCTAAGAATGCTTAGGTTTCTTTGAGTAATTCCCCTCCGTTACCCCCAGTTTATTCACATTTTTCCTAGAGTTTGGGTATGTTAGTGATGCTCAGTACTTTCATGTGAGTCAATCACCCATGGATAGGTTGAAGTGGATGGTGCACATTTCATGGTGTTGGGTAATTCATTTGAGAACAAGTTTGGCTTTACACAACTCCTTTTCCTTAAGGCTAGTGACAACTGTTCGCTCTCTGTGACACAGCCATCTTACTTCCACAGCCATGCTGCACATAATGACAAGTCCTTTCTGTAGACCATGTAGCAGAGCCTCAGACGCCCATGTACCAAGAGCAGTCTTTGTCAATGACTAATAGTGATCGTCCCACACCCCAGAATCCCCAGGCCCTGCAAGTTCTCCAACATTCCAGTCTTATTGAGTCATATGGACTGTGAAATGTTTAAAGTGTCATTAATCTTTCATTTCAAATCCAGTGTAGCACTTCCCTGTGGCAACTTTTTTTTTTTTTGGTTTAACTAAAAATTAATGAATAAGATGCCTTGAATGTGGGAGAAGTTATGATATGTGGAAAAGAATTTCCAGTTACTTAAAAAAAAGAATTATGTTTATTTCTCCAATAGGACTCAGCTTCTTGGAGTCCTTACAACCATGAACTCTCTCACCGAACGAAGAGTTCTTTGCAAAGATGTATTTGATGAACTCAAGCCCCATTCTAGAAGCCTCATAGTTAATCCTATTGGTAGCTATTAATTTATATGAAAGAATGTGTTTCCTTGTAATATTTAAAAATATCTTTATAAATGTGTGTACTATATGCTTGTTGCACTCAGCCCTTAAAACTAAATACACTGTGGGTTATTCCTTGTACCTTTCTCTTATTTCACTCTGTGGCAAATGACATCTTATGGTCACAATGAACACACCTATATTCTTCCCCTCCATTTTAGTGTAGTCCCTCTCAACTTATCCTAATGACAACTGTATAGAGAGTCATACGGTAGTTATATTTGAAGGGTAGTGATACGTAGCACTGCTTTAACTCTGATGGTTGATCAAAACACTTGTGGGTAGTTCATTGAATGTTAAATAGAGTGGATGGATAAATGCTAAACACAGGAAATTAAAAAAATTAGAAAGGTTGTAAGATCAGTCTCTGAAAGTCTGTTTCCAATGCAGGTATTTAAAATTCCACAAAAGAAAAATCATCTGTTATTAGAAAAAAAAACACCCAAAAAAAAAAACAAAAACAAAAACAAAACAAAAAAAACCACCACCACCAAAAACCAAAACAAAACAAAAAAAAATTTTTTGGGGGAGGCCTGGGAGATGGCTCAGTGGAGAAAGCACCTTCACAAAAGTGTGAAGCCTGGGGTTAGGATTCCCAACACTTAGATAAAAGATGGGAGAGTGTAGTGCACACCCTGTAATCCCAGCCTAGTCACGAGATCTCTGGGATAATATGGCGATCTATACCAGCAGAATTATTAATGAGGAAGAGACCCAGCATCAACCTCTGGTCTCTTTATGTGCACACTCACCCATGTGTACCCGACACAAATACAAATACGACTTGTTCATGTACACATACACAGCACCCCCAAACGAATAACATTGCCTAGAGTGCTATTTATTGTGATTAAAAAAAAAAACAACTCTACTGCATTTAGTTTGTTTATTTGCATGTCTGGGTGGGTGGGTAGAGGACCACAGTGGGGGCCAGTTCACTTTGTCTACCAGTCTGGGGCCCAGGGTTGTACTCGTGCAGTCAGGCTTGTTGGCAAGTGATTGTACCTGATGAGCCAGCTAGCATGTCCCTGTATGATACCCTAACACAAGGAATCTCACTGCCTTGCAGCTCTAGGTCCTAAGAATATGCCCTCACCAAGAACCATTTTGTGTGGCAGGAGGAAAGGTTGGAGGCAAGTGTTTTATTTTTTCTCTGTCACCAGATACCTGTGGATGCACAGGCAGTAACCACAGTTAGAAGTATAGAGAGCTTTGAGGTGGCTCAGTAGATTTACTCTGCAGCACAGCAATGAATCACTGGGATAACCAAATTAACCCAGGTAAGTCTAGCCTGTCTCCGAAGCAAAACAAAACAAAAAACCAAAACAAAACAAAAAAAAAAGAAGAAAGAAAGAAAAAACACGGAAAATTTAAAAGGAATGGAAAAAGGAAAGAAATGGCTAAGGTTTGTAACAGCCTAGCATTGAAGAAAATATTTCCATGTTCTAAGCAGGATGGGCTGTTACAGTTTGGTAATAGCTTATGAATAGTTTGTATCATAGTGTATGAAATACGCCCAAAGGCTCATGTATTTGAACAATTGGTCCCAGTCAGTGATGCTGGATTGGGAAATTGGGGAGGATTTAGCAAGTAAGGTTATATAACTCAGCCCACTTCTTTTCTTTGTTTCCTGATCCATCCAGACTGGAGGAAACAGGCTCCTGATCCTGTTGTCACAACCAAGGGCCACTCCCTCCACTATATTTTCTCTTGCCATGGTGGACTGTTGGCTACAACCGTAAGCCAGAATAAACGCCCCCTTATCTTACTTCTTGGCAGATATATGGTCATATATATGGTCATATATAGACAAATATATGCTCACAGTATGAAGGAAAGTCTCTAGACATCAGCGGGGACTTCTCTTCTCACAGGACCTTGCACCTTGCAAGGTTAAGGTGGGCTGTGTGACATGTGTGTCACCTCAAAGAATATGATATGAAATCTAACATTTGTGTCCTCCTGGATTTTATGAAATACTGAGTCCTGAATTAAGGTATATTTTTTCAAGTATTTTGGATTTGCAAACAAAAGCAAAACCATCCAAATGTCACACATACTTCCTAAATGTTGACTTCCGTTTTTGAGTTTCCCAGATACCTTCTGACGTAGCAGAGTCGTCTGGTCTCTCAGGCTGTCACGGCACATTTTATCTGTTTGCCTGTTTGCCCATGCATAAACACAGCAGTAATTGGAAATTAGCTTTTATAAAATGAATATCCATCTTTCTGTTATTCTAAATCTATTCTTTTTGCTTTTAACTTGAGGAATTAATATGCTCCTTCTCATTTCGTAGAGATGCAGACCAAACAGATGTCTCTTTCCAACTCTATGATGCTAATATGTCTCCAGGATCCCTTTTCAGCTGAATTTGAATAAAGCATCCAGCTGCAGTTATGAAAGAGGAATAATGATACAGGGCCAACTTGGGCAGAGCATCAAGTGGGAGAGGCACAGACTGGATTCTGGCTTGAAAAGAGAAAGATAAAATGGCATACTCTTCAATTATAACAACTATGTCTCTGGGATTAATATTTTAAAAATTAGGATGATGAGCCAGCCATTTGCATATGGAGTCAGTTACATGATTGATGGAGATGGCTTCTACCCACTTGTCTGTGTGACTAGAAAGGACGGAGCCTGGAGCAGTCTCAAGAGTGACCCATCACCTTTAGACATATCCAGGTATTACAGTGCTCAATGTTCTGCCGACACCGGAGGCTCACAGGCCACTCTACCACAGCCACCTCTGATACACATCAACAAAGCCACCCAACTGTCATGGACCGGGTAAAGCCAAGGTGTTGTCTCGGAAAGGAACAGGCCTCCTCCTCAGCAGAAAGGCCCCAGGGGCTGTTTCCACTCACTGTGACCTGGATCGAAGATGCTGCAGATCTGTCACGAAATAAAGACGAGACTGCTTCAATTACTCTGACAAGATGCTTCTCACCTTTGCCTAGTGTTGGACGCTGGGGGCTTGGTACTTGCTTTCTCTTTCCCACAGTAGTGAGAAACTACGCCCGTCCTCAGAAATGAAGAGAGTGAACACGGATGTGTCTTTGGGAAGAACTGCTTCCAGCCTTTCTCAGGAGAGGCACGCAGACCATCTGCAGCAAGCACGGTGCCTTTCAGCTCCAAATGCTGCTTTCACTTCCGAGCAGACTTCCCGTGCTTTTTAAAATGTCATTTTAGTAACTGAGTATTCTGGGGTGGCACCGATTTTGGGGGTTCTTTTTTTCCTCTATTAATTTTATCTGAGAGGGAGTATCAAGGTTTGCTAAAATACCTTCAATTTGATACTCAATTGTTAAAAAATACTCATAAATTGTTAATTAATATTTTTGAGAAATTAACTGCATTTGTCTGGTATTGAAGGGTTGCTTGCCTAAATGGCAGAATTTACTCACTCTTACCTTTCATAAGTATTTTTCCAGTCATTCATAAAGATGATTTGTTATTCCAGAGATCTTTCATGTTCCACACAGAAATTAAAAAACTATAATGTTAAATAATATGTTTTTAAATAAAATATCATAAAATCATGGCAAATTTCCTGTCTTGAGGTCTGATTAAGAAATCAAATAAGCAAATAGTTTTTCTCATATTTTCTACATAACAGAACAGTATTCATGCTATTCTGTAAAGCTTTGCTCCTGTGCTTTTTAGATTTGCTTCTCCATTTAACAATGGCCTCTATCAGAAAAGCGTTAGTGCATCTGCAATCTGAGTTCTAACCTGGAACAGTCAATCACCATTGAGAAGGATCTGGAAGCTGTCTTCCCTAATTTTGGAAATAAAACTTGGTTTGTTTTATTACTGTTTTCTTTCTTTGCATTAGTCTTTTGAGACAAGATGTTGCTATGTAGCACAGGTTTGCTTCAGACCAACAGAATCCACAGCAAACTTCCTGTCTAACCTTTTGTGTACTGAGATAAAGTTTGTGCCAGTGTGTCCCACCCAGGAAGCACAGTTTTGATAAAGAAAATAGTTACAGAATGAAATCTTATGAAACATCAAAACTCAGGAATTAAAAGAAGTACTCATTCTCTTAGCTTTTAATACACAATTATAAAGGGAAATTGTGTTCTATATTTTAGAATTATGTAGAAATAAGATTACTTTCCACGTAACCTGTTTCTATAATTTTTATTCAGCGTAATTTTGACTAACATTTTTATGATGGTCACACATTTTTTAAGTACGTAATTCCCATTTTAAAATGTCATTTCTATTATAAATTGAAGCCTTTCCCCACATTCAGCATCAGAAATGGACTCTTCATGATTCACTTTATGTCAAAAATCAAAACTTAAAATGTAATGTGGAATTCCTTAAGGATCTGTGGTGGACACCATGGAATTCTTCTAGCTGCAGGTCTGGGGCATTTTCATGGTCAAAAGGGTTTATATAGGTTCTTCCTACTTTAGGACTAGACATATTTTCCTATGACCTTCTTGGCTGAAGGAAGCTAGATGCAGTTTTTTCTTGCCATGTGGTAGAGGAGCTCTCTCATCCCTCACTCAGCGTGAGGCTGCTGGATTCTGCTTTGTGGGACTGGAGCTTAGACTAGAAGAAAAAGCTCATTGTCCCCTGCCCTGTGCCTAAGTCTCTCCATCCTCTGCTTTTAGTTACTTGATGACTTGTAAGCAATTTCTGGAAGACAGCTTAATTGATGCCCACTCTTTATTTCTTCACGACTTATATGACTAGACAGCACGTGAGACAACAAAATTCTGAAGATGAAGTTGAAAGCATAGTGACCCGTGTTGCCTGTGGGAAAGGACGCAGATACATTCCTTCCTGTACTGAAGTCTCCTGATGCTTTCCTTTAGTAAAACCTATTTTCTATGCAGGGTTATTAAAGAGCAGCACACAGGTTTTTCCACCCATTCTTTTAAAATGATAGATAGAAACATCAGCTCTTCAGCTTTTGAGGAGAGGAGAGGAATATTTAATTAATTTCTGCTATTTCATGTGTATGAGTGTTTACCTGTATGTATCTGTATGCAGTATAGGCACGCCTGGTGCCCAAGGTGGTGAGAAGTGGGTGACATATCTGCCTGGAACTGGAGTTACAGACAACTGTGAGACGCCTGGGATGGGTGGGCTAGGAACTGGGACTCAAATCTGGGTTGCCCAGAAAAGCAGTCAGTACTCTTAACTGCTGAACTATTTTTTCAGCTCCGTAACCCACAAGCATGCTTTTTCCCTGACATAGTCTCAGTCTGTAGCCCTCTCTGGTATAGAATTCTCATGCACAATTCTCCTGCCTCAGGTATTAGTTTCTGAAATTATAGATGTTTGAATATTTTACTATAATGCGACCATTATCAGCAACAAGGAAACCACCCATGCCTTCTTGCACTGATTAGCTTTTCTTATGGCTTTGACATTCCTTAAATAATTCCTGAGTAGCCAGCCTGCTTAACTCAAGCAAAATCTGTCGACTGCACACAAACCATGGAGGCCTTTCGAGTGCTGAACCAAGAGAATTTTACTTCTCTTACAGTTGTAAGAAGTATTCATAGCTTTCTCGTTATTCACGGATCCATTCTCTGACAAACTATCTCAATGTTTGATGTATATTATTTTAATCAGTTTTATTGGCATGTATTCATTAGACATAGCACTGAGTTTCATAAGACATTTCTACGTAAGTATGAAGTGTACTTTGACTGTGTTCCAACCATACCCCACCTATCCCTTTCACTCCTCTTTCCATTAGTTCTGTTCATTCCCTTGGGGAGCTTGTTTAATCATATATGTCAAACACTTTTAAGTTAATTGTCTTCTGACATAATATGTGCATATAGGTAAATATACTGTATTATATATAATCTTATGTTTTATTGGGTCTGCAGCATCACAGCTCCTCATGCAGTTTCTTCATGCACACTGCACTTAGCTCAAGCCTTCTAGCCCCTATTAACGCACCCCACTACTCCACTACATGATTGGACTTCCCTGCCTCTACCCTTCCCCCTCTCTCCTTTCCTTTCACCCATGTCCTATCCCCCTCCTTACCAATGAACGTAAAAGCACAATGACTCACAAAATATGGAGGAACCAGAACATGTAACTGCATTCAAAGTAGTGACTGGTACCCAGAGAAGGAGATGTTGGGAAACATTGCTTTTCTTCATGGTACTGTGATGAAAACTAGAGCCTTGTTCCTGCTAAGCAAATGTTCTACCACTGAGCTAGTTAAGCTCATAAACAGCTTCTGCTCATATCAAGAAGAACCTCTTCTATCCTGTCCTTGTGCCTTAAGGCAGGAAAATCTCCTCCCACAGAATAGCAGGGTTGGGTATTGCGGTCTTTTTGTTTGTTTTATTTTGTTCCGGAATTAAAAGTATGCAGTTTAATACAAAAAAAAAAAAAAAAAAAAAAAAAAAAGACGAAGAAGAAGACAAGGATGAAAGGATGAGGCCTTAACACTTCAGATCAATGGCTGATTTTCTTTATTTCTTTTTTTAAAATTTAACTTAATTTTATTTTAGAATAGGCTTATTTTACCTGGGGCGTGGCAGATATTAACTGCCTAGACCATCTTCCATCATCTCTCCTCATCTATCCCATGCCATCTCCTCTAACAATTTCTATCTAGACTACATCCCACCCATAATCCCAAAGCACTCACCGGTGTTGTTCATCTGGGCCACTTCTTTTCATCCGGAACTTCGGAGTTCCTCCTCTGGCCCCACATGGCTCTTTTCTGTTGCATGGTGATCCCTTCCTTCTTCCTCCTCCAGCACCTGTCTTTCTTCTTTCCAAGATCTTTCTCTTCTCCCCACCCCCACCCCCCAAAGACCAGGAGCTTTTGTTCTACCCTTTCCTTCTGCCCTGCCCAGGTGTGTAGGCCTTTTATTCAGCCAAACAGGGAGGCAACATTACATGGCAGTACTTGGGGTACCTTAAAAAACAACAAGCAGACCTTGGCGAGCAACATAGTTAATAATCAAACAAAGCAACAGACAATGCTGTTACATAAAGTAAGCTCAATAAACGCGTTGGTTCCCCAAGCTGGCCTGTGGTGGAAGTGCATTTTTGGCCTGTCAGTGATGCCCTGACTGGGGAATGAAGGGACTCTGCACAGAGTGCAGAGCGTGGCTCTGGCAGGCCCGCCCTTTTCCTCTATTCCTTCTACCCTGTTAAAACCCATTAGATTACATTCCTAAACCTAGCCACCAAGGTCTGTTCCCTGACTAGGCTGCTTTCTCCTCCTGAGGCTTACTAACAAGGTCCTGCTATCAAAAGTCCCCTTTGGTTCACCTAATTAACATGACCGATCAAAGGGGGATGGCGGAGTCAGAACAGGCTAGGATGCAGTGGCTTATTTTGATTGGGCAATGCCTGATTTTCAACAAACATACTTTCAAAGAAGAAGGGTTAGTCACTGACACTAGACAAGTTGGTTATATAAGTTTTGCGGTGCTTGGACCCTTGTGTACTTCACCAAGAGGGTTGGACATCCAACCTCAATGTTAAATTTCAATCACCTACACGTATGCAGACACACCGTCTTCATCGAAAAGTGATATAAAATTTGATGATTATTTTTCTGCAGAGTATGTTATGTGGCCATTACTGGCAGTGAGTGCTTTTATTCACATTTTCTATACAAATTTCTTGAGATGCAAGATGTTGAGTACTCAAGTTTATAAGGCCTGAAGCACGCTTCAACCTGCTTGAAAGTACAGCATCAGTGGTAATCCACAAGCTTTTCTATGGAAAACTTTAGTGGTATTCAGTTCCCTGACTTTTAAGGAACAAGGTGTGTAGGAAACACCCTTGGTATCTTAATGCTAAACGTTCTTTGTTAGAAATGAGGTCCTTTCCTTTCTGCAGGAAGTCATGTGATATTGCTGTGCCACCGTGCACCCATTTGTAATATGTAAGTAATAATGGCACAAACCACGTTACTCAGTGGCTTATACAAGATTACTTTTCAAAGAGCCAATGGACAACTAGGGCCAGTATGCTGTCATGACACAGGAGAGCAGAGTTTTCTGCAGAGCTGTGGTCATGTGTCTAAAAGCCTCTTCTGTGAATATTTCAAGAGAAGCTCTTTTGAAATATTTTAGATAGTATGCAGTATCTCATGAGGAATGCCAAGGCTAGACTGACCACCAATTTTAAATGGGAGGAAGAAGGAAAGAGGGCGAGACCATGGAGAATAAATAACCTGGAGGTTCTGGGTAAAGTCCAGAAGGTAGGGTGAGGTAGGTCTGGGAGGTGTGTGTGGAGTTGTCAGTTTATTATCAGGGTTGAGAAGAGGGGAATCTAACAACAGCATGTGGTCATGAGATCCATTTGTTATCCTTCCATCTACCAAAAATTATCTAGAAAGAGAGAGGAAAGGGAAAGTGGGGAGGAGTGTCACTTATGTGCCTTGGCACTCCTGTAGCAGTCAGAGGGCAATTTTGAGTGTCAGTCTTGCCTTTGGACTTTCTGCAACCTGTCTCTGTTTTTTTCCACTGTATCCACTGGGGTATCTGGCCTGTGAGTTTCAAGCAATGTTTCTGTATCTAGTTTCTCTTTGTCTGGAGGAGTGTAGGGATTGCAGACAAGTGTCCAGCTTCTTCTTGAATTCTGAAGACTTGATTTTCATATTTGTATCTACTGTGTCATTTTTCTCAGCCCCTTTATGTTGGTGTTCTCAGGTTATCACATAAGGTGTGAATATATCTCATTACAACAATTAAGATTTTCCTGGAATAATGTCAGTCATGAAGACATCACTGATTCACATATGATAAACTACAATGAGGTTAATTAATTTTTCCCTTGAAGCAAAATAACCCAAAAGTGCTACAACTCCAACTTATATGGTACATTTCTTTATACAACATTTACTGGTTAGACAGGAATAGTACAATTTGAATACTTTAATATTTAAAAGCATAAAAGAGGTTTTCATTTTATTATGACATCAGTCTAATTCATTTTATGATGTTTTACCCTTTGTTTCATTTTATAATAGACAATATTTAAAGTTTATGGAAAACATGTAGAATAATGAACTGATATCCGCATTCACACTATACAGGGCTGTCAAGCTTCAGTATTTTACCACAGTTGCAAAAGAGATTTTTCAGGAGCCAGCCTGTTTCTGAAAGCATTTGCAGTCCCTGTGAGCTAGTGAAAACTCACTTTGGATCTAGAGCATTGTAATCTTTATGGTCTTAGGTATTTTTTTTTTCTTTTACAAACTATTATTTTAGCTTTTAAAGGTTTATTTTTATTTCTACTCATGTGTGTGTATCTCTCTCTCTCTCTCTCTCTCTCTCTCTCTCTCTCTCTCTCTCTCTCTGTGTGTGTGTGTGTGTGTGTGTGTGTGTGTGTCTGTGTGTGTGTTCCGTGTATGTGCAGAGCTCTCATAGAGGATATGGAATCCTGCAGCTGGAGTTACAAGCAGTTGTGAGTCACCTGACGTGGGTCCTGGAAGCGGAACTCAGGTTTTCTGGAGAAGTAAGTGCTCTTCACAGCTGAGCCATCTTTTCAGGCCTGCCTATCTTTTACTTTCTAAGTAGATATCCATATCCCACAATATTGGTAAAATAAACTACTTCCGTGGTTCTGAACCTTCCTAATGCTGCAACCCTTTAATATAGTTTATCATGTTGTTGGGACCCCCAGGCATAAGATTATTTCATTGCTACAACATAATTGTTATTTTGCTACTTTTATGAATCATAATGTTAAAAAAAAAATCTGTGCGTTCTGATGGTCTTAGATGATTCCTGAGAAAAGGTCATTCTATCCCAAAGGGGTCAGACACCACAACTTGAGAACCAGGTATCTATTTGCTTCTTTACAAAAAACATAGACTGGAATTTTTATATAAATGCACATATACATTGCTTTATCATGTTTTCTTTTCCCAACATTATTTCAATCATTTTAGTTCTCATATCTGAAGTTGTGTTTTACTCATTTTAAGTTTTATTTAGCACTTTTTACATATATCTGTATGTACATATGTGTATATATATGTGTGTGTATATTTGAATATATACCAGAGATACATTATTTATTAAAGAAAAACTTGTGCACTGTAGACTTCTTTTTCAGTGTAGTTCAGACGTATTTATTTAAGAAATCTCAATGAGTGTGGGGACTCCAACGATAGGAATTTTCAGTGGGGTAGTAATTGGGTTCAGCTCCTTACTTTACATAGCCAGAATAGAGGAGAATGGAGATCAAGGTGGGAGTTATTAAGTAGAGCAGCAGAACTAAGAAATGGCTGGTACCTCACTGCACAGCATCCTTACTTATATCAGGGTTATTTCCTGTCAGGGAGGGGTGATGAGGAACCTGGTAAGATGATGAGGATGACCAGCTATGGACGACATGGAAGGCTCTTTCCCAGACGGTTAAACAGGGAGGTACAGTGCACATAGATCAAAATTCTCACTCAGACTGATGGAGCAGAGATTTTTATACATGTGGGCTGATCTTGAATCGCTACATTTTAAATGCTTCCTGACATTACTAATATCATTGCTATTATTAGTTTTTATTTTTTATTGTTTTCATGTAGGTATTTTGCCTGCATGTGTGTCTGCGTACCACATGCATGTCTGGTGCCTGCAGAGGCCAGACGGCATCACATGGCTTAGAACTGGAATTACACGTGGTGGTGAGCTGACACACGGGTGCTGGAAACGGAACCCCAGTCCTGTAGAGGAGCAGCCATGTGTCTGACCACGGAGCCACCTCTCCAGGCCCCTCTCATTGACTTTTAACTCTTTTTGTCATTCTAATTACAAACAGCATGACTGCTAACATTGAGTGCTTGCAACATACATGTGAAGACACGGGCTTATACAACCTATATACACCCTAAACTTTCCTAACTATATTGAACTTCAATTCTCAAGAAATGTACACAAAACTCTTCCCTTTAGAGCAGGGGACTTATATTTGCCTTAAACTCCTCAATCACATGTTTAAAGTTCAGATACTGTGGTGGATATTACATTGTGCCTTAATCCTGTTATCAGCATCTGTCTGACTACTACTGAGATAAGGCTGGTTCATTTATTTGTTTGTTTGGTTGCTTGGTTTTGGATTCTAGAATTTCTCCTCCTGGTGTCCCAGGTTAGCCATTTTTCTTTTGGGAGGTTATTATCTACTGATCATAAATCTGGAAAAGTGATGGTCTGTGTTGAATTGTAACCCTCTGTTGATGATATCAATTGAGGTGTATTCTGTGTGAAAGTTGTCTTTATTACTATCGTTAAATTGAGTGCAGTAAATGTAAGTGTGTTTTTTTCAGTTGTTCTTACTTGGATTATTTGAAAAGAAAATCATTTCCTAATGCTCTCTGTCTGCATTTTTACATATGCAATTCTTTCTCTTCTATTTTCTAATAAATGCCTGACAACTATATTTCTCACAGTAAAGTTTTAGCTCAAACTATGTTCCTGTGTTGCTCTTCTGTGTGGTGTGAAGTTGGAAACATTTGCATTTCCTGCCTTTCTGTTCAATTACTTGAGCCCCACACAGCGAGTTTTCCATGGCATTGTCAGTCACAGCTATCACATGTCCACATTTTCACACAGTGAGTCGGTGCAGTTTTTCTAACTTAATATTTTGTCCTAGTTGCTAGTGTGTTATGTCCCTGAACTTAAAACCTATAATCTTGTGTCTTTAACCCATTAATCTTGTTACTCAGCTGCTTCCAAAATCATGTCTTGAAACATAGTTCTCAGGGCTGACATTTGTTTTTGCCATTGCAGAATAGGAGATTGATGCACACTTTGAAGGTATGTTAATTGATAATTACACCTGGCTTTGGTCAAGCTCAGGTATACTGCATGACTGATCCCACCCCACTTCAGAGTGAGTGCAGTTCTTTCAATGAAAGAATCTTTATGCATGTATGGACTTCTTGGAGAATAAAAAGAGAGATTGGGACTTGAAGTCAAGAATACTCCCTTGGAATTTGGGACCTGTCACTTTATGAAGTGAGCATTAAAATCTGCACCACACTCAAAAAAGGTAGGGAACATTCTTACTATGGATTTTAATGTAATAAGTAATGGAATCACTTGTTTTGATGCTATTTTTTTTCTCTCATTTCTGGGCTGTTGGTGTGTTTTTTGGGCATTGCCTCCCTCTGTAGCCCAGGCTGGCCTCCAACCTTATAGTGATCTTCCTGCCTCTGCCTCTTTGTGTTGAGATTTCCTGTGTGAGCTACCATGCCTGACATTGAAATAGGTGTCTATAACCCATTAGATGGCTTCTTAGGAACTTGAGTTAAGACATAGATATGGACATACCCAGTAACATATGTTTACATTACTTCTCCTGTCTGTCCACATGTCTACCATCTGTCCCTCACACTCTCAGAGCATACTGTCCATCATGTACTGGCCATAGGGTGACTGGAGACCTCGGAATGAAAGTGTGGTGGTAATAAATGTACTGGCACAGCAGCTATGCTGGAGGAAAAGACCATATAGAGGCTGCACACTGACATCTAGTCTCCTGTCTGTGACTTGCTGCTTCGGGAAGATGAAGCACTTTAAGAGTTGTTCTCATTGAAAGGATCCTGCACTACACTGGGGTGGGTAGAGAAAACTGATTCCACCCCCTCCCTCTTCCTTCTTGGTTTTGACAGGAACGAAGCTGACCCAGGGGTGAAGGCGTTGGGTTGTTCTGCAACAGTTTTGACAATGTGACAGTGTTTTGCTTGGTAACTCCCTCCCCTGAAAGGCGCACTTCTCTGTCCTCGTTAACCACTCCTGTTCTGCAGTCTGACTTCGGCTGTACTCGAAGTACATCTTGGGATGGAGATTATTAGGGTATCATGTCTGCTCTGATGCCCTGTTCTGATCCCTGATGACAGCCCTGCTTTGTTTTAAAAAGAGATTGTGTCTTGCAGCATCCCTGGATTCCCATTCCTAATGAATTATAGTGTGGACCACTGACACTGTTCAGCTTGGTTTGTGATTTAGATTAACTTAACTAGAAGAAAAACATGAAATGAGACTGCCCTCCTGGAAATGTGCTCAACATTGTCATCTTCATTACAGCATACATAGTGTTGAGTAATGGAAAGTAAGGACCCCCTTCCAAAATGGGCCAATTATATAAAGCAAAGAGAGTGCAGCCATAGCCTGTCCATTATAGCTTAGCATGTGCCATATGATCCCAGTGCTGTGTAGATAATAAGTGTTATGGAGAGACACTATATGCTCTGAGCAGACAGAGAGGAGAAATTTCATACCCATCAGTGAGGAAACACATGACAGGAAATAAGAAGCAATGACTTTTAAAACTATTGTTCCTCTTAAAAGTCCATGTATAAAATTCTCCCTCTATCTCTCTCTGTCTTTCCCTGTTATTCTCCATACAGATATCTTTCTCTTTTTCTCCCTCACACACACATTTGTGAGTGTGTGTAAGTGTGTGTGTGTGTGTGTGTGTGTGTGTGTGTGTGTGTGTATGCACATATATACAGGAGCAAGGCACCTATTTTTCACATAATATTTTCCTTGCTCATGTATATAAATATATAAAATAAAAGAAACATAATATTTTAGGGCAGTAAGATAATAAAATTGCAATATTTATTAAACCAAACAGTAACATAACCCAAAGTTGTAATAATTTGCATGACCAGAGTGTAGTTTGAAATAACAAAATTCTTTCTTCCTTCCTTTTTTCCCCCTGGTTCTGAGTAATCTTCAGAGACATGGGTGACTGTGCCAACTCTTTCAGTCTGTAAATTCTAGAACTAAATGTTTCCCTTAGTGCTACTGCAAGGACAAGGGTCACTCAGCTAAGTGGCTCAGCACAAGACAGCAAGTGCTAGTTTGCAGGAGGTATATGCATTAAAAAGATAATCCCAACACACACACACACACACACACACTCAAAAAACCCTTAAAATAATTTTTAGAAACTGGCAACTGTGTGCAGAGCTGTGACATGTGAGGACAGATTGCAGCAGAGTAAACCTAATACTCCGTGAGGGAGCTATGTAGATGAGAACCAAAGGGTGAGGATGAGAGCTCCAGGAAATGGCGGCGGGGAACTGGTTTGGGAAGAGCAGAGGGGGAGGAAACCACTGTGGGTTATTGACAGCAATGTTGCCAATCTATGAGGCCTGGTGGTCAGTGTGTGGCCTCTCATACAAGAAGAGACACAGGAAGGGTTTGGAATCCTTCCCAAATGTAATAAGGAATTGCTGAAATGTATGAGGCATTGGTGTCGTAACTGAAATGAATTTTTGTACTAATATCTATAATTTCTCCAGTGTTTACTGTATATTAGACTTTATCTTATCTACTGTGAGTTCATAGTCACAAACACTTTAGAATCATTTCCTAGGCACTGAAGCAAACTCTGAGAATTTATGTCATTTTAGATACAACCACATTCCCACTTGAAATGAGAACACAGATCTCCATTTCTTTTTAATACTATTTTTAAGGCAACATACAGGTTTTACTGTGGCATTTTCATACTTGGTGTCACCATATTTTATTCTTATTTATCTCTCTCCCCTACCCTCCCTGCCTGCCTTCTGCTGATTTCCCTCCTCCTTTCAAGTAATCCCCCTTTCTCTTTCATGCCATATGTTTTCAAATACACTCACCCCAATTAAGATCTCTTCCTCCCCTCCAATGATCCTTCTTCCAATTTTTATATTTCTGAAACTCACAATCTTAAATATTTAATTAATTCACTTTCTAAAGTATTTAACTAGGCCACCAAGTTATAGCCTAAGAAGTAGATGATACAGGTACTATCTTTCTCTGTCCAAGAATTTTCTAGAACAGTGACTAGTAATTGTTAGCTGAGCAATCCTCCATGATAGCACTGAAAGATCTGAGTAAAAGGATCCCTCTGGATGACCCCCACTTCCAGCTGTGTCTGTCGTTACAACTCCCTCCAGTTACCTTGATTTGCCTAATGATCTGTAATTAAATGGCACCTCCAGGGCTGCCCAGAAATGAGGCTGACCCATCTGGCTCTCAGCTGGATGGCTCTTTCTGAACCATTTTTTTCCCCCCACAGCTACCACCTCTCCCACTTGATGTATAATTTGAAAAGGAAATAGGTATTATGATGTTAGCCTTACACGGTTTTTGCTTTCATCAGCAAACTTTACTCTGTTATTTCAGTGCTTGTTCAAGGGGGTAACTTTTAAGTTGGGGGCATAGTACACTGAGTAGACAACTGTTTTCAAACTAATGTTATATATGGTGTGCTCTGTTGATTGGGTAGGTGTCTGAATTCTCCGCTACTAGGTTTATTTATATTATTTACCAGGCTCTTTCATATAAATTTTGATATGTCTACTGTGTTTTGCTCAGAATCAATCTTTTTCCCTCACTTCATCCCTCTACAATCCTTCTATATTCATGAATTATTGTTCTTTCTCTCACAAAGCATAAAGACCTAATTATTTCTTTATCTCAAACTATGAGCAATGACTCATACTTTGGCTCTTAAAATAGAACTACAAAAAAGATACTTATTGTTAACCTATGTCCTTAGAGAAACCCCTCCTTCCTTTTCTCCCTGTCTGCCATCCCTTCTCACCCCTTCTCCATGCTTTTTTTCTTTTTCAAGTTTGAGATAGACAGGTCTTGTGTATCCCAGGACAACCTAGCTTGCTATGAAGCTAAGGATGATGTTCAACTTCTTGCCCTCCATTTTCCATCTCCTGGGTGTTGAGGTGACAGGCATATGTCACACCACACCCAATTTGTGCTGCTCTAGGGATCAAACCCAGGCCGTAGTGTGGTGTATGCCCTCTGCCAACTGAGCTTTGCCTTGGCCCAGCACTCCAAAACAGAGTTCTTCAAACAATAGAGGTGATAAAAGTTGGCCATGGAAAAAGGCCCGGATCTGTTCCCAGTGTTCTCATGTCTGAAATGAGCTCAGGCTAGACACTGACTCTCAGTGCAGCTTTATGGGTGTGTGTTTCAGAATACTAAAAAATGATTAATTAATGACAATGGAATTATGTTGCCTAAAGGATACTGGGACAGGAACTGTGGAGCTGCACCTGCCGGATGCTTTCTTTCTATGTTATCACGTGGCAGAAAGGTAAAGGGGCCAAGGACGAGAGAGCGAGGGCACTGCTCCCATGCAGGAGGGTGATAACTGATGCCTACAAGTTCCTTGGCTCCATACTGTAATGATGGAAAATGTCACCTGAGTTTTGGAATGGCAAACATTCCAACCACAAAATTAGATTATTTTTCATCTCTTTTTTAGGCACACATCTCTTCTCACCCTGGGGAATGCTACCGAACTCCTTGCACATTTTTGCTGCTTGCTCAGTCTGGTATGCGATTTACTCAAAGTAAGAGGACTGTGCCACACATTTAAATTTTTTATTTGTATTAATTTTATAATTTGTACCCAAATGCATTGGTGTGTGGTATGTACATGTGAATGCAGAAGGTTAAAGAAGTAGATCCTGTGGAGCCAGTTATAGGAGGTTTTGAGCTGCTTGACATGGGTGCCAGCAACCAAACTTCAGTCCTCTGTACACTAATGGCTAAGCTCTTTCTTCAGCTTGCTCTCAGATTTAGAATGGCCTGCCACTGCCTCTGCCTCTCAAATGCTGGAATTCAAAGAATGAACTGCCACTCTTGGCTATGCAGCTTGTAGTTAGAGAAACCAACGAACTCTGGATCACTAAACAAGGTGCAGCTAACAATTTCTCTATGATGGTTCATGTGAAAGTAACCGTTAGGAAGGCAGGATCATGACCTCATTAAAAGAGAACATCAGCCAGCGGTTTCCAGATGTGATCCTTCTTCCCACCCTTCCTTCTGCTTTCCCTTTTCCTAAAGAATATCCCCAAATTCAGTTGTTAGATGATCCTCAGTTTCCTCTTTTCTTGAAAGATACATTTTTCTTACTCTGTTTATATATTTTCTTGCTTTTGATGGAAACTGACTAAGAGAAGGTTCGGCAGTTAGACTTGTATTTCCCTTGGGTTGTGACCCTCATGAATTCTGTCTCCATACAGATAATATTATTAATTTCCCCCCTCCAAATATAATCTAATTCTCATACTTGAGGCAAATTCCCTAGGAAGCTCTCACCATTTTTAATTAAAAATATTAAGTATCAAAGCAGAAAATATATTGCAGTGGTACAATCCATATAATTAATATTTCTGGGGAAAAAGTGCCCAGATTTTTCTATGTATTATCCAAGAAATATAGATAGTCATGAACTATGTTAAGTTCTTCAAATGATGCCTATATGTTGTCAAAAAGATGACCACCACATTATAGTACTCCATAATGTTGGAGTAAAAAATAGTTATAAAAAGATGAGTGGGTCAGGAAGCCATATCTCCAAAATGTTGTTTTGACTCAGTGTAAAAGCAACAGAGTGAGTGCTATTAGATTGAAAGCCTGGAGTCCTACTTGGCTAATGATATTAATTTGGTCTATACTATGGACAATTAATCTTCCTGAACACTTTTTATTTATAAAGGAAAATAAATTTACTTTCTCTTGCCAATGATCCTTGAAATTCTAGTTTTTGGAGTGTGCGTGTCTCTGTGTGTGTGTGTGTCTCTGTGTGTGTGTGTATGAGTTTGTGTGTGTGTGTGAATATGTGTGTTTAAGTATGTGTATTATGAAGGTGTGTGCATGTGTGTTTATGGAAACATGTGTAAGTGTATGTGTGTGTGTATGTAGATCTGTACGTCTGTGTATGTGAGTCCATTTATGTGTAGAAGTTTTTAGGTGTGCATGTATATGTATGTGAATGTGGACAGGTGCATGTGTATGTGTGCGTATGTGTGTAGGTATATATATATATATATGTGTGTAAGTATGCATGGGTGTGTGTGTGTATTTATATATGTGTACTGCATTTCAAGGACAATATAAGTCACTGAGATGTGTTAGACTGTGTACTGGATGCATCTGGAGCATTTATCTGGTCATTATTTAAAAACCCTGTCAGTTAAACAAAGGATGTTGGGTAAATACTGAACTAAGACCATATGTGAGTGTGGTTCTTCTGCACTTCTTTAGTGATGTAAAAGATGATGGGAGCACTTTGATGTGGTGTTTATATACTATGCCAGAACCAAACAAAGTAAAAAGTATGTGAGAAAGCTGATGGAGTGATGGTGAAATAATAAGCATAAGAAATAAAGGAAAACAAGAATTCTATTTAATTTTTAAGGTATTTTGAAAAGTTAACACTAGTCTCTTCGTAAAAACCATCAAAAGCTTCACGGTTTTTTTTTTTTTTTTTTTAAGCACGAGCTTCCTACTTCCTCTTGAGGAACTGTGAAGGCTCACTGAAATGTTGTGTTGAAAAATCAGTGATATTTTGCCAACCCCTACTGACATGTACTGATTGCTATCTCTTACACTGTCTGGACTTTAAATATTTGTTCTGTTTTATAAGATTACATGGCCTACTGCATTCCAGGATGCAGTTTCAATGAAAGCATCTCCAGAGAAATGCATGGAGTTTTCAGAAATCTCTTTGCCAAAATGTCAAAGACACTCAGCATGTATAAACACACAGGGAAATAACTGAGTAGAGTAATTGTCATTGAATTCTGTACTGAGACAATGTCTACAGGACATGGGGATGTCCTATATATAAATACTTAACTTGGACATTCTTTTCCATGGTGGCAATCTTGTCCTGAGATCAATGAATTGATCGCATTTTTTTTCATTCATTCTCACATCCTAAGAGTAGGAGTATTTTGCACATTAACATATTTCCTTACATATAGTAAGCCACACCCCAATGTTTATAGTACACCTGTTATTAGTTGGAGTCCTTGCTGCTCTTAGCCTCTATTGCGGTTGCACTTGAAGTATGTAAAGATCTCAAAACGCAAATCATCTTTTGATGTTTAAAAAGTTACTTCCATTGCATAATGGAAGAGGAATAAAACTTCTGTTTTACCTTTTCGCCTTCAACATGTTTATCTCTAAAGTATCACTATTATCAGCACTCATAATCATGCTCTCAGCTGTCAAAGAATGATTAACTTATTTATATTACTCTTAGAAAGTTTAGAAGGTAAGCCAGGTGTGGTGGTGCATGCCTTTAATCCCAGCACTCAGGAGACAGAGGCAGGTGGATCACTGTGAGTTCAAGGAAAACCTCGTCTACAAAGCAAGTCCAGGACAGTCAAGGCTACACAGAAACCCTGTCCCAAACAACAACAACAAAAAACAAAAGGAAAGAAAAAGAAAGTCAAGAACGTAGTTTAACAGTAGTTTTCATGTGTGACAGGAGAAAAGTAGTTTATGGTTGCATGTTTAGGTGATGTGTTAAGACATGAGATTTGTTGGTCCTTAAGAGTTCTCAGAGCTGGAATACCCTGTCCGTCATGGACTTTATGTAACACAAAGCAAACACATCTTGAATGTAATGATTGCATTTTCCAAGATCGGTTTTCCAATTAGCAGAAATTGTTGACTGTTGACTAATGGAAACAAAAACACCATGTACTTCTAGTATTTTCCTGGCAAGTGTTTCTGATTCATGAGGCTATGTGTACACACAGGAAGGGCCATGGACTGAGCATTTATTTCTGTTATTCTCACTTTGTTATTTGGAGCTGTGTGATTATGTCTTCTAAATAAGATTGATCCATGGGACCCAGAGTGTATTTGGCACTATGAAGCCTTAGGGTGAGGTCAGGTTCCCCAACCTTTATTTTGTGGCTGAACATCAATTAGACATCAGTAGTTGTTTTGACATCTTTGAGCCCCTTTCTCAAACCCATCTGATAACTCCTGCTTAGTTTTGTTGCATGCTAAAGCTATGTCAGGAAGCAAGAGTAAAATCTGAAGCCAAAGATTTGAATCAATGCCTTTCCGAAGGATGATCAATGCGTCTATATATTTGGGGTCTTCTTGTTGAACCACACAAGGTCACATCAGCCTACCTGGTGACTCAGAACAGCAGGCACACATCCTGGAGTAGGGTTGATTATGTGACTATGGACAAGGCTTCAGGGTACCAGTTAAATTTCCTAAGGTTTTCTTTGACCCATAAGCCAGTCATTAATAGTGAAATTGTGCAGCACTTATGGCTCATCATTTAAGTGGCTGTCTTCTTCAACCCTCCTCTTTCCACTCTTTAGAAATGAGTGAAGTGGGGCGGGGGGGGGGGGATAGTTGTTATTAATCTGATTAGAGCTGGTCAGAAAGGCTCAGCAGATAGATAACAACTCAGGAAATTCTGGACTGAAATTAGTTAGCAAATGGCAGAATGATTTCTGTGAATGTATTCATTCAACAGATCAATCAGGAGCTACCCAGACATACATTATTCTATGCAGTAGGGAAAAATGTCAGTGAAAGAAGGCCTTGATCTAATAGAGGTTACATATGAGTGTCTATGGTGACAATGTGTAAAAGGCCAAGGATAAGGCTTAGTTGAGAATCCTTGCCTTGCATGCATGAAAACCAGGGTTCATTATTCAGCACTACATAAAAATGGGGGTACCTGTGCTCATTTGTAATACCAACACTCTGAAGGTGGAGAGAGGAGGAGAATCAGAGCTATAGATAACTCTCTGAAACTTAGTTAGTAAGTTTGAGACCAACGTAGGGCATATGAATTGCTGTCTCCAAAAGAGGACATTCAATAGAAATATATATAATCATGATTGATACATACTGGTATTATATATGTATAATATGTATCCATATGCATATTTTATATACTAATACCATATATATTATATATAATGATTTATATTTCTGTCTATATACTTATCTAATCTAACCAATCTATGTATCTATCCATTTATCATCAGCGATCATCTATCTATCTATCTACCATCTTTTTGTCTATCTACCTATGTAACAATATACATCTATCTGTCTGTCTGTCTATCTATCTATCTATCTATCTATCTATCTATCTATCTATCATCTAACCTTAATATTAAATGATGCACTTTAAAGAAAACCTTATCTGGTTAAAAGACTCCACAACAGAGCAGTTAATTATAATAATTAGAAAAACACTTAATAGGATGTATAAAAGAGAGAAAGAAATTCTACAAGTTGGATTCATATACAGATGTCCTAAGGTGGATGAAATAAATACAAAGGAGATTGCAGTAATTCAGATAGGTGGCTAGACCGTGCCTTTCAGGCCAAAGAGACACTAGCCTTTTTCCCAGAAGAATCAGAAAACCAAGGAAGGTCCTGTGCAGAGGAGTGGTGTTTACCTACTAAGTATTTTACCCAAGGGTTTACCTTTTTGTTATTTTGAAGCAAATATGACCCAGACTGAGCAAGTCCAATTTCTCAAAGAAGAAACTCAATACAAAAGCACCAATTGTCATATCTTCTCATGGCAGGGTTCAAAGGCAGACAGGAAGGCACAAGGTCTTCCAGCACTTATTCTTTTGAATGGGAAGAACATTTTACCAGGATGTTCAACCCTGTGTGTGTGAATGGTCTCCTTAGGTCCTGTCAGTAAATAAGCAGGCATATGTCCACCTTGAATCAGTCATAGGCCAGGGCAGCGGGATATAGATTAATTCACTATTATCTTTTGAAGATGAGCCTCCCTTCACAGAACACCTTTCATGTAGCACTGATACTTGAGCTGAATTTGGAATCAACAATTATGTGAAGGTATTAAATTGGCAACAGAGATGGTATCCCCAAGTGTCAACACAGGCCAGCATCAACAGAACATAGGGAAGGGATTGTGTGGAGTTCGAGTCCACTCCATAAAAGGAAAGGCTACAAACAAATGTCTCCTTCTTTGTCTTTCTCTCTCATCATTTCCCCCCAACGCCCAGACCCTGTGGCTTTGTCTTCGTGCTTCATCAAATGTCTCAAAAGCCTGCTGCTCCCAGAGTCTATTTATCTTTCCCATGGCATTTCTCAAGTCACTTGCTTTACAGGGCTTTCCAAATATGGAAATGTAATGTTTGTTTATTTACTTAACTTCAGGCATTTTGTTGTTGGACCATTTCTGGGATGATTCTAAATTGGTCAAAGAGATACTTTGAGCTCATGCATTCTTCCTTTTTTGGAAAAGAGCTAGAATTTTTTTAAAAGAAAAGTTCATTTTGACAGCTGGAGAGAGCAAGTTCCTCCTAGAATCACTGCCCTGGAGCTATACGACTTCTTGTTCAAAATTATGTATTAGTATGTAAAGAGATGGACTCTGAAAATTTGTTTTAGCAGTCATCCACGTGTCCACTCCTTGCCTGCTCCATATTGACATCCCTCTCATCCTCAGGAGAGCCTTTTCCTTCCACATTCACAGTAGGCTGGTGCTATTTGAATTTTATCTTTCTTTAGTCCTTCAAAGTTTCAGTAAATAATTTAATAAATCAGAATTGCCACATGTAAATGCAAAGAAATATCCAATTAGTTCCCTTCCCCATGGGCATTCTTACAGCACGTGAGGCAATGAGACTTCCATCAAAAGGGCACTTCTCTAAGTTGTAGAATTCCCAGTGTTAGGGAGACTTTGAGCACATGCTTGGGTATATGACATGAACTGATGCTACCAGCTTGCTAATGTTAGGTTCATCTGTAAGCCTGGCCTGGTGGTCCCATTTGCCTGGATTTGATGTATTAAGCAAGTCTCTGAAAAACTAAAGATAAACACTCTGTCTGTAAGCATGTGTGTGTGAGGGAGATGAATCAGTAGAGTTAGTAAACAGAAGTGCTTGAGTCTGGATCCCTAGCATTCAGATGCAGGCTGAGTGCCTGTACTGTTTGTCTATACTCAGACTGCTGGACAAGCACAGACAGGCAGATCCCCGAAGCTCATTGGCCAGCCTGCCTAACAGAACTGGCAAGCTACAGGTTAAATAAAGGACCACATCCCAAAAGCTAAGGTGGAAAGTCACTGAATAAGACATCTGATTCCAATCTTTGTCCTCTCCATGCATCTGGAAAAAATATATATATATACCCACAAGATTATGTACTTTTAACACATATTGATGCACAAAAATATGCATATTGGAGTTGAAGATGGAGAGGGCAAATGATTGTTTGCGGAATATATTCAAAGTACAATGTAAGTTTATAGGGGAAAATCTCCTTATGTAACTCAGGACCATTCACATTAATATACATACATATATATATACATTTAAATAAAATATCCCAATGCTACACACCCCTATCACACCAATAAGTGCAAATATAAGGTGTGTTTATATGAAGGGATACATATTAGTGCCCAACAGATTGTGAGAGTACATTCTCAATGATTTATTTTCCTCATGATCGCAGAATTATATGTGACATTATATGTCTTTCATCATTAGAAAAAGAACTAAAAGTAAGAGCATCAACCAAGATAGTAAATATTCTTCGGTGGGTGAAAGGTTAAATACATCATCACATCTGCTTAAAAGGTAGTAATAAAAGTATGGACACTATAGTTAAATCAGTTAGCCATATTAAAGAGCACAGAATTACAAAAGTGAGAAGACATTGAGTTAAAGTGGAAATAACAGAATTATAAAACAGCTTATCTCAGGAAAGTCTAAATTAAAGATAACCTTGAAAGGACTCAGAATTACCTCTTTCATTCTCTATGTGAGGAAGCTAGATTGATAATCTCAAATGTCCTAATTATTTTTATCCTTCACTTGTGTTTGCTGAGTAATCAACACTGTAATTGGAAGAAAGGGCACAAGGAAGGGAGAAAGAGGAGAGATGAATAGTAAAGGGGTTAAAATGTACGAATTAGCACCTTACTGATGATCTGCAAACAGTGGGAGGATGCAGTTAGAGAACAGTGCAACACAGCATGTGATCTGCATTGCATTGTATACCAACAGAAGCTTCCAGAGCAGCATGCTGTGAACAAGAGTCTGTGTAGAGGACACAGGGCCCATGCTGGAGGGGACACAGAGGAAGGATGCACAATGAAGGATAGGAATAGGACGCTGAGCCACCAGGAGACAACTGTGTCTTCTTACTTGTTCAGACCACAGCCAGAGCTGAGGATGAGCACAGACGGGGGAGTGAGCCTACACAGACACTTGCAGAGGGTCAAAATATTTTTGTGGAGCAGGAATCAATTGGGTTTCAAAAGTCGTGATTACGAATTCCCTCATATATAACGGATTAAAAATGATATCATGCAAACTAGTTTAGATACTGGTTAAAACAAGAGGGAGAAGAAATAATCCAGAATACAAGGCACGGCTGGTACTGTCATGCAAGTTGGACTTACTCACTGTCTTATAGGGCATTTAGTGTACTTCCTTTATAAATATGGAGACCACTGAATCACAGGTAGAAGCTGTGGTCTGGGTTTGGAAGTGGAAGTGAGACCACTCGAGTATGGTGGCTTTTAAATTGTAGTTCTTTTTCAGTCACCTTTCCATAGACACAAAACTATGAGCTGGGATTTCTAATTATGCCCAATGGAACAAGTGACCTCCCTGAAAGCAGAAGCTCAATGTTGCTGCCTGCAAATGACAAACTCCCAGGCTAGACACGAGATAGAGAAGAAAGATGGGAGAAATAAATTAGTATAAACAAATCTAAAAATTACCTGAGAGTATACACTGGTGTTGTCAGATGGATCTCCTTGTTCTATTTTTTTTCTTTTGACATTTTTGTGCACAGTTATTTCCTGTGACATCTCTGCATTCTGCATTCTGCCCCCACTGAAAGATGGACAAAACTCCACAAGGATGCTGACTTCAGCTTGTTCTGTGCCCACACTGCAGATGATGCTTCTGTCTGTCCAGAACATGCTCTGAAAGAGTGACGGTCAGATAACCCCAAATCTTTAACCCCATCATCTACCATGGTAGCATCATATACAGAATTGGTGAGAAAGATTCATATAGTCTGGTTGCCATGGTGATTTCCTTTTAGTCAGAAAGAGAGATGACCAACTCTGTGATCTGGTGAAGAAGGCATTCCTACACCATAGCAGCATAAATTTTGGTGCTCAGACCATAAACTGGTGCACCCCATATCAGGTATAATAATACAGGATTTATGTAATTGCCATTTATTGAGAGCCTGAAACAGGTGGAACGCTGTGAAGAGAATCAAGATACACACATTGAAACCTTAGGAAGCTTTGTAGCTCCCATCTTACGGATGATAAGTACACAGTGCACAACTGGTGGGTGGCAGAGCTGAGGTTCAAATGTTCCCAACCACTCCCAAAGCCTTCCTGCTTTCCTTAGTTGCATTGTATTTAATCTTCTGGGTATCAGTCTCTTCCTGTGTGGAAGGGAAGTTGAGACCTGCCTTACTTGCTTGCAGTATGAGTTTCACACTATGGCATGCCCAGGAAACATATGGTGTTGGTGTCTGTACAGGGAAATTAGAACATTTACCATGTGTGTGTTCTGGAACAGAACTACATTGAGAGCATTGCCTTGTGAACTCTACAAGACTTTCTCATTTTTCTAAATATAGTTTTGTTCCTATTTCTACAAAATTCACCTCCTCCCATCTTCACTATGGCGGGTGTCTCAGTTTTCTGTTTTAAAATCACATTTTATAATGTGTGTGTACTTGCCAGAGCACATGACTGGAAGGCAGAGGACAGAATGCAGAAGCCAGTTCTTCCTTCCACTATATGGACCCTGGGAATTGGACTCAGGTCATCAGACTTGGTGGCAAATGCCTTTGCTTGTCGAATTATCTAGATGACTTGATTTTCAACAACAAACGCAGCTATAATACCTTACACTATATTGAGGTGCAGCTGTGTTCTGCATGTTTTCTGATTGTTGCCTACGTTGCCTGAAGCATACTATATGATACATGTCTTGATTTATACTTTAGAGAAAAGAAAATAGGACTCAGGGCATAAAGAGGGATTAGCACAGAAAGCAGGTTCCCCAGCAGGTAAATGTCAATTGTAATACACTCAGGATCTCACAGCCTTCATGACTGCTCAGGGATGGTTGCTGTAAGGGTGAAGGAATTCACAATCTCACAACTGCCCCAGAGACTGAGAGTCATCACAGGAGATGGTACTCGGGGTTAATTAACGCTGATAGAATGGGGAGGGAGAGTGAAAGGAGGAAAACACTCTTTTCATCTGTCTCATCACTGTGACAAAATTATTGAGAAAAGCAACTTAAGGAAGGGCTTCTTTTGTCTATGGTTTAGGAGGCAATGCGGCCCATCATGATGGAAGAGGCATGGTGACAGGAACATGAGGAGGCAGCTGCTCACGCTATATCCATCTCAGGCTTAGTATTACTGGATTGTAAAATGCTACGGGCTGCTCCCAGAGATATTCAATGAGTCTCTGCCTCTTAAACACCATGCAACTTTCCAAAACAGCATCATCAGCTGAAACCAACTGTTCAGATACCTGAGCCTGTGGAGCATATTTCATATCCAGACCACAAGATCATCAGAAAGATGTAACCCCCAATAAGCCATGTTCTGTAGCTTTGAAAGGCTATCTTCAGGCACAGTAAGAGCACTGGAGATTTAAAGTTGAACACAGGGAAGAAAATATGTTTCTCGGTGCATGGACAAGTGTCCCTTCCCAGGAAAGCACAGAAAGAATTTCCACAAGTGAATATTCACGTGACATACATTTGGAAGAATAGTGCTCTTAGCGACAGAAACATTTTTCTATCCCTAGTAGAGAACAAAAAAACAGAAAGAAACAACTTTATCAACTAAAAAGAATAATTATAATAATTATTTTCTACTTGTAACTTGGTCATAGATTTTCTTTCTTTCTTTCTTTTCTTTTTTTCTTTCTTTCTTTCTTTCTTTCTTTTTTTTTTTTTTTTTTTTTTTTTGAGAGGTAGGGAGGTAGAAGTTGTTATAAGTGCATAAAATATATTTAGTAGTCAAAGTATAGAAATCCAACACAATTTTTCACAGCTTCAGAATAGCTATTTTAACTGTAAGGAAATTCAATGAGATACAGACACTGGTTCTGGTTAAATTCCCTGCATGCTGTTTGTTTGTTTTTTAATTTTTTATTTATTCATAATAACATTTTAATAATTTTTAAAACTTGCATCTGTGCTGAACATGTGCAGTCTTTGCATCTTGTCATCATCTGTCAACAGTGCAAGGTTACATAGTACTCACCAGCACTTACTCCTCCTAGTTCTCTTAGAGTCCGCTGAGCAAGCTTGCTCCAGTCCGACACACACCTGTTGTTCGCTTCTTTCTCTAGGAACTAGTACCTCATTCTTAACCTCCATGAGTCCCGTTTTTGATGATTCCACATATGAGTGAGCACATTCAGTTTTTCCATTTTGGTACCCTTTAGTTAAGTTGACGTCACTCAGGTCCATCCATGGTATGCCAGATGACAAAATTCCATGACGTATATGTGTGGATAGCTCTCCATTGTGTTTATGTACCACATATCCTTTGTCCAGGAATTCACCAAGAGACCTTAAGGTTAACTCTAGGTCCTTTCTAACTCTATTTTCACATGGCCTCACTCTTGTTTCTGTCTTAGTTCTGGTTCTCCTGTCTCATCTATGGACATTAGTTGTTGGACTGTAATCTAATTTAAACTCCAAAATTATGTCTGCCTGAGATATTTAACTCAATCACATCTGTAAAGATTTGACTACCAAATTATTTCATAGCCACAGTCACTCTGAAATAGATGCAGGGCATGTTTTTGGGAGCCACTGTTAAGTCCCCTCCCCTTTCTCTATATTATGCTTTTCTACATAGACCCCAAGAGATGTAGGCAATTTCCTCACCTCACATTCTCAAGCTGTGAAATCCAGTAGAACACTTTGTAATACTCCATATTTCCACAATGCAACCTATTAGATATTAGCTATTTGTGGCTATTGAGTACTTGATATGTCCAGTTCAACCAAGGGAACATATTTCTATATATTTTATTTTAATTAACTAATTTGTAAAGTCACATATTTCTTAGAGTTTTTTACTTGGAGAAGTGGCTACCTGTGAGAAAAGTTGTTAGATACAAATCACTTTAATTCAATATCATGAATGTCATGGAGATGTGAAGGAAATTGGAGTGGGTGATGGAGACTCAAGGGCAGTGAGTGGTGTAGGGGTAGAGATGTATCAGGTTGGAAATGGGCTATCAAATGTCTGAACTATGGATAAAGGCCCACGGGGGAAAAGGAGGTGCCACACAATAGTGAAAGCACAGCATCCCTGTAGGAAGTGAGGCAGCATGGTAGCCATGTACAGAACTTGGTTTTGATGTTGGAGAATATAACTCTGCCTGTCAGGGTAAGGCAGTGGGGTGTCCTGGTCATCGTCGTCTTTGAAAAGCAGGGTGTTTTGTTTTTTTGTTTGTTTTGTTTTGTTTTTCAGCAGAATGAAGCATGGAAAGCAGTTCTGACAAGACTTGCTGTCTCAGCACCCATGAGATATTATGGCCTCTGTGTGCCACATGCTAATTATCCAGATTTCAGAAATAAAGAGTCTGTCAAATTGACACAGAAGAACTAAGTTTAGCCTTGAGTTCTGGATGTTCAATCTGGTTAGGAACACCCTTGTATTTTATAGGATATTCAAGCTTTAAATGTTTTTTGCTTGTTTTTGAGCACTATAAAGTAATACACACACTAATGCACTCAAAAAGAATAAAATAAAATAGTACCCATCTTCTTTCTGCCAAAGATGACTGAGGGCTGATACAGCTTTCAATTGTAGATCTTTTGCATTTGGTGACACCAGGTATTTCTTCAAAGGTTTTGCTTACTGTGTCAACGTTCATGGAAATTTCCCCCATTAGACTCTGCTTTGAACCATAGTCATCTGCTCTGTAACTGTAGGGATCCCTATTAATTTAAAAATACAGTATGGCATTGTATGCTTACCAGAGACAAATCATGGCTGACCCAATAAAGATTCAAACCAGTTTCTTTTGAAGAAGGGCAGTTCAGTGCTGCAGTCTTTTAACACCTTGCAAAATGAGGACTTAGAAGCCATAGGAAAATTCCTCATGTAAAGAGAGAGAATGGCGTTCAAACACCAGCCGTGCTAGGCCTGCCTTGAGGAAACCCTTTATTTCAGGAAGAGATTAAAATTTCAAAGCTGTTTTCCGGTGGCATTTTTATTGATAAACCTACATTTGAAGCAGAGTCTTTAAAAATGCACGAGGTACACATAAACAGAACATGCCGTGTTAGAGGCTGCCTGGAGCCTTAACGCTCACAGCATTGTACAGCTTTCCCTTGGACACTCTTCCAGATGCTTTTTGACAAATGCTGAGTTTCTCAGTTTTCCTTTGTTATTAAGTAGGTATAGATTTTTCACTTGGTTTCTAATTGTATATATAAAGAAAGGTGTGATTTTTCATGTAGACAGAGTAGATATCAGAGTGCATTCTATCAGCCTCCCTCTCCGGATGTGCTGCCATCCTTTAGTTCTCATGGATGACTTGGTAGCTGTACAAATCTTACAAGTTTAGATTAGTTCTGATTTCTAGTGGTTAAGACTCTGAAGCCTGGAAAGGTCAAGGACATTTTCGAAGTCGCAGATGGTTGGTCATCATCTGGGTGAAGAAAGCTGTTTCATTTGTAATCTAGATTTTAGATTTTTAGTTAAAAGATAATAATGTAAAGTCTCCTTCCCCTTCCCTTTATCCTCCCCTTCCCATACCCACTCCCACTTCCTCTCAAGTTTATGGCCTCCCTTTCTTTGATTATTATGTACATATACATATAAGTATGTAAATATAACCTCTTGATTCCACTTATTGTTGCATATATATGTGTATATATGTATATATATTTCAGGGATGCCCATCATTATTGGGTAATTAATAAGGGGATCATCCCTAGAGAAGATTAAATCTCTCTTTCTCAGCAGTCTAGTGGCTTGTCGGGTTTTTTTTTTGTTTGTTTTGTTTGTTTGTTTGTTTGTTTGTTTGTTTTTTGTCTAGGAGCAGAGTCCATGAGATTTCTCCTTCCACTTCGGCATGGCTATTGCTGTTGTCATTCTTCAGTCCTAATAATGTGATATCACCAGTGTGGCTTCTCTGTAATTTTTAGGTAATACAATCTCTCAGTTGAATTCCTGGCTCTCTGGTTTGTACATCTTTGCACTGCTCTTTCTATGACTGTTTCCTGAGTCTTGGATGTAAAAGTTGTGTTGAGCCAGTTGTGATTTTTCTGTAATAGTCTCTGTCTGTTTCAAAGAGAAGGTTCTTTGAAGAGATGGGAAAGCCACACTTGTTTGTGAGTACATGAAAATGTATTTAGAGTGCACTTGGGAATTATGAAATTTAGTAAAATGGTAGTGATACGTTCTCTTCTAGGATCTAGAACCTAACTAACACTAAGTAATTGGCTAGCTTCCCAGTACCAAGTATGATTTCTTTCCTGTTGAGCAAGGCTTTTACCCAACCAGGCTGCTGTTGGTTGCCACCGAGACATGAGTGCCACTATTGATTAATTCCCTCCCTTGGCAGCTGGCATAGTGCCTTCTAGTACTAAGAAAGCTAGAGCTTAGGGAGGAGGCTTGCAGATCAGATTCAACTATTAATCTTCTGGGTCCTTTACTCAAAATATACGATATTGTCAGCAACAGGGATGGACCTTCCACCTCTGAGAAGCAACCTAGGGCCATAGCTATAACCTGTATTGTTTTGAGTCTATTGGGTTATTCTGCCTGGTACTGGGCTTTTTCTTACATAGTCACAGCTCTTTTGTTAAGCATTGGCAGCCAAAGTGAAATAACTTCATTTTGTGTGTATGTGTGTATGTATGTGTGTGTGTGTGTGTGTGTGTACACACACATGTATGTAATTTTATCTAAGTACAAGATCTTATGATTCCTTAAGGCTTTTCAAACATTCTTAGTGTTAGTTATCACACTGTCTTCGGGTTTTATTACTGTGAAGAGACACCATGACCAGTGCAACTCTTATAAAGGAAAGCACTTAGTTGAGGGCTTCCTTACAGTTTCAGATGCGTCTCATCATGGTTGGAAGCATGGAGGCATGCAGATAGGTATGGGGCTGGAGAGGGAGTTGATGCATCTACATCTAGATGTGAAGGCAGCAGGACGAGAGACACAGGACCTGGCTTGAATATTTGAAACCAACCCCAAAGCTCCCCCTTAGTGAGACACTTCTTCCAAGAAGGCTGCACCAACTCCCAACAAGGCTATGCCTCCTACTCCCTAATGACAAAGCATTCAAATCTATTAGCCTATGGGGGCCAATTTTATTCAAACTACTGCACCATTCTTTCCCTCTTCTTCTGTATTGAGATCTCTCTCCCTCCTCAGTTAAGGCTTCTCTCACCATTCCTACCTTTCCCCCTTTTTATCACCTTTATCCTGCCATTTCCCTAATGTTTTTTTTTTAACCTCACAGTATTGAAAATAGATAAAGCACTATCTGTTTAAAATGTCTGTAGCATATTTCTCTGCACTAGGTCTCAGAGATAGACTTGACACTGGCAAGTTTGCCATCTTACTTGGAGAACTTAGCTAGCATGAGAATCTGCAGGAGAGGCATGTCTAATGGATGATATCACCCAATCTAGTCACAGAAATCACTTTTGGTGGATGAAACCATCTTTAGCCATTCTTTTATGGATAAAGAAAGAAGCTGTCACCTCACCTGATGACACAATAAAGGTAAGGAATAACGGTGTTGGGATTGAGAAAGCAGAGGCCAGATTGGAACCTTCATTGTCTTCTGACAGCTGGTGTAAGAGCAGAAAATGGATCGTGTCAATCGAAGTTCCAGCTGAACAAAAGACTTAGTACTCAGAATGTAAGCACATTGTCAGTAGCAGAGGGGACACCATAGGAAAGCAGAGGGGAGTCATGCATACTGCACGGTACAATACAGTGCTACTCTCTGAAACGTACTTTGGAGGAGTATAGGAAGAGAAACAGAGAGGCATTTCCTGTCTAAGAGAGTTTGGGCACATAGTACAGAGAAAGGCGGATGCTTTTCTTATGTAACAGGTTTGGGCATTCAGAGGGCTTTCCTCTGTGTCAGTTTGGGCAATGAGAAGAAGCTATCAATTAATTGTTAATTGGAAGCAGCAATGTACCAACCTCACCTGTGCCTTCCTGTTCAGGAATGTTCCATTCTGTCCTCTCATTACTGCTAAACTCAAGGGCAATTTGTATCAAATTGATGGCAGTTAGGCATTTCAGGTCTCGTTGATCCATTTTCTATCCCTCCTCGAGCGATCACATGGAAATGAGGAGGCAAGTCTCCTATCCATCTGGCTGAGGTGACCTGACCATATGCGCACAGTTGCTCATGATGAAGGGAAGGGTCCTCCCTGAGTTTCCCTCATCGCTTACTGTCAGGGGAGCCACTCTAATTGACAGGGCTTCTCTCAGAATAGGTGCCCTTTTGCCATTCCACAGACATTTCATTCTCCAGAGAGAAGGTCAGAAATACTCTCCCTAGTGAGTAGGTCAGTGCTGACAGCTCCTGATGCCACTGGAAACCTATTAAATTAGTTTCCACAAGCTCTGCGTATCTCAAAGCAGCACAAGGTGGAAGCCGCAGAGGCTTGTTCCTAGCAAAACACCCCAGCCACTGCCATGCACTACCCTAGGGTCTTTCCAAAGGGTTTGGTTTCATTCAAACTCTTGTTCTTCCTTTATCATGTTAACACTGCCACTGTTCAAATAATGGGGACATGAAAGTTTACTGCTCACTCTAAATTCTAACAGCTTATTGTCTACCCCATGTTCTGCAGACTTTAAAAGTAAACATTTAAACACCATGATTTATTTTTTTGTTTGACAATGATTCTTGATCCCTGTATTGAACAGCATATAAAAGGACAGTAAAAGAAGCTATATACTGATATCAAATTTCTGAAAGTAGCCACAATTAACAATGACTTGGGGAGGGTGGGGAGAGAGATGGACCCGTTAATATATCAATAACATATACAAAGAAGTGATGCTGCATGTGTTTAAAAAAAAACCAAAAATTATATTTTTATATTTTCTCTTTCTTTTAGAGGTATGCTATGGATTGAGGTCAGGACCTCGTAGATTAGTTGCTGCAACTTCTCTACTGATGACCTATACTTTAGGTTTTTTATAAAGAATATATACTTACATTTTAGATCTTTAATGGTGGGCGTGTGCTTGCGCATGTGCGCACATACACGCACTGAGCTTATATATGTGCATGTGAGTGCAGGTGTCCAAAGAGTCAGTAAGACCCCTTGGACCTGGGTTTTCTGGTGGTTGTGAATTGTCCAATATAGGTGCTGTGAAACGAACCCAGTTCTTCTGCAAAACCAGTATCAAATCTTAGCTTCTGAGCCAACTATCTCTCTAGTCCCTTATAGCCATACATTTACAAAATATGTATATTTTAAGAATGGCCTAATTAATTTGCAGGGCCAGCTTTGAAGGCATTCTATAGCCTAGGCTGTCTTTAAGGTTATTTTATAGTCCAGGTAAGCCCTGAACTTGTGGTCTTCTTGTCAGTTTTTAGAGAAGCTTGGATTAAAGGCCAACACCATGAGCCCTGGCTTGGCTTCGGTTTACGTTGGAGACATTGCCTTGCTATATAGCCAAGGCTTGACAATTACTTACTATAGAACACATTTGGGCCTTGTGCTTGAAGAAGACCCTCTGCCTTTACTTCCCAATTGGTGATATCAGCGTCTGTGCCACCACACCCCTTAATTCACCAAAGAAACTAGAAGTATAATAAGATGAATTGTTCTTAGTTTCCTTTCCTGCTGTTGTGATAAAATACTCTGACAGAAGCAATTCAGGGGACAAGAGTTTTACTTTGGCTCATCGTCCTTCATGTCCAGAAAGTCCAGATGACAGAAGTTTGAAGTAGCTGGACACACTGCATTCACAGTCAGGAAGCAGAGAAAGTGAGTGCTTGAACTTTTCTACAAGCGTTCTTTCTCCTTCATATATGGTCCAGGATCCAAGCCCAGGGAATGGTGACATCTATTTTTAAACTCAATTAAACTTATCAATATGACCCTAGTCCCCTAGGTAGTTCTAGATTCTGCCAAGTTGACAGCACTAACCATCACAGGTGGATTACCAAAATTAAAGAATTATCGAGTCCTTTTTATTGTTATAATAGATATTATTTTAGCCAGGAATGCTAAGTTCCAAGCCAGTCTGAGCTATGTCATAAACTCCTGTTCCACACAGCTCTAAATGTGATTTGGGTATCAAATCCCACCTCTCAGGGATCAGGAAATACCATGGAATGGGAAGGGAAAAGAGTAGAAAAGCCAGAAAGGATGAAGGGCACCAAGAGAAAAAAGTCTCCTAAAACAATGCTCATATCAGCACTCAGGGAGGTAGAGGCAGCTGGATCTCTGTGAGTTTGAGGCCAGCCTCATCTACAAAATGAGTCCAGGACAGAGAAACCCTGGTTTGAAAAAAAACAGACATCAAAAAGAACAACAAACCTCCAAACCAAAACCAAACCAACTAACCAAACAAACAGACAATAAACAGCCCAAAACAAACCAAAACAAAAAAACAATGTTCATATGAATTTACAGAGACTGGAGCAGCAAACACAGGGCCTACACAGGTCTGTATCAAATCCTCTGTGTATATATTATAGCTTTTAAGTTAGTATTTTAATGGGACTTCTGAGTGTGTGAAGGAGTAGGTTTCTGGTTCTTTTGCTTTCTTTTGGGTTCTTTCCCTTCTGTTGGATTGCATTGTCCAACTTCAGTATGATAGTTTTTGTTTTATCTTATTATATCTTATTGTGTTTTAATTGGTTATTATCTCTTAGAAGCTTGATCTTTTCTAATGAGAGAAAGAAAGAGGGTACATTCAAATGGGAGGGGAGGCCAATAAAAGGGAAAAATAAACAAAATCCCCATAAAACATTAAAATGCATTAAATAAAACCATTAAATAAAACCATGTTTCTAAAAATCAAAGCCAAAACTAAACCAATTTTAAAAATCATCAAAATCCTGTTTCTATAAAGCCTTTCCAATATAGTAAAATATCATAAAACTTAGAATATTAAAATCGCATTGTTCTTATAAACTCTATTGAACAATATCACTTAGTAGAAATTGAAGCATATTAAATGATGGACAGGTCAGTTCTCTTTTACACAGCCTTAAATGTTCCTAGATTTACAGCCTATTCTAAAGCCACTACCCCTGTGCTTACTTAGTGATGATTCTGTTGTTATGGCAGTGGATGGTCTCCCCAGGGTCTCACTCCTTTGGGCTTTAATTTTTTAAAATAAGAGTCTTGGCCTTTCAGTAGCTGAGCTACCTTGCTATCTGCCAGTTGGTACTTTTAATTTTTACTTAGCTGTTGCTTAGGCGTATCTTGCCATTTCCCCTTCCACAGCTGTTTGCAAAATGCCCACATACACTGTTCTCCCTGAGACTGTGCTGGTTGAGAAAGTTTCTTATTGCCTTTTTGTGTCCAGTTAGAACAATCAGCATCTTGGAGGAATTGTTCAGTAAGTCCTGTTCCATGTTTCCCAATAAAATGTTACTGTGTATCTTCCAAAACCTTCACATCTCTATATAATTACGAATTATGCTACACTAAAGTTTCATATCGTTTTTGAATACACTTTCCCCAGAAGCATAGTTGTCTTTTATTTGGATCAGCTGCTTTCCAGGGTTGCTTAGAGCATTACCCTGAACATTCTTTGGCTGTTGTCTTTTGCAGCATTTCTGTGTTGGGTTCATAGTATTTTATCATAGTGTTTGATGAGGTTTTCCAGTATCCTGGCTCAGCCCCATCTGCAGTCCTCTAAAAAGGATGTGTAGAAGATAACAGCTTCACATGCCACAAACACTGGCTCCCTTCTATGTTCAGAGCACAGCTGCCACCTAGATTTCACTTTTAACACCATCTAGACATCCCTCCTGTCTTTTGAGAATCAAATTTGCTGTTGTTCTATTGCCTCGTGGTTTGGAGTTTAGTCCCTGTGATGAGCACTGTTGTCCACTTGGCAGAATCTAGAGTCTCCCAGAAGAAGGTATATTTGGCACCCCTGTGCAGGATTTCATGGCCATGTTAATTGATTTTAACTGATTATCCTGTTTTATTTCTTTGTTTTCCCTCTTTTTTCTGCATTATTCAAACCATCTTCAGTCTTCTCCACAGTGCCTATAACTAGAATTTCTAGAGCAATCCCCATGTTGTTTGAATTTCTAAAGCTCCTCAGTGACACCTCAAGATTCATCCTCGTTCTGTGCAGAGCCTGGACCAGGAATCCTGAACGGTGTGAGATAGAGAAAAGAAGAGAACACTAGTTTGCTTTCCTGATGTGATTGTCATGAAAGCGCCTGCTTCCTGAACTTCTGCACCTTGATGGACTACATCTTGAACTCCTAGATAAAATAAACCCTTTCTCCTCTAAGTTGTTTTTTCATATTCTTTTGTCACAATAACAGGAAAGGAAAACAATAACTCTTTCACTTGCGTAGAGGCTGGTTTCCAATAATTTCCCGAAAAATTCTATCAGGCACTTATCATTTTTCTATATGGATTTATCAGCGAACTCCAGGAGAATTTGACTTATTAACATTAATATATCCATCCATTCCTCTAAAAACTTTTAATGAGATATGTTAGTATTAAAATTTTACAACCATATGGAATTAGAGTGCATAGTTCTGAAAATTATTAAACTCCCTCTGTCCGTGCTCCCTTAGGTAAATACTGTTTTCCAGATACTGGAGAGTCTGGGGTGTTAAGCCAGTTTTATTGTCCGTCTTTCCTCTTTTTCTGCATTAAGCAATCATCAGTCCTGTTATTCAAATGTCTATAACTGGAGATTCTAGAATGATCCTCATGCAGTTTGAATCTGAAGTTCTTCATTGACACATCAAGTTGGTCTTATGATTTTTCTTTCAGGAATACAGCCTCTCTCTTTCATAATGTTATGTTCTGAGAAGTATCTAAATACATTGGGAGTACACTATTTCATGTCTCTTTTCTACAAATTATTTTTATTCTATTTGGTTAAGGTCCTCTGTCTTCTCAATGAGAAGCTTTCTTCAGCCATCAGGGAATTCTTAGTTCAGTAATTCACAGTTAAGAGGCATATGTGTGAGAGTGTTTTTAAGGAACGAGTGTTATAATGTGGAAGATGGTCTTGTATTAGAGCTTTATTAGCAGCTGCAGTTTACACTATTCTTTGATGAATTTGGTGTCACAATCTTTATATCTTTTCCTAGGCTTGATTGAGTAAATCCTAAGTGTTCTTCTGTTTCCTGCCTAGGGTTTTCTCACATGAAAACCTTGGCATGTAACTCCATGCTTCAGTGTTTGAGATGAGCATATAAATTAAATTTTTTATGTGAATATTTGTCACATATTGATAAACAGGCCAGTATCCAATAGATCTTAATATTTACATTTCTCTTGTCATCATTCTTGAGTATTTATATAAAGGAAATCTTTGTTATCATTGTAGTGAATTGTGTAGTGGACTGAATGGATTCCTGTATGTTTAATTTACTCACTTTGAAGTCTATCATTTTACATTCACTCACTCATTTTCTGATTTACTCAGATAACCCGTAACTATAACTTTGCACACTTTTTCTAAATTGAGTCTTAGTGGAAGCCAATTGTTTCCATGGTTTTGTACTTTTTTTTTTATTTATTAATCACACACTTTAGTGCTGTCCCTTCAAATTGTTTTAATGGGTACACATTTGAACAGAATTTTAATTTTTTTCAGTAAATTGGCTTTTTTTTTTGTCAACTTAAGAGAGAATTTAAAAGATGATAGTAAAACGTTACAAGTCAAATTTAAATCCAGATTTAACTTTCTTTACTTTCTCCAGCCTGCTCAAACAGTTGACACAGGTGTGACTGAGTGATGACGCACTTAAATTAACCAAATAGTAATACCACCTAGTGGCACTCAGAGGAAGGATAGCAGGGTTTTGTACTTTTTAAAATAAAAGTCTTGTTAACTAGTAAGCCAATGTAAAAGAAGACATTTTGTGGTTACATTCTAAACCAGGACCTATGGCAGCCAGACACTGGGAAGCTTCCTCTGGGTCACACAATGAGGGACAGTTCTTTGGAATGGAGGAGGAGTGGAATGGAAGAATCTGATGATTCTAAACCATTCTGGCTCTGAGGTGTTCCTTTACTACTTGTAACTTTAATTTTTTTACTATGGGGCCAGTGTGATATCCCCATAGGTAAACATAAGTGTCACATAAGCCTGCCGTTTGAGCTGGATCACTGGAAGCCACATGAAGCTGAAGGAGAGAACCGATTCCTTAAAGTTGTTCTCTGACTCCCACAATTACTCTATGGCACATCTGCTCACACATACATTATGCACATACGTACATGGAGTATTCATATTATTAATAATGATAACAGCCATCTGTTGATGTATTTTTAGGTATTTTACTGGGTTCTTATACCTCTACCTCCATTCCAACCTTTATTACACCCTAACCCTTCTAACCTCCCAACACTAGGTAGAAGAGAAGGAAGGTTAGAGGGGAATGCGGACACAAACCTCTTTAGGCTACTTCCTCCTGGTTAGAGAGTTCCTTGGGGCAGGGTTGATCTTCACAGACAGGAAATCCAATTTCTTCTGCTTCCTCTCTTTGCTCATGACCTCTTGACAAATTGCAACAATAGCAACCAGAAGCAGCAGGGAGGAGCAACAGCTGCTTCCTCCTCCTCTTTCTCCTCCTCCTCTCCTTCCCCCTCTCCTCCTCTTTTCCTCTTCCTCCTCCTTCTCCTCTCCTCCCCCTCCTCTTCCTCCTGCCTTCCTCATCTTAATCATCATTATCTCATCCTCCTTCTTCTTGGCAAGCACCCTGTGCCCCTCTGGGACATTTACTTCCTCTCAAGAGACTTCAGAATTCCAATCGTAAACTATCTGCAGCTGGCAAAACCACACCCCTGCTAGTGTACCAGTCAAATCATAATCACTAACTGTGAACCAGCCTCTTATCCAACACCTGGGATTAAAACAAAAACATACTCACATAACATTACTGGGTTTTAAAAGAAGCCAAAATGTACACTATAGCCACCCTTTCCTGTAATTGTGTCATTTCACTGTGGAAGTTCTCTATTGCTGAAATTTTTACTCTTCAGAAATCAGTCTGGCATATGAGACACCACTGGGGATTCCTTTCTGCGCCTTCTTTCTATTTGTCTACAGATTGCATTCTCTCATCTGTGTAGTGCTATTTTAATCATTTTTATATTGATTGCCAACTTTTAACAATCAATGTGAGTCCTCCCGTGCCCTCCGCCCCCCCCCCCCCGAAAGTATTCTCTGCTTAATGTGAGTGAACTTAATTGCTCTGATGTCACACAGCTGCCCTTTCTTCAGGTCAGTCAGTCCTGAGCTGAAATGCTTCTTCTTCTCCTTTGAATTGGGTTCTAGCGAAGGCAGCACTTTTCTTTCAGCTGCCTTTGGTCTGGACAAGGAGCCCTTGATCTTCTTGGGTGCCTTGAGGGTTTTCTGGATTCTCAGTTAAGTGAATAGTGTCACTGTACACTACATTGTTTGCCATTCAATTTTCTTCCTAACCAGCATCATCCTCTGTAAGTTCCTTGAAGCCTTCTTTCTGGCAAAAGTGCTGAGGTGGTTTCTAATGGAATTGTTTCATTTGACTTTTCTTGGGAAGATGTGAAACAATTATTCCTTTCAGAGAAGGAACCAAGGCAAAGAGAAGTAGATTCCACCCAAGCCCAGCTTGGTGAACCAAGGAGTTTATTGTGATTACCTAAAAGAGCATGAATGACTTACAGGCAACACTGCATTACCAGAAAGCCCACCCCCGTACGGTGGCTGACTTGCTAAACTGCATCCCCGGAGCACCTTGGCCAACTTGTAGGCAGCTCCACTAGAGAGTCTCCAGTGATTTTGACTGTTCATATCACCGCAGAGACTCATAATTTCTCATAACTTAACATTTTGTTAGTTTCCTGAGACCTATGGACTTCCTTCTCTATTGCACAAAGAATGATTTAGATTATGAGGGAATAGCTGTTCAATAGCATCGTTGCCAAAATTTTGGCAAAAGTGACTGAAATTAAGCTACTTCATTCAGTCGGCTTTCTCTTTGTAGAGTATTTTTGAGTTCCCAAGATGTCCTTTTCTTCATTTTTTTTTCTGCACATGCAGGCAATCAAGAACAAGTCAGGCCATGAAGTATTTATCTATGAAGACAATTGTTAGCCTTAGACAATGGCATTAGAGTTTAGAGCTTAAGACTATATACTTCTTTCTCATTAGGAAAGCTTTCTCAGAAATTAAAAAAAAATATTTCCAACTAGCTAACTAAATACCAGGGAAATATATTCTGCAGTCCAACTTCTTTCTTTTTTTTAAATTTTTTTTATTAATTTATTCTTGTTACATCTCAATGGTTATCCCTCCCTTGTATCCTCCTATTCTTCCCTCACTCCCATTTTCCCCTTATTCCCCTCCCCTATGACTGTTCCTGAGGGGGATTTCCTCCCCCTGTATATGCTCATAGGGTATCAAGTCTCTTCTTGGTAGCCTGCTATCCTTCCTCTGAATGCCACCAGGTCTCCCTCATATGGAAAAACAAAAAAACCAGAATAGCTAAAACAATCTTGTACAATAAAAGATGCTCTGGAGGAATCTCCATACCTGATCTCAAATTGTAATATAAAGCAATAGTAATTAAAACAGCATGGTACTGGCACAGCAACAGGCTGGTTGATCAGTGGAATCGAATCGAAGACCCAGATAGGAATCCACACACATATAGTCACTTGATTTTTGACAAAGAAGCCAACTTCTTTCTTTTCCAAAGGATTTTAAAATTATTTTTAATTATGAGGGTGTGTATGTCTGCATATGAGTGTCAATGGCTTCCCAGCCCAGAGGCACTGGATAGCCTGGAGCAAGCGTTAGAGATGTCTGTGAAATGTCTCACTCGGGCGGTGAAAAACAAACTCTTGCCCTCTGTCAGAGCAGCTTTTAAATGTTGAGCTATTTTTTCAAGCCCTGTGTCTACCAGTTTCTTTGCACTGCTTTATTTTAATATTGTTGCTTATTTTCAAAACCAAACACATATTAAAAAGCCAAACTGAGAATGACTAGAGCTCAAAGTCCTAGCTTACTATAACTAGTTAGTCTGACTGTTATTTTCTTTTAGGGGAGACTGTCAATAGTTATTTTCATGTTGTTAGTTTACCCATTGAGAGACCTGGGTTCATAGAGATGACCTTCTGGGCATTTCAATTCTATCAGGTCATAAGTGGTATCTTCTAACTTACATAAAATCATGTGTGAGTTATCTCTTATCCAAACATGGTATAAGCATCTCCATACATAGGAAATGATATCTAATAAGTAAACAGTGCACTTCTTTTCACTCAATGGGAAATAATATTGTTAAAACAGACAAAAATATCTATTTCCTCTGGAAAATATATTTTCAGTTATGTTCTACCCACTCACAATATGGATATGTCTTCCCAGTATGTGTCTTTGTTACTTCTCTTGTGGCTGGCAAATGATAAAGAACTCAATGGATGAAGGCTGTATCAGGCTCATGGCTTGTGTGGAGACAGTCCATCACTGTCGGAGGACATGGCAACCCCATAGCAAGGCAGCCCCCCACAGTGTGTCTGCTATCAAGAAGCAGACTGAAAGGTGAGTGCTGCTGCCAAGCTTGTTTTCTCCTTTCCTCCCCTTCAATTCAGTTCAGGATCCTCAGCCAATGAGAAAGCACTGTGAGCATCCATGTTACATTTTCCCTCTTCATTCACATATGACTAGATGTGTCGCTAACAGATTGATGTGCATCTTCTAGGACAATGAAGACTGCACTATATTGTGATAACTTGTTTATCAGATAAAGGCACACTTATTTGTTACCCCTATTGGTTAGCATTGCCACTACTTAAGTATCCATTGTCACCTTTAAAAACACAGCTCTCATCTCAAATGGAATAGGAGAAATTATTCTGGAGCTGTTTTGAACGACCCTGGCCCTAGAACGCAGACTTAGGTTACTCCATATTCCATGTTCTAATGTGGAAGCAGTTTTATGAACTGTTCATAGCTTTGCAGAACAAAGAAAGTTATAAATCGAGGCAAGTGTAAATTACACTGGTGGGTACATCAGAAAGTCAGGTATACCAGATGTGTGGGAACTTAGTCTATAGGCCCAAGGTGCTATCTGAACTTCTGGGTTGGTGGAAGCAAGGACTCTGCTAAGTTAATAGATTCCAAAAGGGTTTTATTTATTACTCACAGGTTGTTTATTCAGACACAGAGCTGGGCAAGGAATGGTTGTTCTGGAGGGCTAGAACTAGTCTAATATAAGGAAGTTAACTTCTGGACCTGCAGCATTCCAGTCTCTGCACGATACTGAGATTCTAACCACCTCATCTGTCTGCAGACAAGGCTTCTTTGGAGTGTTAGCTCATATCTTATACTTTGACTTTTCTCACATTCAAATATATGGTCAATGTCATTCTCTGAATGGTTCTGAAATATTCCAATTTTAGACAAGTATGCGAACGTTTATAAAAGTTATTGTACTGTTTAACCAACTATGTGCATTTAATGTAGCTTTAAAACTCTTACCGACAAAGATAAGCCTGCTTTGTTACTGTTTCATATTCAGAGAAGCTAAATCTTGTGTTTGAGTTCTTGTTATCAAAGAGTTGAGTGAAATTGGAAGGCAGATCCATTTTTTGTTTTTTTGTTTTCTCCAAGAGTTCATATACAACCTTTCTATTATACAGTAGTAGGAAAAGTATGTACCTACGAAAACCACCTTACCAAAAATGTTGAAGCTTCTCAGGCCTGGCAGAGGTAGACAAACCTTTATTCTCAGCACAGCACTCAGGAGGCAGAGGCAAGCAGTTCTCTGAGTTGAAGGCGGGCCTGATTTACAAAGAAAGTTACAAGACAGCCAGAGCTACAAAGAGAAACGGTGTCTTGAAAAAGCAAAAACAAACAGACAAACAAAAACTAGATTGTCGTTTTTTAACTTTTGAATAAAAGCAACAAAGGAAACCAAAAACCAATCATAACATAGTAGCTTTTGAGCTTTTTACACGATTATAAAAGACAAACATCTGAATCCTAATCTCTCAGTTGTGTGGAATTTCTCATTATTTAATTTTTCTGTTTTTTCTCCTTTCTAATTTTTATTCTATTTTTTAAATAATTTATTCTCATTGCATCCTGATTGTAACATCCTCCCTAAAGGCTTAGGTATAGTAGTCCTTCCTTCCACACTCACTTTCCCACAGAGCTCATGGCGCCCAGACTGTGCTTTCCTCACTAGGAAACCCACAGTTTGTTGAGTAGGACTTTACTACGTCTGTTTACACAGACATATTTTGAATAACAAAAGCACTGTACTTTCTGTTAGCTAATACCTATTCACGTTCTTCCAATTTTGTTAGTTTCTTTAAAAATATAAGTATGGCCTAATACCCACCACAACATTTTCCATGTTAATCATTTTCTAGCATTGGAACTTACTTGTACTCCATTCTGTGGAATTTTCCATCTCACAAAGATCACAGTCTGTACCTTCAGAAGGGCACATCTCCCTCTTCCTCCCCCTACTTCTGCCAGAGCTTCTACTTCCTGTCTGCCTGGCTTGGCTTCACACAGCATTCACCATCTGTCCTTATGCAACCGGCTTCCGTCACTTGGAGCAACATCCTTAACACTGAGCCGTGCGGCAGCACAAGGACAGCTTGTCTGTGTTATCATATAGGCTGGAAGACTTAGTGATATGGTGCTACACACGTAATATCATCATTTGGTAGATAATTTAACCAAATGAAAGGCAGGCATTGGCCACAGAATACCTTAGAATATAAACTTCTGTCAAAAGTAAGATCATCCACTTTACTACAACACTCATAATAAAAATTTTCCCCCCATATCAATAGCCTTTATTTATAGCAGTGGGACATTGTATTGAATGAAAATGTTACCAATAAAACTTTCTCTTAAAATACAGTCTTGCATTAATTTGTCAAAGAAATGTTTACCTTTTCATTTTGAAAACATTCATTCCAATACAACAAGGAAATTTAAATTTCAAAATATGGCAAGGAAAATAATTTCAGTATTAAGAAATAACCACTCTGACTTCTGTTTATTTTTTGTAACATTTTTTTTCTCCTTGTGTTCACACATAGACTTAATTTATGAGATGAATGCATTGTTCTATGCTGGTTTGCTCACATAATATTATTTTTAAGACTGTTTTATGTCTTATCCAACTGGTTGACTATTCATCGGAACATCCTTTTCAGAATATGTGTACACTTTCAATCAGTGTAGTATAAATATCCTTTCTCATACAATTTTACATTTAGTTTTAACATTGCTATTGTTTTTATCAACAGTATGAAGTTTTCACACTATCTAAATCTATACCTGGCCTATTTTGATTGTTGTTTTTGTGGTAAAGCACTGATGTAAGGGGAAGGAGAGAGTTTATTTAGCTTTTTTTCTTTCTTTTTAAAATTAATTTATTCATATTACATCTCAATGCTTATCCCATTCCTTGTATCCTCCCATTCCTCCCTCCTTCCTACTTTCCCCTTACTCCTTTCTCCTATGACTCTGACTGAGGGGGACCTCCTCCCCCTGTATATGCTCATAGGGTATCAAGTCTCTTCTTGGTAGCCTGCTAGCCTTCCTCTGAGTGCCGCCAGGTTATAGTCTGTCATCAAGGAAAACCAAGGAACGAACTCCTGGCAGGAACCTGGGGTCAGGAATGAAAATGCAGCACAGAAGAGTGCTGCTTACTGTCTCAGTCCAGACCAGGCCCATAAGCTCAGGGCTGGGACTGCCCATAGGGCTGGACCGTCCTTCCAATATCTTACAGGAGACATAATCACAAAAATTGGAGAAAAGAACATGAAAAAAATGAGATTTCTTTGATTTTTTTTAAAAAAAATTCATGCTGCTCCAGTTTCCTTTTCTGTTGTGAAATAATATCCTAAGCCAGTGTAATTTCAGGAGGAAAAGGCTTATCTGCTGAACAATTCCATTTAGGAAAGTCTGGGTAGGGATTAAGAGCCATGGGGGAGCTACTTGCTGCCTCACTCTTCCATTTGCTCTCTTGCTTCCTCATAAGCTCATGCTTAGTTAGCATTTTTATCCAGCTCAGGACCACTTGCCAAGGGAATGGCACTACCCACAGTGGGCTGGGCCTTTTGTATCAATGAATAGTCAAGACAGTCCCTCATGGGCTCAGGTGCAGACTCACCTACTAGGCAATTCCTCAAGTGAGGCTCAAATGACTCTAGGCTCTTTATCAAACAGTGAAAGGTCACCAGTACACAAGCTGAGCACAAAGTTTTTCACAAGTGGTTTTCTGAATTCACAGTTGAAGTAATGAGCAGAAATGCTTACACTTGCAATACGACGTTAGGTGTATGCTGGCCTCCTCATCTTGCTTGACTGTACAGCAAGCAGTAATTTGCTCTATTTATCTTCATATATAAACACTCTCTTGGAACGACTTTAAGAAAAATGATTTCATGATTGAGAATCTCTATTCACAGTCATTGGGCTTGTTGCTTTGCACTGCTACATGCCCCAACCTTCTTTCTCCAGGATTCAAACAGAATACAGACAGGTAGCTGTCTTACCAGTGTTAGTGATGATAGCAACCACCACTGTAAAAAGAACTTTAAAGTTTATTTCAGCCAAGCTTTGTGAGAAATTGGTATGCCATTGTAATAGTATTAATAAAAAATAATATTGTCTTACATACCAATTTTGAAAATATACAGAGGTCTTCAAACTTAAAGCTCCATTAGACATTAAGGACAATCAAGCTTTGTGAGTTTTACTGTGTGCTTTTCCCTGTCATCGCAGGTGCTTACAAATCAGCAGAGAACAGAGGAGAAGGGCACCTTCGCTGAGCCTGGATTGAGACAAGATTTTGCATTCCACAGAAAAACTCCTAAAACTATTTTTACTCTATCCAAAATAGGGATTTTTAAAAATACAGGTGGATATATGCAACAATATCAATCATGAAAAAAAAGTGGCCAAATTTGAAGTAGAGTTGGGAGGAATATATGGGAATGTTAGGAGAAAGGGAAAGGAGAAATGTAATTATATTATAATCTCAAAAATAAAATAATAAAAAAGAACTCTATCTATTTGACATGAACAAAAATTTTAAAAACCTGTCATTATTACAGAGATTTGAGGGGATCTGGGCCCACGTCCCCTCTCACCAAGGAAGGAGCCCTTTAACCTATGTCATCGTTAACTGCCATCTGTTCTCAACGTTGTCTGAAGACTTTCTATAAATAGTCAGGTGGTGGTGGATACAGAGGCTATGTAGGGGTGAAGGTAAAGTGTGGCTGAGTCTGCTTTTAATTCACTAATATAAGTTTGCTACTTTCTTTGGAGTATAGGAACACTGAGGCATCAAGTTTACGGACTTATGAATTAGGATAAAATAGGAGGTGGCAAAATCTGGGATTCGTAAGCATCTGCCTATATAACACATGCCAGCTCTGCCATTTTGAAGCCTACGATTGCTTATTAGAGAATTGTCAGTGACCTTTAAAGACTTCTTTTCAAGCATTCAGTATCCTGTGACCTGGTAGCAATCTACAATGATACCATTGCTCACCAGAGGAGATTGTTATTACTTAACTGTTGTGGGAGACCTCTAGTCTACTAGGCCCTTACATTAGTCCCAAGTAAGGACACAAACAAACAAACAAACAAACAAACACATTTATCTCAATAATGACAACGGTCTCCGGGTGTGACTCATAGTGTCTGTGGTCACCCTGGTCCTCTGTGAGGGTAGGATGGAAGGATTTCAACTTTCTGTGGTCCAGCATATCACCTTCATGAATATAATCTTCATGTTCATCTCATTCTGAAGTGTCAGAGCCACTTCAGTCTAACTTACTAGAATTTGTTCCCACCTTCTTACTCCCACAGTGTCCTCTGGCTATCGCATAGACAGGCTTTGTCTCATGGGAGTAAGAAAGGTTTTTTTGTTGGAGTGATTTCTTACCCTTCTTCTCAGAGTTCCCTTGATGCTAAGTCCTACTTAACAGTTTACTTTTTCATCTTTCTAAAAATGATATTACTTTTCCTGGATAGACACTGGTGAGAATATTTAAAAATTTATGCTTTCCCCTTTTGTAAAACTACAAACTGTCGTTCTTGCCTCATTTTCTCTGTGAATATGTATGTGGTGCCAAAAATTATATTTAAACGACTTGCTTATTGAAGTAGGTGCTGCAATTTTCATGCTTTCAACTCGAAGGCGTTTAGAGTTGGTGTAAAGGATTTAAAAGCACTGGCAATGCTTTTTCCTCCACAGCCTTGCTCTCAGTTGCTGCCTCAGATTTTGAAATTCACCTTCCTTCTGATGTGGAAAGGCAAAGAGCCTGGGTCCGCTGCCTCTGACTTATGCCTGAATTGAGAATGGAGGTGGGATAATTTGTGTCTTTTCTTCTCTCTTAAAGATAACTGCTATTTTCACTACAGAAGGGGGAAAAGATTTTACCGAACATTTTTATGTTGAAGCAAAAGAGTTTAGCCGCCTTTCTGAATTGAAAGGTCTAATTAGATTCTCCTTTATTGCAAAATCTAGGCTTCACGGTGCATAGCCATTAAAGCAGGAATGGCTTTGAAAGGGAAAGACACACGTTGTTTAAATAGAAGCATCTTAGCTATCTAAGCAGGAAATGAAAATCCAAGGCACCATGTAAGCTAGGAATTTTCTAATCAGTTTGTAAAGAAACCATTCACACTTGTCCCCACTCAATAAAATCTCCATTCTAGTGAGGAAATGGTGATAAAAGAAAGATGAACTGTGAAGGAAAAGTTCTCAGAGAAATCTTTGCATTTCAAACTGAAGCAAGCCAGAAACAGAAAGAATATCACATATTTTCCCTCATATGGAGTGTGTGTGTGTCTGTTTGTCTGTGTGTGTGTGCATGCGTGCGTGTGTGTGCATATGTGTGTGTGTGTGTGTGTGTGTGTGTGTGTGTGTGTGTGTGTGTAAGCTATCAAACTAGAAAGATAATATGAGATGGAAGAGAGTAGTAAGAAGGGACGGTGAAGGACAAACAGAAGAGGGTAATAGAATATTTGTGTCATGAACGCTGAGAGAGGAACTATTTGGGATGACTTAAGGGACCAGTGAGAGGTAAAAGGAGTTGGGGAAGACAGTAGAGGTTGATGAATAAAAAGAAAATATAAAGATATGTGTGTATGTGATAATGAAATTCATTTATTCATGTGATGACCAAAAATAATTTTAAAATCTCTATTTAAAAAAAAAATAAACAAAAAATCTCACAAACGTCCTAATCTTATTGGTGAAGGGAACTTGGCTTTTTGTGAGCTGCTTCCCACACTTATTACAGTTGTAAAAATTGGAACGACAGGTTCACTTTCAGTTTTCTAGCTTTTCAGGACTGGCTAAATAGAAACACTTAGTTACCGTCGCTGAGCTCTGCTGAGCAGTGCATCTGTACTCTGCTCCGATCTCCATTGCTTATTGAGAATTGCTTCCTAAAATGTAATTGGCCGTTTGAAATCTTCAGTGGTCCTTAGTTACATGTCATGTGCCACAATTCCTCATTCTTCTAAGATTGTGTGTGTGTGTGTGTGTGTGTGTGTGTTTTATATGTTGTACATGTTCCTGTGAGTGAGGTGTGCTTGTACATGTGTATGTGTGAGGAGGTCAGAGATCAACACAGGTGTCTCTCTTGATAGCTTTCTACCTTGCATATTGAGATAAAGTCTGTTAGAGAACCTGGAGTTCATGTAATTGGCTAGGCTGGCAGGCCACTGACCCAGGGATCCTTCTGTTTCTACCACTCCAGTGTTAGGATTATGAGTTCACACAGCTGCACCTTATGGGTGGCTGAGGTCAAAGGTCAGGACCTCATGCTTGTGTGCTTTACCAACTAAATTGCCTTCAGCCTCAGACTTCAAATCCTTAAGCCTCCTGTCTTTTGGGACTTCATTGATATTGATGACACTCCTGTTCTCAATTCATTCATTTCAATTCCCTTAATTAACATAGTTGCCTGTCAACAAGTTAAACTCAGGGGGAAATTAATTTCTCAGCTCTGAGATCTAGAATCTGGAAGTCTCCTTTAGCCAGGCATCAATTTTGCTATTGTGGGTCTTGTATCCCTCAGCTTAGAAAGTTTGGAAAGGTTCTTGTATGTTTTTGTTATCATATTTTTACAGTCCGGTGTGTTTTATTGTGATTCTAATGGATCTAAAAGGCAGGCTGTATGGCTTCTAGTTTCTATTCTGTGTTATGCAATGTTAGTGATCATTAATCCTGTTCTTCTGAGGTTTCCAAATGAGCCAACCTGAAGCATGCTTTCAGTGAGCAGATGGTGAGAACTCAACATTTTTTTTTTTTTGGTGCTTGGAACTTTTGATACTAAAATAGCAATTTCTTCTGGGAATTTAAAAATATTCTTCTAATATCCAATAAATATGTATTCACTGATCACAACCCTAGAAAGAGTTAAATTTAAATATAAAATAAACACAGATGGCTATATTAATAACAATTTAAAAGTTCCCTAGAATACATGAGAAGGATGAGTGTGATGCCTTGTAAGCAGCAAGTGGATGGAGTCAAGCTGTCTTTATTTTAAGTGACAGTACAAGATTGTAAACTTGCTGTAAACACAGTGATAAGTTCTGTAGTCCAGCCTGCTAGGGATCATTGTCAGTACACTATTATAACTGGCATCTGCAGCGATGCAATGTTATGAAAATATCTTTTATACACTAGGAGACTGGAACTTTTTCTGGACCTCACTGCCAGCCTTAATAAGACATGTGAAGACATTTAAGACTTAAGGCCACTGTCTTCCTGTGTAGTCAGCGTTCTTGTTTAACCTGTCTTAAAGAGACCAATGAAACAACCAACCTCACTTGCCTTGCATTTCCCATGGAATCCACTGTTGCAACTTAAGCTGATGCATAGCAGCAATCATAAATTATGGACTCTTCCACGGCCCTGACCCAAATAATGCACAGCAAATACAGAAGTTGAAAGCAACTTTCTAAACTCTACCACAATAGCTGAAAGCCTGATGTATGGGTATTGGTTGATAAACAATGATGCTTGCTGCCTGGATCAGCTCGGATCAGTTGGAGCTGGTGACTTAATCCCTTGTAAACCTCTGTCAAGGATTTCTGTAAAGCATCCTGTCCCTTCCTTATGAGATGTTTTCTGTGCTATTCAATAAAGACAGAGCAAAGTCCTTTGTCAGGGATAGACACACACAGACAGAAGACAAAAGACAGGGACAGAGTCGTAGGGACAAAAGACACAGAGAGCATGAAGAAGAGAATTCAAAACAGGCATTGCTCTTGGTTAAACAACACCAAGGAGAAGAGCTTTTATTTTTTCCTTCATAGGGCACTGATTTTTATTGATAGCTCAGAGTTAGTGACTTATACATACAATCTACACAAAAGCCACCATTTGTCCTACAGTGTTCCTTTTTCTTTTACTTCTACCTCTAACATTGAGACATCCTATTTCCTCTCGCTCTTGCAGGGTGAAAAGTGCTCGGGCTTATTACCTTGTTTTTGAACTTCTGCACAGCTTTGAGATAGGTGTCTTGTGGAATGTTCTTCAGGTGTAACTTGCCTGATGTTCTCGTGTTTAATTGGTTTGACACCACGGTAAGGTGTAAGGGGACAGTCGCAGAGACAAGGCCTGCCCTTTGATACTGTCAGTGGAGCTTGCTGTCAACTCTCTGATCATCGCCTTTGTCAGCTGGTGGCAGAGAATCCTGTAAACGTCCTCCATGCTGAAAAGTTTCTTTGGGCTCCTTTTCAATGCTGTCTTCTGTGGGAGAATTTTCTACGTGCGGCTCACACAGAAGAGAGGGAGGGGATGTGTGACAGCACATAGAGGAACATTCAGAGCTTCTCTGTATAAGAGGTTTGTTTATTTTCTTTCATTTACATGTTCCACATTTAACTTTTTAAAAAATTTTTGTGTACAGGTGTCTGTTTGAATGTATATTACTTGTTTGTGGGTCCTGTCGAATGCCAAAAGAGAATGCCAGATACCCCTGGAGCTGGAGTTCTGGTCATTTTTTAGCAGTGATAACAATGTATAAGATGTGTCCTCCAGCTTTGCCTTTGCTTTTTTTGAAGAATAAAAGACCTAGAAGAAAGCATTCTAGACCCCTTTTTGATGTAAGTTTTAGAATAAATTTATTAAATGATGCAAAAGTAGTTGGGACTGCAGCCCAGTGGTAGAGTGCTGGCTAAATATGTAGGACAGCTTGCCTGGGGTTCAGATTCCAGGAATGAATAAAACCCAGTCCAACCAAAGCCAAATAAAAACAAACCAAAACAAAGCATCCCCAAACTTGGGACAGTTTGCTTCAACAATGTGAAGTCAGCGTTGGCTGTATGGCTTAGAGCATAAAGAACCTTGGCAGTGAGCCTGACAACCAGCGCTTTATCCCCGGAACCCACACGGTGGGAGGAGAGAACCATCTCCCACAAGTTGTACTGTAAACTCAACATGCACATTGTGGCAAGTGCACATGCACACACATACAGATATATGCTCATACAAATAAAAAATACATGTCAAAAAATAAAATAAAATAAAAAATTTGAGACCAGACTGGATTACATAGTAAGACTCTATCTAAAAATAAAATAATAAAAATGAAATAAAAATAAATGAATCTTGTTGTTTAGGGAGCATTTAAATCCATTTATCATATTGTAAGAGTGGAAGTATTACTTTTTGTTCTCAGTACTTGCATTTTAAAATACAATCAATCATTGTGTAAAGGTATTAAGAAAGAACAGGAGATTTTTTTCCTCATAGTTTAGTATTATAGTGATTTTCACCTTTTACATAATTAAAAGATACTTTTATCATTTTGTCCTCCCTCTTTTCATTCCAAACTATTCCATATTAGCTCTACCCACTCATTTGTATATTCTTGGCCTCTTTTCATTTAATTATTATTGTTACACACACACACACACACACACACTGTAACCTTCTGAGTCCATTTAATATGTGTATCTTTTAGGCTGACTGGTATTAGATATCCATTCAGAGGGTTCATTCATGGGGATTGTTAACTCTTCCTCTCTCCGCCATTGTTAATTGCATGTAGCTCTTCATGATGAGACTGATGAGACGGGTCCCTGGTGAGATTTATCCTGTCCACATTGGCATGTCACTTAGTGTTGTCATAGTTCGAGGTCTCCTTTAAGCAGTCACATTGGTGAGATTTCAAAGGCATAGCTCCTCTGTCATTCCTAGCAGAATTCTTAGTCCTGTCACTCTCTGTGTCTTTCTGAGCCCTGCCCCACAGTGTTCCCTGGGCTTTAGGTATATAGAGTGTGTTGGAGATCTATCAAACAGGATTGGCACCCCGTGATTAGTTTTGAACACTTGTATGAAGCAAAAGTTTCTGGTTTCTTTAAAAACTCAGTTGTGTCATGTGATGTTTTTCTGGATTCTGTATTATGAAAGAGAATATGATGTTTTGCTGAAAACAGACACATTACTATGCTGTACAAAGCTTTGCAGGTCTTGGTTAGTCTTCACTTTGTAGAAAGACACATGCCAGAGAACTTCTTGTGGTATTCTGGCTGCTTCTGGCTGCTTCCGGTGACTCATGCCAATACAGTGGATCCTTGCTGTTTCTTCTGGATCATGCCACTTCTACTGATTCTTTTGCTAGTGGCTATTGAACTGGACAATGTCTCCTGACAACATAGAGTGGAATTGGTCAATGGAACTACATTTAAACAGGTCAACAGCACATTTTTCCTTTTAACCTTCTTTCTTCCTTACCTCTGGTCACTGAGTTAGAAGGGAAGTAGAAATGCGTAAGAACCTTAAATAAAGTAGGTGTTGAAAAGTCTAAGCCTACAGTTATAGTTTTCCATAATAGTCTCTTTAGTGATTTGAATTAAAATGGTTCCAGAGGCTCATCTATTTAAATGCCTGGTCCTGAGTTGATGGGCCTGTTTTGGGAAGGGTTAGGAGGTGTGGCCTTGTTGGATCGTTGGAGGAAGTATGTCCCTAAGGATGAACTTTGAGGTTTCAAAAGGCTCCTACCTCCAACTTACAGATGATTCAGCTGTCAGCTGCTGCCCCAGCACCAATCTTGTCAGCTTGCTGTCGTGTTTCACTCCATGATGGCTGTGCTTCCACCCTCTGAAACTATAAGCAAACTCCAATTAAAAGTTTGAGTTATCTTGTCTCTTCAAAGCAATGAGAATAGCAAAGGCAGACTCTGACGCAAAAAGGAACTGTTTTGGTGAAGATTAAGAGCTGTGCTTTTCTTACCTGTGTTTATAAGGATACATATTTATAATGTCACCAGGACTTACGTTGGTTTTAGGAAGCGGCAGTAGCAAGTTCTCCTCTAAGACCCATGACCATTCTATCCAAAGTGCTTGGGTCAGTTCCTATTACTAGGCATAATTTTCCTCCTTTTGAGTGTGTTTTAAGTCTAATTAAACAGTTGCTGGTTACTGCCAAAAATGAGTGCCACTATTGCACCTTTAGGGATATCTTGGTATGCTGGTCATTTTTGTGCTTTGTAGACATCACACCTGAGTAGAATTATTGCATGACTTCTTCCCTTGGCAGTTTGCATAGTACCTTCTAGTACTATGGAAGCTAGTCCCCGTGGAGGAGGCTTTTCCTATAACATTCAACTCTAAACCCCCAAATTCAGTGTTCTAATTACGTGGGCAATCTAGGTTTAACTTTAACTTCTGAGATGAATCCTAATGCAACACCAGTAGCTTGTATCATTTTATGAATCTGTCAAACTCTCATGACCAACAAGCCAAGAAGGTGTTAAATATTATGTTCTCTAATTTCAGTGTTATATAATTATTTCAAGAAAAACAAACAAACAAGTCCCCCAAAACCATAAACAACTCTGGGTATTTGAAGCCTGGTCCCCCTTCCACAATTAGCGTGCTGGTTTTACTCTTTCTGGTGTGTAAACAGCACCTTAATCCAGAAAGAAGTCACCAAATTGTTTTGAAACATGTTACAGAAATGAATAGTGGATTATAAACCAGGTTACAAAGAAAGTTATTGAATGATTTAAAAATCTGTGTGTCAGGAATTATATAAATGTTATAGTAAAAAAAAAAGTTAATCTGAATTAAAAAAAAAAAAAAACCTATGTGGCATTCTTAACTCAGGCCTGGTCTAGTTTAGTGTATATGTAGCTGAATCAAGCATATGGAATTACTATCTTAAAAGTACTTATCTTCCAATCCATGAACACAACATATTTTTATAAGCACCTAGATTTCCTCTGATTTATTTCAGCAGTTCTTTTGGAATCCTCTAAAATCAAATACTATGTCTGCCTTTCGTTGTTTAATACCTGTCTAGCCTTTGATTGCTATGTCAAATAAATCTTTACCGTTTTGAGTTGACATATCACTGATGAACAACCATGTGTGCTTCCTCACCTTTGATCCTGCAGCCTTATTATTTATTTTTTGAAAAGGATGCTTTTTGTTTTATGTGTGTAAGCTTTGTCTGTCTGTATATATACCTCACGCCTGTGTGTAAGCTTTGTCTGTCTGTATATATACCTCACGCCTGTGTGTAAGCTTTGTCTGTCTGTATATATACCTTATGCCTGTGTGTAAGCTTTGTCTGTCTGTATATATACCTTATGCCTGTGTGCTTCCTACAGAGGCCAGGAATGGGCTTTAGATCCCTGGAAATGGAATTATAGGTAGTTACCACATGGACTCTGGAAACTAAACCTTGGTCTTATTCAAGGGCAGAAACTGATCTTAGCCTCTGACATATCTCTCATTATTACTTGTATGTCAGAAACGGGACAGGACAATGTCATGTGGTGTTATATATACACAAAATGAGGTAAAGAATAGGCATGAGGGAAAGGAGGAAACATAACAGACAAGGTTCCCATTTATTCTTACCCAGTGACTGGCATGGTCTTCCAATTTTTAGTTATTTTCACAGGTAAATGAAGCTGTGACATCCTTTCTAAGACAATGAAAGAAGAGCAATAGGACACAAATTAAGATACGTGATCTGTGTGCCTATCAAATTTGTCTTAACAGCTTTTTTAAAAAGATTACATCATTCAGTCTTCAGATATAGCATTGAGAAAGGTTGGAATTAATTTTGGGCAAGTAATAAATTGTGTTTTACAGCTGGTCATGCTCATCAAATATTGGTCTTCAACCTCACTGTCAGATTCAATTTAAATCAGAATGACCTATGAATGGTCTTTGAGACTAAGCCAGCTAATGCTTCCCAGTGCTTTCTTAAAAATAAATGTGATTCTGAGTAGAAGTAAAGTTAACATCACCATTAGCTATCCATGAAGGCGTGGAAGGAAAGAACCATACCATCACCTCAGTAGACCCAGCCAAAGCAACGTGTTTCAGCACTTAGAAATTCTTGATAAAGCAGATGTAAAGGGAAGTTTCTTCCATGTGCTCAAGAGCATTTGTGACCATCACACAGGTAGCATCATTACTAATGGGACAGAAAGTAAGCATCCAAAATGCAAGACAAGAGAGGGAAGCCTCCTGTCCACATTTTGGCATTATAAAATATTCACAAGGGCACATAGGGAAAAGAAGTATCCAGAGACTATCAAATCATAAAGGGAGAAGTAAAATTGTCCTTGTTGGTATGTACAGGAGCTTATGTGGAGAATCATGAAGAATTGACCAAAAATTGCTAAAAAAAAAAAAAAATATTGACTTCTCCAAGGTTATCAGGATGCAAAGTCAGCACACAAGTATCAGTTTGAATTCCTTTGCATGCATAGCAATTGCTGTGAAATAAAAATTAAGAAACCGAGGAGTTCCATGATGGCAGCATCTATCATGCACTATATCTGATCTAGCTCACAGAGACTAGGGCCAAGACTGGCAGCCACAGACAGAAAGAATTGGAGAGCACTAGGTGACTGGGGTCCCGCACAGTGCAGACCACAGGCAGGCCGGACCCTGGCTCAAATAACAGTCCATGAAGGACCTGAACCTACTCTCGAGACTTTGGAACGAAAACAACATGTGGACTGCAACAGGCCTCTATAGCCCAGATGCAGTGTGTGGAACGGTGGAACACTGAAGCTCCTGGCCTGAGGAAGTCTCAGGGAAACAGGTGAATCTGTACTCAGACACCCCTACCCACCCCATGCCAGTTCATGGGGAGCCCCGAAGCCTGCGGGGAAGCCCAGGCGGTAGTGAACACACTGTCTAGCCACAGCTCATGGGGTCTGAAAGGGTCCAGACCAGAGACAGGCAGCCAGCCTCAGCAGATTGAACCTGCAGAATTGGGCTGATAGAACCCGGCCCGGACAGTTCCCACAGCCTCGCAGGGACTCCCATGATTGTAGAAGTGAGACAGCCCTGAGGAGTCTAGAAGGGGGTCTGAATTGTGGTCACAACTTAGTGGGACTGAACTGCCAAAGGTGCGCAATGGTCCACAGCTGACTGGGCTTGGACAATCAGATACAGCCCACCCCGGCCAGTCTCCATGGCCCAGCAGGGTCTCCCATGCTCTTGGGAGAAGTTGGACAACCCTGAGGGGTCTGGATGGGGTCTGAACTGTGGCCACAACTCAGTGGAACAACTCAGTCCTGCTGTTTGAACAGGTCTGGGAGGGAACCTATCTACCCATCACAGCAGTCTGTGCTTGCACAATTGAGCAGTTAAAACATGGCCTGGCCAGTCCCCACAGCACGCTGGGGTCTCCCACAAGGGTGGGATTGGCTGGACTGCCTCGAGGTGTCAGGACAGAAAATTAAACAGTGGCCCCCAACACAGCTGGCCTGAATCCCCTCAGTAGCATGAACAGTATCAGGCAGAAGCCTATCGCTGCTGATCCAGTAAGGAGCTTAAGGTGTAGAGCAATGTCTTCTGGAGTAGAAAACAGATCACCTGCTGGTTCCTGGGAAGAACTCCCTGATCTCCACGAGCAAGGGCAAGTGACCTATAATCACTCATCAACTATCCACTCTCAACGACGAGTGAAGGACAACAGAAGCTACCACCGAACATCATAGATAGCAAGATGACTAAAGGACAACGTAATAACAGAAACAACAAAAATCCAAAATAACTTGGCATCTCCAGATATCAGCTACCACAAAGAAAGCAACCCTGAGAACTCAAACACAATAGAAATACAAGAAAATGACCTCAAATCCTTAGTAATGAAGATGATAATGGAGGAAAGGAATAAAATCCATAATCAAATGCAGGAACAAACAGCCAAACAAGTGGAAGACATAAAAGAGGCTTACAGAGAGGCACTGGAAAAAATATAGGAAAATACAAACAACCACATGAAAGAAATTAATAAAAGAGTTCAAAATGTGACGATGAAAATGGAAACAGTGACAAAGGCACAGATAGAAGAAAAACAAACAAGAATAAGAGATCTTAGAGAAGAAAATAAGCAACACAAAGGTGAGCTTCCCTAACAGAATCCAAGAAATGGAGGAATGAATCTAGGGACTAGAAGATACAATCATTGAACTCAAAGCAACCATTAAAGAAAATGCTAAATCGGGAAAAATTCCTGACACAAAATATCCAAGAAATCACGGACACCATGAGAAGACAAAAGCAGAGAATAATAGGCATCGAGGAAAGAGAAGACCTGACTCCAAGAGCCAGAAAATATCTTCAACAAAATCATAGAAGAAAAATTCCCCAATTTAAAGAAGGAGATGCGTATAAACATAAAATGGCCTACAGAACACCAAATAGAATAGACCAGAAAAGAAAATCTTCCTGCCACATAATAATATAAATACCAAATATACATAACAAAGAAAAAATATTAAAAGTGGCAAGACAAAAAGTCAACATAGCCTACAATGGCAAACCTACCAGAACTACACCTGACTTCTCAGCAGAGCCAAAAAAAAAAAAAAAAAAAAAAGAAAAGAAAAGAAAAGAAAAAACCAGAAGGACCTGGACAGAAGTTCTATAAACCCTAAGAGACCACAGATGCCAGGCCAGATTCTATAATCTGCAAAACTATCAATAACCATTGATGGAGAAAACAAAATATTCTATAACAAAAACAAATTCAAACAGTTCCTTTCCACAAATCCAGCTTTACAAAAGTTACTAGAAGAAAAACTCCACCACAAAGGTACAAGAAACAACTAAAACTACACAGGAAATAGATAATCACACTATCACAAAAATATAACCACACGAACTCTCTACTGTAACCAACATCAAAAGTTAAGGAACTTAACAGTCTCTTGTCATTAATATCTTTCAAAATCAATGGTCTCAGTTCTCCAATAAAAAGAAACAGACTAACTGACTTGATGCATAAACAAGATCCAACATTCTTCTGCATTCAAGAAACACATCTCATCCACAAGGTAAGACATTACCAAAGGGTAAAAGGTTGGAAAAAAATGCTCCAAGCAAATGGTCACAAGAAGCAAGCTGGTGTAGCCATTTTAATATCTAATAAAATAGACTTTCAACCAAAATTGTTCAAAAGGGACGAGAAAGGATACTTCATACTCATCAAAAGTAAAATCAACCAAGATGACATCACAATTCTAAACACCTATCCTCCAAATACAAGGGCCCAGACACTTATAAAAGAACTATTAACAAAGATTAAACCATACATAAATCCCCATGCATTAATAGTGGGAGACTTCAACACCACACTTCCACTGAAGGATAGGCCATTGAAACAGAAACTAAGCTGAGAAATAACATCATTAACAAGTGTCATAAATCAAACAGATCTAACAGGTACCTACTGAACTTTTCACAAAAACACAAAAGATTATACCTTCTTCTCAGCACCCCATGGAACTTTCTCCAAAATTGATCACATAGTAGGTCATGGATGAAGCCTCAACAGATACAAGAAGATTGAAATAATACCTTGTATCCTATCAGATCACCACGGGCTAAGGCTAGACTTCAACAACAACAGAAATAACAAAAAGCCTACACACACATGGAAACTAAACAACTTTCTACTTTATGACACCTGAGTCAGGGAAGAAATAAAGAAAAATTAAGGACTTCCTGAAATTCAATGAAAATGAAGGAACAGCATACCCAAATTTGTGGGACACATTGAAAGCAGTGCTTAGAGGAAAATTCAAAGCACTAAGTGCCTTTATAAAGAAATTAAAAACATCCCACATAAGCAACTTAATGACACTTCTGGAACCCTAGAAAAAAAGAGGCATAAACACCCAAGAGGAGTAGTCATCTGGAAATAATCAAACTCAGGGCTAAAATTAATAAATTAGAAACAAAGAGAACAATTCAAAGAATCAACAAAACCAGGAGCTGGTTCTAGGAGAAAATCAACAAGGTAGAGAAACCATTAGCCAAACTAAGTTAAAGGAAGAGAGACACTATCCAAATCATCAAAATTAGAAATGAAAAGGGAGACATAACAACAGACACTGAAGAAATACAAAGAATCATAAGATCCAACTTTAAAGGCATATATGCCACAAAATTTGAAAATCCAAGAGAAATGGACAATTTTCTTGATCGATTTCACTTGCCAAAATTGAATCAAGATTAGATAAACAAATTAAATAGTTCTTTTTCTCCTATAGAAATAGAAGCAATCATTGATAGTCTCCCAACCATAAAAAGCCAGAGCCAGATGGCTTCAGAGCAAAATTCTATTAGACCTTCAAAGAAGAGCTAAGACTGATACTCTTCAAGCTACCCCAAAAGATAGAAATGGATGAAACATTACCAAATTCATTCTATGAGGCCACGGTCATGTTGATACCTAAACCCTACAAAGACCCAACAAAAAAAGAGAATTTCAGACCAATTTCTCTTATGAACATTGACACAAAAATACCCAATAAAATACTCACAAAATGAATACAAGAACATATCAAAGATATCATTCACCATGATCAGGTAGGCTTCATTCCAGGCATGCAGGGATGGTTTAGTATATGGAAATGCATCAATATAATCCACCATATAAACAAATTGAAAGAAAAAAAACCACATGATCATCTCCTTAGACGCAGTAAAAGCATTTGATAAAATCCAACACCCATTCATGTTTAAAGTTTTGGAGAGATTTGGTATAGAAAGCACATACCTAAACATAATAAAGGATATATACAACAAGCCAATAGCCAACATCAAATTAAATGGAGAGATACTCAAGGAAATTCCTCTAAAATTGGCGATCAGACAAGGTTGCCCACTTTCTCCATATCTCTTCTATATAGTTCTTGAAGTTCTAGCCAGAGCAATAAGACAACAAGAGGAGATCAAGGGGATCCAAAAAGTCAAATTATCCATATTTTCAGATGATATGATAGTGTACATAAGTGACTCCCAAAATTCCACCAGAGCACTCCTACCACTGATAAACACATTCAGCAAAATGGCTGGATACAAAATTAACTCAAAAAAGTCAGTAGCCTTCCTATATACAAATGACAATCATGTAAAGGGAGAAATTAGGAAAACTACACCCTTCACAATAGCCACAAGCCATATAAAATATATAGGAGTAACTCTAACCAAGCAAGTGAAGGACTTATTTGAAAAAAAACTTCAAATGTCTGAAGAAAGAGATTGAAGATTATATCAGAACATGGAAGGATCTCCCTTGTTCATGGAACAGGAGAATTAACATAGTAAAAATGGCCATCTTACCAAAAGCAATTTACAGATTCAATGCATCCCTATCAAAATACCTACACAATATTTAAAAAACCATTGAAAGATCAATTCTCAACTTCATATGGAAAAACAAAACAAAAAAAACCTGAGAATACCTTTTTAAAAATCCTATACAATAAGCAATTCTCCAGAATAATCTTCATTCCTGATCTCAAGTTGTACTATAGAGCAACAGTAATTAACAGAGCATGGTATTGTCACAGCAATAGGCTGGTGGACCAATGGAATAAAATCAAAGGCCCAGAAATGAATCCACACACATATAGTCACTTGGTTTTTTTTTTACAAAGAATCCAAATCTACTCAATGGAAAAAGGATAGCATCTTCAAGAAATGGCACTGGTTTAACTGGATGTCTACATGTAGAAAAATGTAATTAGACCCATATTTGTCACCATGCACCAAATTCAAGTCCAAGTGCATTAAAGACCTCAACATAAAACTAGAGACACTAAATTGCTTAGAAGAAAAAGTGGAGAAGAGCCTAGAACACATTGGCACAGGAGACAACTTCCTGAACAGAACACCAACAGCCCAGGCCTTAAGATCAACCATTAATAAATGAGACCTTATGAGGCTGAGAAGTTACTGTAAGGCAGAAGACACTGACACAGAACAAAGTAACAACCTGCAGACTGGGAAAAAATCTTCACCAACCCTACATCTGACAAAAGGCTAATATCCAAAATATATAAAGAAGTTAAGAAATTAAACACCACAAACTAAATAACTCAATTGAGAAATGGGGCTCAGAACTAAGCAGAGAATTTTCAATAGAGGAATATCGAATGGCTGAAAAAAGCTTAAAGAAATATTTAACATCTTTACTCATCAGATAAAGGCAAATTAAAATGACTCTGAGATTCCATCTTATGCCCATCAGAATGAATAAGATAAAAAATTCAAGTGAAAGTACATGCTGGAGAGGATGTGGAGAAAGAATAACACTCCTTCACTGCTGGTGGGAATGCAAACTTGCACAAGCACTTTGGAAATCTATCTGGCACTATCTCAGAAAATTGGGAATGGGGCTTCCTTAAGACCAGCTATTCCACTCCTTGGAATATACCCAGAAGATGCTCCACCACACAACGATAACATATGCTCAACCATGTTCATAGCAGCCTTATTCATAATAGTCAGAACCTTGGAGCAGATCAACTGTCCCTAAGTTGAAGAATGGATAAAGAAACTGTGGTACATATACACTATGGAATACTACTCAGCTATTAAAAACAAAGAAATCCTGAAATTTGTGGGAAAATGGATGGAACTAGAAATGGTCATACTGCGTGAGTTAACCCAGAAGCAGAAAACCTCACATGGTATATACTCACTTATAATTGAGCACTAGCTCAAAAGGCATGTCCCATGAAAGTCTTCACTTACCAGGAGATTGGGATAGATGTGAGGACATCCTACTGGGACTCTAGGTAAGAGAAATATAGGAGATGGGGAAATAGAAGGACCCAGAGGGTCTTAGAAACCTACAAGAAGAACATTGTGATGGGTGGATTGGGTCCAGTAGGATCTGCTCAAACTATGGTACTAACCAAGGACAATCTAAGGAGTAAACATTGAATCCCTACTCTGATTTAACCAATGGACAGATATTCTCCACAGTAATGTGGAGAGCGGGGACTGACTAACATGAACTCTGGTGCCCCATATTTGACTACCTGCCCTTGGTGGGGAGGCCTGGTGGCATACAAAGAAAGAATAAGCAGGCTACCAAGATGAGACTTGATAGCCTATGACCATATAGTGGGCAGAAGGTCCCCCTTGGTCATAGACCTAGGGGAGGGGAATAAGGTGAAAGCAGGAGGGAGAGAGGAACGGGAGGATACAAGTGATGGCATAACAATTTAATTGTAACCTGAATAAATTAAATAAAATAAATAAAATTAACAAATTACCATTTATGATAATGTGAAGAATAAAATATTCAGAAATAAATTTTATTCACAGAAAGATCTATAAGTTGAAATTCACATTTAAAAGCTTTTAAGATCATCTGATTTTATTTTAAGTATATGGATGTTTTGCCGGCATTTTCGGATGTCCAACTTACATGTGCATACTGCCTATGGAGTTGAGTTGCTCTGGAATTGGGGTTATGGAGGGTTGTGAACTATCATGTAGGTGATTGTAATTGATCCCAGGATCTTCTGCAAGACTAACAGGTGACTATAACTATGAAGACATTTCTCCAGCACCAAATTAAAAGTAACACTGTAAAAGATAGGGCCATATGCCATTGAAAGGGGGAATAAATACTATTTAAATGTTTATTGTATTTACTGTCAAAACAGTACATATAGATCCAACAAGATCTCTATGATAAATCTAATATCTTCAAACACACACACCACACACCACCGCCGCCACCACCACCACCACCACCAAGAAAAACAAAAATCCACAGAGCCTTGAGAGATGGATTGGGGGTTGAGAGTACTTGTTATTCTTACAAAGGATTTAATACCAAGCATCCATGTCAGACAGTTCACATGCCCTGTAATTTTAGTTCCAGAGATTCTAACACTTTCTTCTGCTCCCCACAAATTTGTGCATACATGTGACACATACACATAGGTACTTACACAAGAATTTAAAAAAAGATATACAAATAAATTCCAAAATTTGTATGGGAACACAAAATATCCCTAATAGCCAATGATTTGGAAAAAAATATGTTGTTGGTATCACATGTTCTGGTTTCAAATTATATCACAAGACTGCAGTGTTCAAAACAAATAGGTATTGGCATCAAAAAACTCACAGAGATCAGAATACAAAGCCTAAAAATAATAAGCTAAAGAGTATGTTGTGAACTAATTTTATTGTGTCACTAAAAAGATAAAGTAATAAAGTGGGAGTCGGGTGCAGTGGCACAGGCCTGTAATCTCAGCACTCAAGGAGGCAGATGTAGGCAGATCTCTTTGAGTCTAGGCCTGTCTGAACTACAAAGTGAGTCCAGGACAGCCATGGCTACACGGAGAAACTCCATTAAAAAAAAAGACAAGGATCATTTTTTTTCAGCAATGGCAAGAACACTAGCTAGTAACCACATTCAAAAGAAAGGGGTATACCCTTTCCTGAGATCACACAGAGAAATAAGTTTAAGAAAAAGACTAAATGTAAGACCTCAGGGTATCAAACTTTTGAGGATGTAAAGAGAAAGCTCCGGGATATTGGGCTTTGTAACAACTGTTTTGGAAATTACATCCAGAGTTCAGTCAAACAAAAGAAGACACTCAATAAAAGAGTCTCAGCTTTGCAGTCCTGGTTGTCTGTTCAGGCAGCAAACTGTCTCTGTTATCGTCTCGTTTGGGAAGCTGCTAATCTGCACTCTCCCTACACTCAGGTAAACAATTTTATTTCTTCTCAAGTCTCTGATGGAATGGAAGACCACATAGTTTAGTTTTACAATTAAGCTTAGTTGTTTAGGGCCTAGGGTGTTTTTAGGTCTAGATAGATGTTTTAAGTCAATAATGATGAGATATGATGATATTGATTTATGTTCAGAATTTTAGACTCACCAAGATAGGAAAGGTGTTTTCTTCAAAGATGCCAAATACAAATAGCAAAACCACTATGAATGTAACATTTATATAATTCCTGATTGTTTCGTGATCCTTCTTGCTTTAGGTAGTTTATTGTAATAATATAAATGTATGTATAAAATATCTAATAAAAATAAAAATAAATAAAGTTTTATTGTGGCTATTCTTAGTCTCAGCTATAGTGCCCCTCATATCTTCCCAGAGGTCTTCTCTAACTTAGATCTGCAGCTTGTCAAAGAGATGCCACCACCCACAGGCACTCTTTTATCTACAGGCCTACTGTCTCCCCTGCCATCCCTACATAGAAAACAATTGAAAGTGGCTTTCCACCGAAAACAAAGA